>NC_051072.1:68568290-68899124 GCF_004664715.2 Peromyscus leucopus | reverse complement strand
TTTTCCAGTGTTAAGACACTGATGTCACCAGAGACACTGGACATCTCAGGCCGTGTCGTGTCTGTGACCTATTTCAATACGGATGAGCCAACAACAGCATCTTTGTCGTGAGTAGTGTCCGTGTGATTGAAAATGTGCCAACTCTTTTGAAAACATCATCAACAGACTTCTTAATTAAGCTGCCAATACCACTGTCAATACCACTTTGTGCTGTTTGAGGACTGAATAGTGTTGCTTGCGCCTTGTTAAATAAACAGTGCTTCCCTATATGATGAGTTTCTTGTGGTCTTGGAGTGTGGCCCTTCATTGCCTACTAAGAAACTTGACGGGAATTCTCATATCCTTTCTTTTCTTTTAATTTAAAAACATTTTTACTTTATTCCTCAGTAAGAACAGCTCTAATTTACCTAATAACTTCAGTGCTAGGACTGATCCTTAATATGATGGATTGCTCATTGCCAAAGTCCTGGTCATGAGAAATTCTTAGTTATTAAGTCCTCGTGTTATGCCAAACTGCATGCTTGTTACCTGCTGCGGGAGGGAGATCTTTTTAGAGAGTTCATCTTTGCATTACAAATTTCTACTTAACACAGAGCTCTGTGAAAACTAGGTCTGTATTCAGTAAACATGTTTGATCATGGAATGTCAAGTGGCCTTTTGCGCTATGGCTCTTTTAAGAATGCATTGACGACAAGGAGAGGGCCCTTTTGCATAATAGCACCTTTATTGGTTTGTACTTTATGGTCAATACCCTGAGAAAAAGCCAAAAAAGGGAAATATTTTTTTGTACAGTCTAGTCCCCTGGACATCACCAAGAGTATTTTGGGGTCACAGTTCAGCCTGGCTATTTGTACTAATGTTCACTCTCTTCTGTCCCTGGCCCTCACCACTCTTTGGAGGGGAAGCTCCCTTTCTCCTTCTTTGACTGGTCTAACAGTAGAACAGTAATCATATCATTCATTAGGAACTCGTGGGGAACAAGGGTTTTACGTGAATCTTCTCAGTTCTTATACCATCCATGGGCAGCGGACATCATCCACTGCAGAAGAATGTAACATGCTTAGGTCATAGAGATCCATATCCAGAGCTGTACTCTGAAGCTTGACCTCTCACCCCTCCACCCTCCGATCTTCAGCTGTATCTCAGAAAAAAAAGTGCTAATGCCTTGTGTGTATGGAGAGCGTGTAGAGAGCCATATCAAATATGGATGAAGTCCAGACTCATTGCATTTAATATTTCTGAACAACACACTCTGTAACAAAGAAAAACCCAGGAAATCACTGTTGTTTTGAGGATGGGGGAAGTACAGAGCAATTGGGAGAAAGCAAAGTTGGAAACGAACCAGTTTGAGTTAACCCTTCAGCCTTTACCTCATAAAGCATTTTTTTAAACTTTCTTTTTTTAAACACAGTCTGACACCATGTGATAAATCAAAGCCTGATGTAATTGACCCAGAATTGATCCCCAAATGTCTTTTGGGGGAACATGCTTTAACTCTGGTTGTTGATTCTGTGGAATAATTGCCACCCTAGAAAGGTAATTACATATGCCATTGTTTATACACATAATAGGCTCAGGATACACGTTCTGCACAGAAAGGGAAGAGAATTCTGCTTGCACATCAAGAGCATGCACTGTGGATCCCATCACAATGTCCCAAACAGTGTGTGAACTGCCCACTGTTGCCAGTTTCTGTGTGTATATTTGAGAAAGGGGGAGGCACTAGGTTCTAAGACGGCGATAAGACCCAGAAGACTGTGAAGCCGAAATAGTTCCTTCTCCTTACTTACCATAACATCTCTGAATCTGATTCACTTAGCTGGTCAGGTAAAAAGACTTTCTCCGGTACCACTGCCTAGATGCCTCCCAAATAGATCAAGCCAATCGACTGTTTCACCTATTCAGAGGGCCTGATCCAGTCGGGGGCCCCTCAGCCTTTGGTTCATAGTTCATGTGTTTCCATTCGTTTGGTTATTTGTCCCTGTGCTTTATCCAACCTTGGTTTCAACAATTCTCGCTTATATAAACCCTCCTCTTTCTCACTAATTAGACTCCCAGCGCTCCACCTGGGGCCTAGCCGTGGATGTCTGCATCCAGATTCCTCAGTCCTTGGATGGGGTTTATGGCACAACTATTAGGGTGTTTGGCCACCCCATCACCAGAGTAGGTCAGTCCCGGCTGTCTCTTGACCATTGCCAGCAGTCTTTTGTGGTATCTTTGTGGATTTCTGTGGGCCTCTTTAGCTCTTTGTTTCTTCCTTTTCTCATGTGGTCTTCATTTACCATGGTCTCCTATTTCTTGTTCTCCCTCTCTTTTCTTGATCCAGCTAGGATCTCCCACTCTCTTTCCCTCGACCCTCGCCCTTCATTGCTTCCACACATGTCCTGGGCTCGTTGCATGAGTTAGCTGTTTGAAACCTGGGACTTATGCAGGGACGCTTGGCTCAATCTGGGAGGAGGGGACTGGACCTGCCTGGACTGAGTCTATCAGGTCGATCCCAGTCCTCGGGGGAGACCTTGATCTGGAGGAGGTGGGAATGGGGGAGTGGCCTGGGGGGAAGGGGAGGAGGGCAGGAAGGGAGAGAACAAGGGAATCTGTTGCTATTATGTAGAACTGAATAGTATTGTAAAATAAATACAAAAAAAAAAAAAAAGACTTTCTCCGTGTGTGGCTTATGCTTGTTAATGAATTCTCATAATTCTTTCCCTCAAGGGCTGTTCACTTTGTGGAAGTACATAGTGAGAATCCTTCACCACAACATCCTCCTAAATGCCCTGGTCTGACAATCTCTTTAGGTACAGCAAGCAGACAGATATGATAGTGGTTAATACTTTTCCTCTTACTGTACTTTTCTGCTAAATACAAATGGAATATAAGCCCCAAATGACCAATTAAAGCACTTCATGCATTTTTCCGTTAGTCATAAGACATTAGTTATCCTAAGTAAATACAACAAAAAGATATTCTGTGGTAGTCTGACCATACCTAGTTTCAACTTTGTTGTTTGAAAAACTGAAGCCCGAAAAAGCAAAATTTCATGACTTTCTGTAGTGCAATGCAACAAAGAAATACATATGTATTCCAATATGGGAATGAGCATTGTTTGAGCTGCAGTAATTCATCCGAGGCTATTCTTCGCCACAGCGTCCAGCAAATTGCATGACCTGCTTGTTAGGCTTGACAACAGTGTTTTACTCCACAAAGGCCTCTGCAGTGCTGAGCAGCAATGGAATGTCAGAGTGAGCACATTTCACACACAGATGTGCAGCCATAATAGCCTATAAGAAGATGCATGTGGCAGGGGGCAAATGGTGGGTCCAGGACTGGGGCTGAGCATGGCATGGTGCGTGAACATGGAGGCTGGGGGCTGGCTGGAGGTGGGGGCAACACTTAGCAGCAGGAACATGGCCCTGCTGACCACATTTAATCAGCCCTCTGTAAACAATTCAACATTTTCATTGTTCTCTAAAAACTAATAAAGAGAAACAAGCACTTTTCATTCATCTTGAAGTAATTTTCTGTCAGGTCGGAGTCCCCTGTGGCCTCCAGCCTGTGCAGTGCTAGCTGTGTGATACAACAACTATTGCAATTTATTTTACAAACTCTGGTCATTCACATGTCAGTTAGTGTTCACCAAGCAGCATCTGAGACTGTGCAGTTAACGAGTTTTACAACATTTCTATCAAGAGAAACTGTTTAGCATAACTGACTCTTAAGGAGTTATTATACCTCTAAAAATCCATTTTAAGGGGCATTATTTAAATAAAATAGAAAAACGGTTCACTGCCTTTTAAAGGGGCTACAAAAAAAAGTCCATCAGCTCCGCGCAGTAATCCTCAGCTTAAAGCGCTCTCGAGAGCACTTCTGGGAATTGTCAGCATAATGAAATGTTTTGTGAAATGTCCAGATAGATTCCTCTCCTCAACAATTTTACTGCACCATATTTATTTTCTATCCAGTTTTTAAAGAAGTGAATTACTTTTTGAGAGGATGACTCTATGTTGCGGAGATGAACTGAGCACACTGCTACCAAGGTGCCAGCCGAGCGATGGCTCCGTTCTCAGTGCCATCTCCGTGCTGTCTGCAGGTGGAGGCGTGCAAAGGAAGCGCATCTCCCTCTTTAGTGCTACAGCCCCGAAGGGGTAAAGCCCAATGATGGGCATGGAATTTCACATTTTCCTGATGCTATCGTCTTTTCAATCATTTGAACAATTTTGTCACAGATGGCATCTATGAGTATTTTCTTTATGTTCACAAAATGACTATTTTCTTACCCCTTATAAAGAAATTTAGCAAAACCCATACACATGTGCAGAAACAAATAATAATAATAATGTGGATCCTTTAAATCCTGCCCATGTCAATAGGATATGCTAGTGAACATTTTATTTCATGAAGAATAGATTCCTCACATTCACTGTGATGACCAATGGGCCCAAACCAATTAATGGCTAGAGTCTATGAGGGTGGTAATGTATAGCACAACACTGAGTTCATTTGACACATTCCATTACTGAGCAGGATAGAAGCTGCTACCTGTAATATAAATAGTTGAATGGTTCTTTCTAGGATGAGTAAAAGAACAAGAAAAATATATTCTGCTATAATAAGAGATACTCCATATCTTTAGGAGCTGTATTTAGAACACTGCATATTTTCATTTGGTCACAAATGGTCCTTTAATTTCTTAGAGCTATGTTTGTGCACATGACTTTGATTTTCTGAAAGGCTTGGGCAGGTGTTCTTACGCCCATGAGCTGTATCTATCCATAAGAAGTATGGTAACACCCATGAAAAAATACAATTTGGTATAACTCATACCTTTATCACCTCCTACAGACACTATTTCATTCTGGCACATTAATATTTTCAGCATGATACTGTCATTCTGAGAAACTTTACTTTCTGAAGTTCAAATGTTGAAGAATGAATTTTTAAAATTCCCTAAGTGCCTTAGATTTGAGGCAAATGTAACTTATTCCAATATAAACTCTTTTACCTTTTATTTTTAATATTTAGTGGCACTCTAGACAATGTTCAGATATTGTACTATGATCACATCTGAAAAATTTCATCACTTCTTTACCAAAGGCTTTTTCTGTTTCCAATTTTACACAAAATTTAATGAGCATATCATGCTACATTTTGTGACTATTTGGTCCTCTACTGATACAATATTAGGGGAGATTGAAAAAAAGATTTTTTTAATAATTTGAACTTGAATCTGTTGGGTGCAGTATTCAGAACTTTCTTCATTCTCCAGTATTCAAAATGACTTTGGCGAAGAGACTGTATTAGTGCCCAATTGCTGCCATAACGAATCAGCTCAAATGTAGTGGCTTAAACAACACAGATTTCTATCAGTTCAGAGGTCAGAGGTGTCCATGGGGCAAGCACTTGTTAATATGGCTGCATTCCTCTTGAAGGTTCTGGAGAAGACCTGTCTCTCTAAGCCCTTCCTATCGTCTAGAGGCTGCCTTGCCTTCCTTTGCTTGTGGTACTTTCTTACACGTTCACATTAGCAGCAGTGTAGGTAATTCTCAGGAGGCCAGCATCTAGCTCAGCCTTTCTTATTACTATGCCATTAGTCCAGCTGGAAAATTGTCCTGATTTTAAGAACTCATGTGATTAAATTAAGAAAACAAGGGAAACCCACAGTACTCTCTCCAGTTCAAGGTCCACACCTTGAGTGACTTCTGCAAAGTCCATGCTCTCATGCAAGATGTTTTAGTCAGAAGAGATTTGGATCTGGGTCTCTCTGGAGAGCCATGGGTGAACTCGCCACAGAGAGTCTTTGAGGGTGTGTCTCCACACCAGTGTTTGGAAGGTCAACAGCACCTCTGTTCCCAGTGCTCTCTATGGTTTTAAAGTAATACACACAATAGTTTAGAAATTTACAGAGATTCCCTATGTATGCATTTATATCTAACTTGCAGGACAATTAGTCTTTGTATTAAAGATTCATTTAGTGTGTGTATTTGCAATTTTTTATTTTTTCATCTTGCTATACAATCTTGTATGTGCTATAGGCATGTACATTTCATTATGGAGAATGCTACAGGTATGTGCATTTCTTTATGGAGAGGAAGAATAAAGAATGAGAGGTTGGATTGCATTGTGTTCAATGCAGCTTTTCACTCTTTTCCAGGTATGTAGAGCTTCAAGATGAGGAACAGATCGCAGAAACTTCCTGGTAAATTTAGATAGTTTTGGGAAATGAGTACTAAAGTTATTTATTGTTTTTGCATACATGCTCACCTCCATTTGTAGTTGTAGAATGCAACATTCCTGAAAGTTGAGAGCTTCAGATTATAGCAGTGGGTGACAAATGTCATTCTATTATGGGCCAGAGTGAGACTGTTTATCAGCAAGCTCACAAACTTGAGTAATGTATGGAATAAGATCATATTGTATCAAAATGACTTCACATCACTGTTCTTGAAACCCTGAGAGACAAACATCCCAATGAGTGTTTTAAACACCAGCAACATGATCCATGTGGAACAGAGCTGAGAGGAGGGGGCATCCCGCTAAATTCGCTTTCAGTCATGTTTTTCAGCTTGTTTAAAAGCATCTATGTCATATCAGCTACTTCATCTCCATGGCCCCTAGGCTTCCTCCAGCACAGGACAGCCAGAAGCCGCAGCATAAGCTGACTCCAAAGTCTCCCTGTGTTAAAACTCAAGATGTTTTTGGAGCAGTTACTCTCAAAGATGGAATTTTGCTAAGACATGCTGACACACCTCTAAAATTAAAAAGGGCTTCTAATGGCGGAACAAAAGTAGGTTGCCACAAAAATGTATATCAATTATGAAACAAGCCAGCGAGGGGTTGCCAGCTGCCGTGAGTGTCCTGGGGGCAGTCCGGGCAGTGTATTTTGATTGGATTTGCCCCAGGCTGCTCCCGTTCTCTTCCTGAAAGGTGGACAGGTAGTTTTCTTAAATCCTTCCTGATAGTTTCCATCAACAATCTCAAAATAGAACTGATAACATGCCAATGGTTACTCTCCAAAGAAGCTGAACATAACAGCTAAGTTTCCTTACCGAAACCCGATCCAGGGTTCAGCCACAATAGGGAATCTGTTTTATTTGCATTTAATTTGTACCTTCACACTATTATCTCCCGTGTTTTAGTCTCAGGAAATGTGGTCGCAGGCTATTAGAACCGCATTTCATGCTGCTGCTTCCCTGTTATTTGATCTCTATGGCTGGAAATGACTTACGGAAAAATAGAGCCAGCATACTTTATTTTAATTATATCAGTGCAGTGTCTAAATAAAAAAAAATGTACTTTATATTTAATGTGGAGCACAGATTAACAGCTTTATGGGACATAAAATCTATCTGTATCATTTTCTATTTACACATCAGTTGTATATCTTTCTCTCAGCAGAACAAACGCCTATGGTGTGAGGGTGAAGGAAAGCGTCGAAGTTATGACGATTCAGGCAGTAAATAACATCTTAATTGGCCTGGAATGCCGGGGTTTGATTTTTTCTGCTTGTCTTTTATTTATTGATCTCTATAGCTTATTTATCTTTCCAGTGATTTGTACGAGTCTATCTGCTTTCCTCAATAAGCCAATCTGTGGTGGTTTTATAACGCAAATCCCATCTGGGGAAACGGTCTGGTGAGGAGAGCAGTGGCTCCCAGAGAAAACCATCATTTAAAAGCTGCTGCAGAGGTGAGGGAAACTTCTCAGTTTTTATACCTTGTCTTCTGGAAAAAGAGAAAGGAAGACATGCGCCATTATGAAGGTGCCACCCAATGTGTGCTGGCCGCAGCGATTCCGTACTTCTTCTGTTTGGCAGGGATGGAAACAAAGGAGGATTTGGTGTACACAGGGAGATGACTTTTAGATGTTTTTGTACATGATTTAGCTTCTAGTGAGGGAAGCAGACAGGAATAGATTGTGTGTATCTAATACATCATATATAAACCTTGAGTTTTCCTCTTCTGTACGCATTCCTACAGTTCCAATCCTAATATCTTCTTAAAGTAGCATTTTAGGATAAACTGCACTTCAAATGACACATTATGCTCCATAGTGCAGTTGAGAACCGGCAAATGTAGCCATTCTCAGGGAAGCTGGCTGGGAGAAATAAACATCCACACTTTCCTGGCGCGTAGATCTCCACAGCTGAAGTCAACCCTGGAAAATTAGTGATTTTGTTTTAACTGCTGACTCAATGATCCTCTTGTTCTTTGTCAAATCAGCCCTTCCAGAGTTCTCTGAGATTCTTGCTGCTTGTCTTGATCTCACAGAATATTAGTGCTCTGGAATATTTCCTTTGTTGATAGCCGAGGGAAAAACAAGTGTACTGACAGTGTTGCTATACTTGGGCTCTACAGAGGACACTCTGCAAAGTGACTTTACAAACATATTCCAAAGAAGAGCTTCTGACATCCCGTCATCAACCTAATGCAACCTTAACTGCCTTGAAATGAGCTAATGAAACTTTTGGGCAGGCCTTTTAGAGAGTACATTTGCATGTGACATAATTAGTGGTAGGCAGATCTCACTACATCCAGGGGGAATCTCCAGACAACTGCTTTGTCGACTATTAGTGCCTAATTTCTGAATGTCAAACCCCGCACATCTTAATTTCTAGAGAATAAGCTCAATTGAACTTGTTCCCCAGTTATGCAAAAACTGCTCAGATAAAACCAAGTGGACACCAATGTAATGAATGTGGTTATTAAATTGTTTCAATTGAAAGAGCCCTATTCTTACAGCATCATAATGGGAACAATTTATCCCCACTGATCGGCCTGTCTCTCTCGCGCTCTCTCTCTCCTTTTCTGAGCTCTCTTTGATCTTGAAGCATATTGCTGTGGTGTGTCCTATTGAAAAGCGAAACTGGGCCAATTTTAATGCTTTTGTACCTTACCAGTGCTCTATTTTTTTTCACTGTTTAAAAATAGCTGTTAATTATAAGTGCAGTTTAAATGTCTCAAGTGACCCAGAAATGCAGGTTGGAACGAGACAGATTGCATGTCTCCTGTAAAACAGATGTGCTTTCCAGAGCATTCTGCATTCAGCCTTCATGGGGTAGCCTCCTCTTGGGTTGTTTCAGTCAAGTATTCAGCTGCTCTAGCGTTTGCTATGAAATCTTACGCACTTGAACAGGGAACAGAAAAGTGGAATTTTTTTCATGCCATAGTGAAAAGCCTCTTGTCTATCAGTCATTCCTCTGAGCATGAATGTGGTGCTGGCTTTGTTAGATACTGGAACAAGGGCCCCTTCCCAGATGGGAAGACCGTCTGATTTTCTAGAGCCTTACTCTAATGTTCTTTGAGTTAGGGGGCTCTGAGTTAAAAAGAACACTGCAGTATTGATAAACCTATCTGCTGGGGTCTTTTTTCCCCTAGCTCGATTCAATACTAACCTGGGCCAAATTAACTTCTTACTAGTTTTCAAAGGTCTTTGACTTTTCAACAGTTCCAGAAACTTGTGTTTTCAGCTCCATGATAATATCAGGTAATAAAGATAAAGGCATTGCTCATGATGTTTCAGTTATTAAGGCTTCAATAAGCAATGCACTAACCAATAAAATCACACGAGGTTTATTTGCTTCTCTGTTTCCTTGCAGTTGTACCAATAAATTTGATACTTACTTAATTATGTGTATTTATACACAATAGGTTTGAAAGGCCATCTAGTGAGTTCAAGTTCAGGAAGTGATTTTGATGAAGATGAGAATAGAATTGGTAGCGATATTTTGATGATTTAAAAAAATATTTATTTTTACTTTGAATTACCTGTATTGTGTGTGTGTGTGTGTGTGTGTGTGTGTGTGTGTGTGTGTGTGCTGACTGGTTTTTGTGTCAACTTGACACAAGCTAGAGTTATAAAAGAGAAAGGAGGAGCCTCAAGTGAGAAAATGCCTACATAAGATCCAGCTGTAAGGCATTTTCTTAATTAATGATTGATGGGAGAGGGCCCAGCCCACTGTGGGTGGTGCCATCCCTGAAGTGGTGTTCCTGGGATACATGGATGGGCCTAAGAATTTAGATGAGATCTTCATGAATAAACTGGGGGTGAGGGGTGAGCAATGGAGGGTGGGGGATAGGAGATGAGAACATAAGGGAATAGGATGGTTGAGCTGGAACAGGGATGGAGTGGGAGAGCCATGAAAGAGATATCATGATAGAGGGAGATATCACAGGGATAGGGAGAAACAGGGTAATAGGGAAGTTCCAGGAATCCCCAAGGATGACCCAGCTTAGACTACTAGCAATAGTGGAGAGGTTGCCTGAGCTGGCCTACCCCAGTAATCAGAATGATGACTACCCTGTCATTATCATTGAGCCTTCATCCAGTAACTGATGGGAGTAGATGCAGAGATCCACAGTAACACCCAGCTGAGCTCCAGGAGTCCAGTCGAAGAGAGGGAAGAGGGATTCTATGAGCAAAGTCATCAAGATCATGATGAGGAAACCTACAGAGACAACCAAACCAAACTAGTGGGAACTCATGAAATTTAGACCAACAGCTGTGGAGCCTCCATGGGACTGGACTAGACATAGCGAGACAGTTGTGTAGCTTGATCTTCTTAAGGAGCCCCTGGCAGTAGGATAAGAATCCTTGTGCATGAGCAGGCCTTTTGGAGCCCACTACCTATAATGGGACACCTTGTACAGCCTTGAGGCAGGGGGAGGGGCTCAGCCCTGCCTCTGCTAAATGTACCTCCCATGGGAGGCCTTACCTTTTTGTAGGAGAGAATCAGGGGTGGCTTGGGAGGGGGAGGCTGGAGGGGCAGGAGGAGGGAAGAGGGGGAATCTTTGATTGATATGTAAAATGGATAAAAAACTTTTCTTAATAAAGATAAAAAAGAAAGAAAGCAGGCTGAGCTAGCCACAGGAGGCAAGCCAGTAAGTAGCGCCCTCCATGGCCTCTGCATCCGCTTCTGCCTGCAGGCTCCTGTTCCGTTTGTGTTCCTGCTCTGACTTCCTTTGGTGATGAACAGCGATACGGAAGTGTAAGCTGAATAAACCCTTTGCTCCCCAACTTGCTTATGGGTTATGGTGTTTTAGTGTAGCAATAGAAACCCTGACTAAGACAGCATACTTCTGTATGCATGTGTTTGTGTTCTGGGAACTGAACTCAAGTCCTGTTATAGGTTGTTGTTTGACTCTTTTGAGGGGGGGGGGCAACCACCCATCTCCCAAATAAATCACACACGGAGGCTATTCTTAATTATGAATGCGTAGCCTTAGCTTGGCTTACTTTCTAGGCCAGCTTTCCTTAACTTAAATTATATCAACTACCTCTGGGCTTTTCCCATTCTCTAACTTCTGTAAATCTTACTCTTACTCTGTGGCTTGCTGTGTAGCTGGGTGGCTGCTAGACCTTAGATCTCTCCTCCCAGTTTTCTCTTTCTATATATTCTCCCTGCCTGCCAGCCCTGCCTGTCCTTTATCCTGACTTGCTATTGGCCAATCAGTTCTTTACTAGACCAATAGGTGTTTTAGACAGGCATAGTAACACAGCTTCACAGAGTTAAACAAATGCAACATGAACAAAAGTAACACACCTTAAAATATTCTACTATAAAGTCCTCTATTAGAGCTGAGCTGTCTTTCCAGCCCTGTGGCTTGATGGTCTTACTTAAACCTTTCTGATTTTTTTTTGCTTCATACTCCAAAACCTTCTGAATCTGAACAGCTGGAAACTGAGGGATTCAAGCCTCACCTCTTTCCTTTCCTTGAATTCAGATCCCATGGCTCAGTCTCCATGTAAACAGAGTGGAGATGTGTCTCTGGAAGGGAAGAGAAGTTTATATTAAGTGCCTTCCATATACTTCAAACTGGGAATGTCCAACAGAGATTTTCATTGCCGTAGCTGTTACACTGAACATAGAATTGTCAGGGCTTAGGAAATGAGTTTTCAAATTCTTTCTAGAGAACTTATAGATATTTAAATCAAGTTCTAGTACATGTGCATATGTGGGTTTTTTCCCTAACAAATTCTACTCTAATACATAATTTAAAATTAATTGATTTGATTCAATAATTGTAGTTTGTCCAATAACATTTATTTTACTTTTGAACTTGTCAGAGTCAGTTTACAGTAGTTGCTTATAATCTCATTCCAAGTCAGTAATTTACTTTAAACAAAACGAAAATTATATTTAACAATCTTTATAAGTATATAAAATATATAAATAACATGACACCAATGCTAAAATCATGGAATTGAAAAGCTTGTATCAGACCAGGCAATAGCAAGCTTTCATAGTCAAGTATGATTGGCAGTGTAGAGAAAGTTCAACTATGCTTCTTCTCTCAGATGACTGCAGCTTGAATGCTTCCTATGGATATCTACTGAATTAGCACACTGTATGTAATAAACTGACTTCATGTTATATAATACTCGCCTCTTCAGCTGCATATAAAAACACGCGAATTTAGGTTGCTGGTGTGTTCACTGTGAAGACCCACTCTTGTCCTGTATGTGTTCTTTCTTTCTTCAACTGCTTAGTCACATCAAAGTTGTGAGTTTACAACTCTGAATAGATTATAATCATTCAAATTCTTTAATCATGTCATCTTAAATGTTTCTTGTATTTAATCTTTTTGAGCGAGATTCTTGTTTGGATCTATTTTTGACACAGATGTTCTTTATGTTTTGAATGACATTTTAGGAAGTTGGAGATCCGCTGGAGGAAGTAGGCCCCGTCAGGGAGGTTCATAGGCCCATGTTATCATTTGCTACTTCCTGCCTTGTTTTCTGATTTCTTGTTGTCCGTGAAGTGAATAGTTCTCCTTCACCCTCCATCCCACAGCTCCAATGCCTAGGACCAAGTGACCCTAGGCTGACTTCTCTGAAACCATTAATCAAGACAAGTATTTCCTCCATTAGGCTATTTATTTCAGGTATTTAGTCACAGTGCTGAAAAATTCACTAGTACATTACACCTTAGACAGAGATTACTTGAATTAATAAGACATGTTTCTCTATTACTTGGACCATGCTATTTCTAAGAGGATCACAGGAACTCTGAAAGCAGTAGAGATTGGTGTGTATAATGAATGAGGTTGGAAATGATGCAGAGCCTCATTGTGTAGGCAGACTACCAGTAGAAATAATGAGGCAGATGTCTTCTATAGGCAGATAGATGGTGGTTGTGGATGTTGAGTGGACTTTGAGACCATGAAATCCAGGGCTGGATTAGAGTCTGGACAGAGACTATGTGAGGGGATTGGCTATATTTAGGGACAACCTGTTTTGAAGAAGTCAGCATACTAGAATAGGAGTAACTTAGTTGTGTAGGCAGGGTACTAGAATTATCTGAAGAAGAAGAAGAAGAAGAAGAAGAAGAAGAAGAAGAAGAAGAAGAAGAAGAAGAAGAAGAAGAAGAAGAAGAAGAAGAAGAAGAAGAAGAAACCCAGCCAGAGAAAGTCACTGCTCCAGTTTATTAAATGGAGCCAGATAGACCTCAAATGCCAGATACCAAATAAAGATGTAGTAAAAACAAAGAAACAAACAAAAAAAAAACCCAACCAACCAACCAAACAAACAAAAACCCCCTGATGGTTGATAGTAACCAGGTGGGTGCTGGAGCACTCAGGAGGAATGACTGACCCTCAAAAGCACAGATTTAAGGCCAGGGAGACAAGAAGGGGCTGTGCAAATGAAGGAAGTTTTCTGCTTCAGGTTCCAGAGGAGGGGAGGACCATGATCAGAGACACAGGAAAAGGGAGCAAGTGAGGGAACTGGAGAATGGCTTCACTGAAGAGAAACTGACGTCTGCCTGGCAGATGTTGAGGGTTGGTTTGTCTCAAGTCTACTGTAACCCTCATTAGCTTCGGTCTATGGGTTCTGTCTCCTTGACCATCCATGTCCTCGAACATCCTCGGACAGGCCATCTGATCTAGGCAGGATGGCTCTACACAATGATAAACACAGATTTACTGTAGATTTACTATAGGTATCCACAAGTTACATCTCTTTTCTTCCTTGTATTTTTGATGATTAATTATTTTTAAAGCACACAAACAAATATGTTAGTGTGTGTGTGTGTGTGTGTGTGTGTGTGTGTGTGTGTGTGTGCATGTACATGTGTATGTACACATATGTGGAAGATAAATGTATTTTTTAGGAACTGTCCATCTTGTTTTTCAAGTCACAGTTTCTTACTGGGACCTAGGGCTCATCAATAAGAATAGGCAGGCTGTTTTGTTTATCTCCAGCTCTCCAGGGCTGGAGTTTCAAGCACAGAATATCACACCTACAGACTGAGGTATCTATCTCTCTGATATCTGTATATTAACTTCTTTATTATTATTATTATTATTATTATTTTATTCATTTTATATACCAACCACAGATCCCTCTCTCATCCCCCCTTCCATCCCTTCCCCCTCCCCCCCCATCTCATCCTCCAACAGGGTAAGTTCTCCTATGGGGGGACAGCTAAGCCTGGTACATTCAGCTGAGGCAGGAGCAAGCCCCTCCCTGCTTTATCAGGGCCAGTTGTGGTGGTGCACACTGGTAGGATTTGCTGAAGGAGGCAGAGGCAGGAGGATCATGAGTTTGAGGCCAGCCTGGGCTATTTTTTTTTTTTTTTTAACCAGTGACTTTTTTTTTTTTTTTTTTTTTAACTACCTTTGCTTATAAACTGGAGTGGAGAATTAAAAAGTTATATAGCTCAGGTTTCTGTCCATGACTTATCACAGATGAATCCTCCGTATTTATAGCGTCTTCCTTTTCTGCCATTTCAAGACAATAAGCAACCCTCCGATATAGGCTGCCTCTCTCTGTCCTGGAGCCCCGTGGGCCCTGCGAACTCAGCAGAACTGTCGTTGCAGAGAAGACCCGGGGACCCGGTCGACAAGGCTTGTTTACCACTCTTCTGCTTGGAGAACAAGTCCCTTATTCACTCAGCCACCACCGCCAGGAATGAGCGGCAGGGTGAGGGTCACACTGGGGTCCAGTCAGGAGAACAGACACCCTGAAAGAGCTGAACTGCTGTCGCCAAGGCTCCATGCCAGAAGCTGTTCTTAACATTATCAGCATCCCCACTTCTCAGATGGGGAAATGGAGGCACAGAGAGATGCAATCTATATTAACTTCTTAAGTGACATAGTACAATAGTGGATAGAGATCTGAATCAGAATGGCCTGCATTCAATCCTGAACTAGCTCTCATTTTTGTAGTTCCATGACTTGATCAAACTTCAAATACTTAGAAGTGCACTCACCTTGCCTCTCAAGATAGATACTTAAACAGAGTGGTTATTAGTCTTCCTTCTACTTTACTTATACAAAGAAGGGTTAGGCTTCAACCCTAGACTTTTTTAGACAGGATGTGAATATCCCAGGTGGCTGGTCTCAAACTCAGTTTAGGATGACCTTGAACTTCTGATTCTTCTATCTCCCCCTCTGAAGTGAGTGCTGGGATCACAATCATGTGCTTCTGTATCTGGCTTATACAGAGCTGAGGGTCAAACTCTGCATGCTGGGCGAACACTCCCAACTGAGCAACATCCACAGGCCAATCTCTAGGGACATGGGGAGGAAATTTTCTATCTTCCCCATTTCCACCTTTTCTCCTGGGGCCATCCATGGTGACCCGCAGACTGAGTGGTAAGCTTATTTGTTTCCTCTCTGTCTCTTTTCTCATGCAGAATGCAGGCATATACAGCTTTCCTGCTGTGAGCTACATTGTCCTTTTTCTTGAGATGAGAAAGTATTTATTTTAGCTCACAGTTCTAGGTTAGAGTCCAACATTGTGAGGAAGAAGAGGCAGGGGCTTGGGACAGCTGTTCACATCATCCACAGTCAAAGGCAGAGAGAACTGCTTTCTGTACGGTTTCCTTTCTCCACAGTCCGGGACCCAAACCATTACACGGCTTACCCCATTCCAGTGCGTCCTTCCCCTGCAATTAACACAGATAAGAAAATCTGCCATAGCATGACCATCGGTCAACCTTATCTAGACAATGCCTTATTGGGACCCTCGTCCTAGTGATACTACATTGTGGCAAGTTGATAACACTAACCATCATGCCTCTCAAAGCAATGTTTGATTAAATGCATTTAAGTGTGTTAAAATTCTTTCTTTTCCCCAACATAGTATTTTTACTGATTCTCTGGGAATTTCACACCTGACCACACTCACTTCCCCATCCTTCCATTTCTGCCCCTACCCTTGTGACTCCCCAAAAAAATAAAAATAAAAATAAGACAGAATAAAAAAAACCAAGTCCAATTTGTGCTATCTGTATACTCACTGGGGCAGCAGCATGGACTACATGCACCAACATGGCCTCCAGTGGCTTCACGGGCTACTGTGGTCCTCCTCCAAGGTCCAGTCCAGAAAATGAACAATTCCTTGGTTTGTTTTGAGACATAGGAAGATCTCTGTGTTGGCATTGCACTCCAGGTTGTGGATCTGCTACTCTATGGGACTTGCACCTCTCAGCATCATTATTTGTCTGTCTTCCAGTTTGGGTTCTAGTCACTTGCCCCACACATATTGCACACTGATGTAAGAGCCACACTGGTGTACCATGTCTTTCTTCTGCCTCTACCTCTGCTCGGTACCTTCTGTTCCCTTAGTGTAGAGCACTCTTCCTTCTGTCGCTCACCAAGCTCCCAGTATGTTTCCAATACCATGAACATTCGGAAGAAATTTTTATCTGTTACGGGTTTATGCTGAAAGCTGAGAGATCTGTGCATTCCGGCTCTGCAGGCCCTTTGCTTCTCAGATATGTGGGTAGAGCCTCAACAGGGCATCAAAGAAAGTGTTTAGACAGCAATGAGTTCTGTAAAATAAATTAATATGTCAGTCATAGGGTAATAGTTCAAGATAAATTTAGATTGGTATTTAAATATCCCTATTAAGCAATTGACTGGAAGGCACTGTGCTTGGGACTTTCATACACATCAAATTCTGAATTCTAATGGAACTTTATCACTGTTTATCTCCGTGCTTGCTTTGTTGCTGTAGAATGTACATAAGAAAACATGCTATCTTAACTATCTGTGAGTGCAGTTCAACGGCACAGTCCATTCATATTGTTGCCTGACTATCACCACTCTGTCTCTAGAAAACTTTCCGTTTCATGAAATGGAAATTCATACCCATTAAACAGCTACTTCCTGTCCTCAACAACCCCGGCAGTCCCTACTGTCTGTTTCTATGATTTTGAGTACTTCAAAGTATCTCATATAAATGAATCATACAGTATTTGTCATTTTTTTTTGTGAGTGGCTTATCTTACTTTGCATAATATCCTCAATCTTCATCTATATATTTAAGTATTTGTCAGAACTTCACCATAATTATTTTAATCAGATGTCAGCATATTTTCTCATCCTCTGTAAAGCTGTAGCTCTTTGAATGGAGTAGAAAAGAACTTTCATTTTGATTTTGTCATATAGTAGTTAATTTCCTACTATAAAAATACCAAGATGATTGAAGTTGTCATTTTTCTCTTGGACATTTTGATAACTTTCAAATATGGTCTTAATGACAGTTTATAGTTACTAGGTACAGTGTCAGATTCTACCTTTGTGATGCTCCATGTATCTCTTAAGCTTTGCAGCCTGGTGAAGTGGAATCACAGAGTTCTGCATCTTCAAGAGGAGCTTCTTCCTGTGTGTTTGAACATAGTGTGGCCGTCTGCACCCACACTAAACTCAAACATACAAGACTGATCAAGAAAGGATTCACACTATGAGAAGCGCATGCATGGAGGAGCTGAAATGGTAAATGAGCAGTTTCTGAAGCTTGTGGGGCTTGGTAATATTAGATAACTGTGATAAATAAACTTTCGGTGATACATTGGAATCACAAAGAATGATACACTAGTGGCAGGCACAGTGTAGTTAATTTATGTAATGCGGCAAGAAAACCAGCATTTGGAAGCAAATTGGTGATTATTGAAGCTGTTTTCAAATCTCTTTTCACTCTGCCTTGGGGAATTAGCTTTTGGGTATTGCGTAGGTAACAAACAGTGTTTCAATGACATCCAAAATGATGATTATTATGATAGTAAAGACAAAATATCATTAAATATTGATATACAGTTTTTTTTTTTAATTTTGGAAACTCAAAATTCTTTTCTTCTTCTTCTTCTTCTTCTTCTTCTTCTTCTCCTCCTCCTCCTCCTCCTCCTCCTCCTCCTCCTCCTCCCCTCCTCTTTCCCCCCTCCTCCTCCACCTTGTTTTTTGAGACAGGGCTTCTCTGTGTAGTTTTGGTGCCTGTCCTGGATCTTACTCTGTAGACCAGGTTGGCCTCAAACTCACAGAGATCCACCTGGCTCTGCCTCCTGAGTGCTCTGATTAAAGGTGTGCATCATCACCACCTGACCTTTCTCTTCCTTAAAGGCATATCCAATATTTTGTCTATCAAAACTTGTGTTGGTAACAGAATCATTTCCATAAACTTAAGAGGCACAATAATTACACATAGTATCTCCTAGGTGCCAATGTTTAAGAGTATTATTTAAATTCTCATGACAGTATTGAGATAGAATAAATTACAAACTCATTTATAATAAACTCATTTATATATGTGGAAATTGTGGTTCAGCAAGGGTGAAGAATGTGCCCTAGGCCACTAGATGGTCAGGAGCAAGCTTAGGATTTGAACATGGGTCTATGTAAATAAAGCCCTACAGGGCGGTGCTGCCTTCCATTTCGCAGAAACAAACGATGATCCTTCATAAGAGGCGCTGATGGATTGTGCTCCAGGGAGAGGAAGTCTACATCCAGATGATGATGGAAAACAGCAATTTACCAAATGTCCCAACAATTTGTAAAGCACAGTGTTGCTACAAGAACCTCAAAAAAGTGGGGAGGGATTCAGGTGAATTGCCTAATATTGAAGGCAGAGAAGCTTCAGGTGGAATTCTTAATATTTAATTGTGTTTAAGGTAAAATAATTACACATACCTTTTAGTCTTTTAATCCAGCCTCTTTTTAAGATCATAGACATTCACTTATGATTATAAGACTTAAGACTAAAACTCAAATGTGGCCAGTGATAATGTTTCTACTTCACAAAAAGCAGCAGGATTTCAGAATTATCCCTAAGTAGTTACTCTTCAAGCCGATCGTGTAGCAGTATGTTACCCCATTGTTGCGATTCCAGGATCACAAAGGCAGTTCCATTATTTTGATTCTGTGCTAGTAATTGTATTTACTTTATTCAGAATCTACATTAGATTATTATCATTTGGATCAGCAAAGAGCCTGGTTCCACCTATTAAAATAACATATAAGGGAAATATAACTTAAACTTATACCAATGAAGCATTTTCTTTGTAATTGAGAAATATGCTTTTGCAACAGTAAGTATATATAATGTATCTTCTGGAGTAAAGTATTATCCCAACACATTTCAATCTCTTGTCTGTGTTGGCCTTTCTGTGAACACTTCTGGGTCATTTTCATGGCTTTGGTCAGATCGTCAAATGATTCATGGCTCCTTCTAGCACAGGGCAGCTTTATAAAAGTGAAGTATCTCTTTTCTGTGTTAGCTCTCCGATCTTTTCTGCAATCCTGTGCTAAGTCTCGATTTGTACTCACCTCCCTTTTCTCTTGTGGAATTGAACTGCCTTTCATAAAGTGGAGATACCGTGTAAATGTCCCCACTGCTGGCCTGCCTTCCTAATGCCAATCTCTTTTCCTCACAATGGGCTGTAACCTGCCTTTCTAAAGGGACCATGCCTTTCCACTCTCCCATTCAAAAGTAAAATAAAATGTGTGAGGACCATGTGATTAAGGACAGAACCAGTGTTTGCTGAGTTCCTTAATGTCCTGCCTGCTGACCAAGCCTTCCATATGTTATTGTATTTGATCGAAGAAACACTAAATCCGAGGCATTTCTTTCGTGGTGATGATAAGCATCAGCGCGGGCGGGCCAGGCTGCTCTGACCGTACTTTCTGATCTGGCTTGTGTGGAATCAGGAGATGGAGGATGTGTTTGTTGTTTTGGTCAGGCTACATGCTGACAGATCACAGCTGGCGAGTGCAATGGAAAGCCAGGGTCAAAGGTCTCCAGAGCAGCTTTGCTGCTGGGGACCAAGGTGGGAGCCACGTGGATGGCACATGGAAGCCCTGAGGCTGCCTGACTCAGGTCACCTCAATAACCGATATTATCTTAATATTTTTGTTGTCTTTCCTGACTTTAATTATACTTTAGTTTGTTGTGGCAAACCAAGATAAACCAGTGTTGGGTCCCACTCTGGCTTGCCAGGATGCACTGGTATTGGGAAGCAGGATAGCAATACAGGATAATTCAATGCATTGCTGCAGAGAGGAGCTGCCAAACTATGAATACTTGTCTTACTACAGTTGCTTTTTGTAACCTTAGGGGGTGCATTCAAATAGAGACTCAGGTCTTCCCAGGTATAACATTAGTAATAACAGTATTTAAATGCATGGTGCTTGGTACATTGTTATTGCTCAATTACCATTGCTGCTATAAAAAAACCACAACAGCAACTGTAACAAATGCAATCATTGTTGCTAAAATAAGGAGTTCAATATAAATAAATCAACTCCATAACTTCAAGGAAGCAGGTTCCATTATGTCTTCCTAATGTACCATATGATGCTGATTCATGTACCTAATATCATTAATGGCCAGGAAACTTTTCTTCATTTTAAAGTGTTTGTGCATGTGGGCATGTATGTTTATGTATATCTTGGTGCATATGTTTGTGCACACATATATATGTGTGCACATGTGTGGAGGCCATAGGACAGCTTCAGATGTTATCTTCAGGAATGCCTTTCACCTCTTGAGAGACAGTGTCTCTCATTGGTTTGGAGCTCACAACTAGGCTAGGCTTGCTGGCCAGCAAGCCCCAGTATCCTTCTGAGCCTACCTTCTCAGCACTGGGATTGCAAGCAGGCTCCACATGTGTGGCGTTTTAGTTGAGTTCTGGGGTTTGAACTCAGGTCCTGGTGTTTGAGAGGCAGGCATTTTACAGATGAGCTGTATGCTTACCCTGTTTCCTCATTTTAAACCTAAACAGATGAGCTGTATGCTTACCCCATTTCCTCATTTTAAACCCAATCCTTGAATGATATGGATTCATTCCCCTTTCTCTCAAACTACCTATGGAAATAGTTTTCCTTAGAATTCCATATAAAATGTTTTTATCATTCTCAGAAGGCCCAAATTTCATTACATTTTTGGGGGACATAGAATACAAATTTTATTCACACAAGAATCTCATCTCAATCTATTTTGCCACCTTAACTAAACCATTTAGAGCAAGCTTTTATGTTTATCAGTTTTAAATATTTATTGTCTACATACTTAACTTAATTTTTAAAGTTTTTATTTTTAACTCTTATTTTTAAATATTTATTCTATAATGGAATGAGGCATATGTATTTAAGCATATTGTACAACAATCCCTTGAGGGGCTGAAGGGATGGTCCAATGGTTAAGAGCACTGGGTGTTCTTCCAGACAACCGGGGTTTTTGTTCTCAGATTTCATGTGGAGGCTCACAACCATCTGTAACTCCGGTCCTAGGGGATTGATACCCTCTCCTGGCCTCCCTGAGCACTGCACACATCTAGTGCACAGACAGACATTCAGGTACGCAAAATACCCTGTAGCTAGAGTTTTCCTGCCTGGCCCACAGTCAGGACAAATCTTTGTCACCCGCCAGTCCCACAGCCACTCAGACCCAACCAAGTAAACACAGAGACTTACATTGCTTACAAACTGTATGGCCGTGGCAGGCTTCTTGCTAACTGTTCTTATAGCGTTAATTAATCCATTTCCATAAATCTATACCTTGCCACATGGCTCGTGGCTTACTGGCATCTTCACATGTGGCTTGTCCTGGCGGTGGCTGGCAGTGACTCCTTCTGCCTTCCTGTTCTTTCTTTTCTCCTCTCTGTTAGTCCCACCTATACTTCCTGCCTAGCCACTGGCCAATCAGTGTTTTATTTATTGACCAATCAGAGCAACACATTTGCCATACAGAACATCCCACAGCAATACCCATAGACATAAAAACAAATAAACCAAGTAAAAGCCCAATTATTTGACAAAGGCAGTTTGAAAGAGTTATTAGACTGTTTTGGGAAAAATGATAAAAGTTATGTTGAGTCAAACTTTTTTTTGGGTGCTGTTGGGGGACAAAGGTATTTTTGTAGGAGTTGGTTCTATTTTCCATCGCCTTTCTGTAATGTGGCTTTGTAACTTCTGGTCGTATTAATAGTCAGTGAAGTAACTATTGCTATTTTTAAAGTTGATAAGCATATTGATTCTTTTCTTTCAATGACTGTGTTATAGCGTGAGAGATTTCACTGCTGTTCTCTTCATGTCAGTAGAGACAGGTCTCATTAGACATCTTCCTCAGTCACAAACCTGAGGAATTTCACACTGCACTGCACTGCATCTTCTAGACATTCTGTCTCCATGTCCCAGAAATGACAACTAGGAATTTCAAGTGATTTGGAAAGCTCTTCCAAATTTTCAAGTGCTGTAGAGCAGAGAGATTCAAGCTTGAAGTCACTCTGTAGATCTTGAAATACAGATCCTACTTTGTTAGAGCTGTGAGGCTTGAAAGTTTGTCCTGAATAGAGTGGACTGCATCTGCTCTTTGCAGTGTCCTCGTCTCGGATGCTCCAGAAGTATCCAAACTGTGAGGAGTCCCTGGAATCCCTCACAGAGGTGTGAACTAAGTGACTCCACAGGTGCCAGGCTGTGCTCTGCACGCACCACCAGGGACCCAGTGCAGCTCTCCAGTGCTCCCTTCTTTCATGGCTCTGGGGTCACCACGATTACTATTTTTTTCCTTGCCACTTTTTTGTCTTTCCTTTTAAAAACCATTTTACAATCAATGTACAGAAATTCAAATCAAGCTTCAAAAATCTAATGATTCAAGGATATTCTGAAAACAAGATGTTGACCCTGAAATTTTGTTGGATTTGGGGAAATGTTTAGAAATAAATTTTTTTTTATGCCACAAATGGTGTAAAGTATGTAGGAGATATGTACACATATTTTCTGGATGTCAACTTGGTGGAGGGTGGGGATGACAGTGTGGACAAGGGGAAAATCCTGAATATGGGTCTTGCCAGCTCTTCTTAACTTTAAATTATCCTGTCTACCTTTTGCCTCTGGGCTTTTCCTGTTCTCTTCTGTAAACCTTACTCTTACTCCGTGGCTTGCTGTGTAGCTGGGTGGCTGGCCCTTGGGTCCTTCTCCTTCTCTGGCTGCTTCTTTCTTTCCTCTCCCAGATTTTTTCCTCCTTTATAGTCTCTCTTCCTACCAGCCCTGCCTATCTTTTCTCCTGCCTCAATATTGACCGTTCAGTTCTTTATTAGACCATCAGGTGTTTTAGACAGGCACAGTAACACAGCTTCACAGAGTTAAACATGCAACATAAACAAAAGTAACACACCTTAAAATAATATTCTACTACAGGACTGTGAGTTAAAAGTGGTCATACTGTTTCCATCTTTAGGGAAACAGGTTGGCATGGCTTCTTGATTTCTTTCTACTCAGGAGGGTTTAGGTTTTATTGCTCAAAAAACCAGTTCAATACTGGTCCATACTGTCTTTGTTACTGAAGACATTAACAAAGCTGAGAATTATTAAATTGAAGAATTAGTTACCAAACCTTGGCAAGTATGTGAAAATGACTGTGTAGACTCTATAAAATAAACAAAACAAAACACTTTTGCTTGGTTAGATTTTATTTGTAATCTGAAAAAAGTTGTAGTTCCATTAAAAGACTTAAAAGAAGTTTCTAGAGAAGTTAATTAGAAATCTTTACAATTATGGAGATAATAATAATGTTTACAGCTTCAAAAGGGGCTTAGTGATTCTACTAAGTGACTCTAAGGAAGTGTTCAGGAATCCTCTTGCTATTTTGAAGGAGTCTTCTCTGAGATGTCGCAGCATCTGGGAAAAGAGTGTTTTTCTGTGTTCTTAAGCCCAGTTGAAATGGAGCTGCTTGTGGTTAAGTGAAAGAAATGAAGATTTCCCCATCTGGGGTGTGTGTGTGTGTGTGTGTGTGTGTGTGTGTGTGTGTGTGTGAAAGCATCCCAAAGGGACACATGTTTCTGATGTGGAGACAAGACCCTAGAAGTGTCCTTTCCTGCCCGCGCTGCAGGGGTTAGAGGCGCTGGGGCAGCAGCTTATCCACGACCATTCCCCACTGATCGTGTGCACAGTCCCCGTCTGCAAATCACCGTGTGAGCTTTGTTTTGTTTCCCACGGTTCTTGTTGGTTTGTTACAATGAGGGTAGAATCCCGAGTGTTTTAGGCAGCACGTTAGGTTTGGAACTTTTTGCTCTACTTAAGGACCAGAAAGTGACACACTCTATCACTAAGCTTTGGTTTTAAATGATACAAGTGAAAGGACTGGATGGCCAAGCCAGGGCCCTAACAGGCTCCCCTAGCAGCCCTGGCATGGACCAGGCCTTAGTTTCAGTTCACTAGAACAGGCTGGAGCTGAGCCTGTTCTCAGGAAAACCACAATTTAGGGGCAACTAATCAACAGGTGTCCCCCCAGCCTCCTGCTGGCTCAGTAGGTGCCCAAGCCCCTTCTACTGGCTCAACAGGTGCCCCCAGACTTCTGCTAGCTAAAGATAGCTTGCCCTACCCTCTCATCAACAAGACCCTAGACACTAGACACCCCCTCCCGCCCAACACCACCAATGGGCTCCTAACCACTACAGCCTCCCACCAATCAACTCCCAAACTAATCTTTCCTCTACCAATCAGCACCAGATTAATCCCTCCTCTCTGGAATCCCCCTAACTCTGCTTAAAAGGAGCTTGTGACCCCCCTTCAGGATCGCTATTTGCCATCCCATCATGCTGGAAATAAACACTCTTGCTAAATTGCATAGGTGACTGCTGGTCTTTCTTGGGGATTTCTCTCGGACCCTAACAACAAGGATTTAAGTTTTTTTTTTTTTTAATAATTTAGGATTGTGTTACATTTTCACACACACACACACACACACACACACACACACACACACACACACACACCACTCCTCTTTATTATCTGTAGGAGATTGACTCCAAGATACCAAAATCTGTAGATATGTAAATCCCTCTTTTATATAACATAGTGATTGCATTTAACCCTAGTACACCCTACTGTATCTCTTAAATTATCTCCAGATTACTTACATTCTGTTTAAATAGTTTAAGGAGTAATGATGAGAAATAAAAGCCCATACATGTTCAGTATAGTGTGATTATTTTCCTGAATAATTCCCGACTTTTGTAGTTGGGCCCACAGATGCAGAACCCAGAGGGAGGGGTTATGACCATAGGACTTCACTTCCTATTTTCAATTTCTGTGCTTAGTAGATCACTGAAGAAGCTTAACTCACTCCTCTTGGTGATGCTGCCTCTGCCTGAGGCTGAAGGGTCGTGAGGGAGGAAACAGTTTTAAGTTGGGCCTAAGGTCAAGGCAAGGTGATGTGATCCATGAACTAGGACTCTTTGTCCCAGAGGAACAAGCTGACTTGAATGACAGGATTTTAGGGTGAGTGCGGCAGAATGGAGATGACCGAACCCAAGAGCTTCCTTGAGGTGTGGTCAGCAATGTCCTGATGTCATTGCTGAGAAAAACAAGGCCATCTGAGCCACTCTCCTGTGTCATCCTGCTCAAGACTAAGCTGTTACAGAGGAGGAGCTAGTGCAGGGAGAGATGTTCTCCCCTGAGGGTCTCTGTCTCAGGGGACTGGGAGCTTCCCAAAGCAAGTCTAACTTCCCATCAAAGAATGGTCAAGTTGTCAAGACAACAGGCATAGAAAGTTGAGAGGGAGAAGCAGAGGAGAGAGCATGGTTTCCCGGGGGTCTTTCTAGAGGAACTCAGATGTCTTCTAGCTCTTACTTGCTTAGCTTGCCCTGCTTCAGCGCTTCTGATTGTATTCCTCATATGTGCAGTCTTCTAAGTGACATCTTAGCAGTTCAGAATGCAGTGACTGAATACTGTAGACTGGGAGGCACAGAAAACAGTTTATTTCCTGCAGTGGTGGAGGCTGGGAGGTTCAGTATCACAAAGTGTCTGCCAGAGTCCTGTTTCAGGATTTGCAGCTGGGTATTGGTGTTTTATTAGTCAGGTTTACATTACTGTAGTGACAATACGCGAGTCTATTAACTTATACATGGAAAAGGCCTATTTAACCCACAGTGTGGGTGTTATTTGAGACTGGGTGGCTCATTGGTTTGGTTGCTGAGGAGGACAGTAATGGTCGGAGCATGTATTTGAGCAAGTGAGAAGAGGACTGAGAGGCAAGGACTCCCAGGGACCCAGAGGACCTCCCAGTGACATCCTCCTCTTCAGATTCTCCCTTCCCATAGTACTGCCCTGGGAACGAAGCCTTAAACAAGCGTGCCTTGGGGGCTGTCAAACTCCAAGCTGTTGTCGTTCTTTTCATCCTTATGTGAGGGAGATTAGAAGCTGTTCTTACGAAAGGCACTAATTCTGTTCATGAGGGATTTACCTTCATGCCTTAATCCTACTGAAAGCTAAGATTTTATCACGTAAATGTTGGGAGATATAAGGGTTCAGCTCAACACACTGAGTATTATAACCAAGGAGAGGCTGGTTGTTTAGTTACTTGACCTTGTTTGGTGTCCAATCTAGATTTGTTACAAATGTCATGAAAACCTAGCAAGGCTATGCATACCTTGATAACTCTTTGACAAATAATGTATTATTTAGTAACTTCAAAATCATTTTTCTTTCTTCCTCATACTATACATACATACCCACATGCACACAACACACACACACACACACACACACACACACACAACACACACACACACATTTTGGGAAGCAGTTTTAGACACATAGTGGAAATATGAAAACAAGTATGGTGGTGTGTTGAGTGCCAGGGGTGATGTCGTCAAAGACTATCGAGGAAAAGTCAGACTTGTGACTCTTAGTTTAGTGATCAGTTGACATGGATTTAGCACCACGGTGAACCAGCAGGCAGTCTTCCACACATCTGACTGTATCGTGGATGACAAGAAGGAAACCCACACTTCAATACCTCTACCTGAGACTACAAGATGCAGGCTGTGTGAAGCAACTTTGGATCCTTTTTATGAAGAAGCAAATCCTCTTCAGTGTATATAAAGATTCTAAGCAACGTGTTGTTCTTTAGCACAAAATTCTGTCACATAAATGATTTTGGGAACCTTGTAGAACAACTGTTATAATTTGGGGAATATCTTACTTCAGAAATTGAGTTTTCACCCATCACTATTTATTTAATAAAAAATAACATTTATTGAGCAGTTATTATTTTCCAGGTACTGTGCTAAATACTTCTTTATACAGAAAAGCTCATTTAGTTGTAATGAAAGCCACAAGAGACCTACACTATTATTATATCAGTTTACAGATGGTAAAACTCAAGCTCAAAGACATTAAGTAATATTTTCAAAGCTATGTGGGTGATGAGGGATTATGATTATGTATTAAATTCATAATCACTTCACCCAGTTTCTCTTTTGTTGAGCTGTAAAAACTCAGAATGGCATTTAACTTAGTGTTACCCTTCATTTCTTATCATCTCATGAGACATGGCTTCTTTGATGAACACAGTGTAGGCATTAGACTGTAGTTCATAATAGAGTCCTATTGGAGAGAGGCAGGTGATTGTCTGGGGACCAGTACCGTCCTCACACCCACTAACTTACACAGGCACAGCATTACATAATCCCTTGAAATGAGACACAAACCTCTTACAAGTATATGTTAAGGGGAATCCCAGGTTGACTGCTATTAAATTTGCCTCTTTTGAAAGTAGAGTTTGAGGCAGAAGTCAAGCTTTGTAAAACTTGGAGCAATGTTATCGCCTACATACCTAAGTTTTGCCTGAAGTGTGTACATTCTTGAAACCAAAGAACTTACCAAGCCCTTTGCCTAAAAGGCGTATAAAACCCCATGAAGCAGAAAGGAAATATCTGATGACTAAATTTAGGTAAAGCTAAGTCAAGACATGACCAACTATGTAAATCAAGGTATTCTTACCTCTGCATGGTTCTGACGTGCAGCGATTTCCAGGACCTCCGTCTGGTTAAAGGCCAGTCCCAAGACAATAGGGTTCAAATTTTAGTTGCTATGACATATTAACGACAATTAAGATACCCTTTACTGCTAGTTCAGTCTATACATCATTCTATAAAACATATGCCCCCTGTCATCAGTGACCAATTGCATCATTTTACTCAGCCTGTCATAGATGGGTCACTACATACTTATGTATTCTTTAGTTCATCACCAGACAGCAAAAGACACAGTTTTGTTGTAACTTGTCTCATGGTGATAAACTCACATGAAGTTTACAAAACTGATAATTGAAGCAGCCAGGGAGCTGATTGAAAGAAAAATGAAGACAGATCATGGTGGAAGTAGTCACCCTGACTCTTTAAGTGGTTGTGACAACAAATGAAGGTGTTCCTCAGACACTGACTGTGGTGTTAAAAACACAACGCTCGGCTGGGCGGAGGTGGAGCATACCTTTAACCCCAGCACTCAGGAGGCAGAGCCAGGCAGATCTCTGTGAGTTTGAGGCTAGTCTGGTCTACAGAGTGAGATCTAGGCCAGCACCAAAGCTACACAGAGAAACCCTGTCTCAGAACCAAACCAAGCCAATCCAAACCAAACCAAACCAAACCAAAACCAAACCAAACCAACCAAACCAACCAAACCAAACCAAACCAACCTAACCAAACCAAACCAAATAAAACAAAACAAAACAAAAAACATGCTCAAAATACCAAAATGAAAAGACCCCTCCATGTGAAAGGAGATTTTAGAGACAATATATAGATTTAAATAAAATGTTAGATGCTGACTCAGAAGGTGTGATAGTTCAGTAAGACAAAAAAAGACATTTGCTCCATACCCATTACACAACGAGACAGGCAAACACTGCTTAAATTACTCTTGATAAGATTTTCACACAACTATAAGTGCTTTCAGTTTCCAATGTTCTAAATTATAGAGCATAAAATAAATCTTAATTTTCCACTGTCTTCTTTTTCTCTGTATTTATAATTGACAACAAGAGATTTATGATTTTGACAGAAAATTTTAAAGGTCACAGAACAATCATATTTTTGCCACTGATTATTAAGACTGCTTGCATGATTTCTGCATGCTCAGTTCCTTCCCATATTTCCTTACTATTGTGCTATGAGAGGCTGATTTGTTTATGGACATGATTTCTTCACCTATATTCTTGAAATCCACCTCAAAACATCCCCATCTAAAGGAACCACAAATCTAGAAATCCTCATTGCAGGCCTCGGGTCAAATTCATCCCTGAAATTGACTTCTTATCCTGCATAGAGAGAAAGAGAAAAAGCACTATGAGCCATACCCTGAGGCCTTGGGAGCCCCAAGTGCAGACTGAGTAAATGCTTTCTCTCCAACAAGCCTTTAGTGCCCTAATGCTGCTCCATGTTGTTAACAGCCCTGCGTGATTGTCACTGCTCATTTGTGGTATTGTTAGCACATCATCTCGTAAGTGGACCAATGGTCATCGTGTGTGATGCTCACAAACCCAGACACTGCAGTGCAGTCGTTACTACTCATTCTCCCTGTCATGTTTTATGTGGGAATATGCCTTGAGGGACCCGAGACAATCAGACACTTATATTAACAGAGAAGATAACAGATGTGCTCTTCTTTTATTGTCTCCAGGGTTCTTTTAGATCATCAGAAACGACCACATGAAGTTTAAAAATATTTCTCCAAAAATGCTTAATGCAAGGAAAAGTTGTGTTTCCCACACATGGTGTTTGTCAAAGCAACCTTCAAGTATTGCAGACAGAAGGAAGGTGAAAACCTTTAAATGAAAGGTATTATAGGTGTGAAAGTGTATTTTTATACAGGGACTTCTGTATCTATATGGTAAGGAGGAGAAAGAAAGGGAAGGAATGGAGATCCAAGGCTTTTGCAAGACTGTACAGTTCATTTAATCTTTTCTTTTGTCAAAGGCAAATAGTAGGTGTGTGTGTGTGTGTGTGTGTGTGTGTGTGTGTGTACTAAACTAAGTTTTTTATTTTATAAACTTTATTATAAAAGTTTGCAAATAAACATCACACATCAAAATTAACTTGATCCAAAGTAAATCTCAGCAAACTTCTGTACAGTTAGAATAAAATACATTTTTTTTTGAATGTGAAAAATTGCCTTTTAACTTTATAAAATCTTTTTATCCCAGGTATACACATTCCTAATGTTCTAGGTGTAATCCTATAGTGTCCTTTATTAAACAACTGCCAACTTTTCACTTGAAATGGGAAGAATCTGGATTATTATTTCTATTACAGCATGATGACAGAGTAGATTAATTCAAATGCCTTTAAGATGTACCAACTGATTTATTTTTTGATTTTCAGTTGCATTGGCTGGAAAAGACCAAGATTAAAAGTTCATACCATATATCCCAAATAAATCTACTTATGCTTTCAAAGTAAATGAGATTGAGACTGGAGATACTCTTCAACTATTGAAGCAAGAGATTCCTATCATTTTTCTCCTGGAAAAGGTAAATCCACAAAAGACAATCCATAATTTTATAAAATGAGGAAATAGTATTAAGCTTGGTACAAAATCATAAGGTGATGAGCTAAATGTTGGGTTAACTGTTGCAAATAATCATAAAACAAGACAAAATACATCAGGATATAAATCTATGTGTCTAGGAGGTAGAAAGAATGAATGTATCTTCCTTAGAGAAAAATAATGGCATGAGACAACCTCCACGTTTTCTTCAATTTTTTCACTGGTGACGTTTCCAGACTGCGATCATGGAGGTGAAGCAAAGCTCAGGTCTGTAAACATAGCTGGAATATACAGCCTAAGGTTATCAAGTCACCAAAAGTGACAGATACCCTAAATCTGTAAGACCCCACCCCCCATGCTTAGGACATTTCTATGGAGGGTTAAGATTCTGGAAGTCCTAGCAAAGAATGGGTAGAGTCAGAAAGCAAAGCAAAACTCCTCTAAGTAATACCCACAATGGGCAGAATTATCCCTAGACCAGTGGGCCTGAACTGTGTAAGAAAGCTACTTGAGCATGGTCCAATAAGCAAGCCACAAAGCAGAATTCCTCCATGTTTTTTTGTCTTCAGGTTATTGCCTTAGGTTCCTGCTCTGACTTCTCTCAATGATGGATTGTGACCTGGGTAATTTATCTCAGTCAGTGTTGTAGGTATGTTACTTCTCACATCTGACTATCGACAGTCCAGTTCCTATTAACATTACAATGAGCATCTCCTCCTTTGGGAGAAAATAGCCAATTCTGTACATTTTGTAGAAGGGAAAGGGGTCTAGAAGAAGAAGAAAATTTATGAAAGATCAAGGTTGAAGGAGCTAGAGGTTTGGATTTCAAAGCTCTGGTCATTGAGATAACTCATTATTGGCATAAGGCTAAAAACTACCTTGAACTAAAGCTTGTAAAACTGTGAGCCTAGAGACCCCCCCTTCCCTTCTGTGTGGCTCTCATTTTTCTCTCTCTGTTTCCCACAGTAGTAGCTGATTAACACACCTGTTATAGGCTAGTTTATTTTATATCACACCTAGCTCGTCTTAACTAACTTATGTAGGGACAGAAAGGTCTGTGTTTTGTAAATGAAGAAACAGTGTTTACAGAATCTGAGCCACTTGTCTGGGGCCAGGACTATAATTTCAATTCAAGACTTTCCAAAGACAACACTACTCTTCCCATCAGAAAGAGGCTGTTTATCATTCTGAAAACATTTTGTGGTCCACTACTACCATCAGAGTATTTGGTATTTCTTTCCTCACTGTTTTTCTTGCTCCAAACTCTTTAGGCACAATTACAGATATAAAAGTCTTGGAACAATGGCTCAAGGGAGCTGTGTTTCAATTAGCACATTTGAAGCGAGTGTGGTCAGCTCTCTGGTTTCCAGCATCCCCACACTCTCCTTTTCCTCTTCACAGTGGAGTTTAAAATGTGCTGATGGAGAGTTGGACTGCTGACGGTTGCACCAGCCTACCCATCAAAAAGAAGGAGGCAGTGGGGAACACTTAGGGAGAGCAGAAAGATATTCCTCTCCATTTTTTAAAAGCCTTTACTGGCAGTGAGAGAGTGGGAAAGACAAGAGATAGTCCAAAGGGGCCTTGTGTTTCATGACTTTAAAGGTACTTAGTGTGGGCAAGAAGTTATTTCTCTTTTTTGCTTTTCTAAATAGGGATAGACAAATTGCCTTGGAAAACAAAGAGAGATTCAGTTTCAGTGTCTGATTCAGTGTAAGCCTTGGAAATTTTGTATCTTTGAATACCTGTTTAGTCAGAACACTTTGGATGTGTGTATGAAATGAGATAGTTTTCATGTTCGCCACTTTAATGAAAACGTTTCACTTTTTTTTGTTTAAAGAGCCAGTTTAGAGGGAACTTTGAGTTTACATTAATAGAATTTTTTCAAGAACACTTTGATCAAAAGACATACACACATTTTATTAGGATGGCTATCTGCTTGACAAAATTAAACAAGTATCTTCAGAGAGTTTTAGAAAAAAAAAATCTTACCTAGTCTATTAAGTTAGCTAGGGCAGTAATGGCAACATGTGGTGACCTCAAAATAAACTCAGACTGAGGCAATGCATATCATCATAGGGGGAAGAACTCCCCACGGCAGGAGATCAGTCAACTTAAGCAACATGCTAAGAGTAAGCTGAAAAATCTTGCTATGATTTTCCTCAAGAAAGTCAATTTATTATCTACGTATGCATGTATGCACATATGTATGTATGTATGTATGTATGTATGTACCTGTCATTTGTTTATCAGTCCTTTGTTATAATTATCATCATCTACTATCATCTATCTATTGATACTAGCATAATTATTGTTAAACTACAAATTTATTAACAGTGAAATGATATTTATGTGTGAGAGAAGATAGGCAAAGCCATTTGTTGTAAAATATTAGAACACCAGTTTGTTGTAACTTAGAATTAATATTATTATATTGACATTCTACCTTTTTGCTGTTCAAATTTTTGATGGTCTTTTAATAAAAAACTCAAAGCCAGATATCAGGGTGAAAGCTGAAAGATCAGAGAAGCAGAGCAGCCAGCCACTAGTTCTTACCTCTACGAAATTCTCAGCCTAAAGAGGCAGAGTTCCTGTTTCATCACACCTTAAATACCTTTTTCTGCCCTGCCATATTATTCTGGGATTAAAGGTGTGTGTGCTTCCCAAGCAAAGGCATAAATTCTCAAGTGCTGGGATTAAAGGTATGTACCACCACTGCCTGGCTCTGTTCTCTCCTAGACTGGATCAATCTCATGTAGCACAGTGTGGCCTTAAACTCACAGAGATCTAAATGGATCTCTGCATCCCAAGTGATAGGATTAAAGGTGTGTGCCACAACTGCCTGACCTCTGTCTAATCTAGTGGCTGGCTCTGTCCTCTGATCCTCAGGCAAGCTTATTAGGGTACACAATATATCACACCTTTTAATGGAAAACATGATAAATTCTTCAGGTTTCTTGCCAACAATAAATGGTGTGTGTAGTTTGTAGTGTCTGTTTTCAGGAACTGTTGCATTTAGTCCTGTTTTATATTTTTGATCACAAAAGTAATTACTTTATTAAATGTTGAACATAAAAGTCTAATTATTATAAGCTTACATTAAGCCAAGTTTGTAAAAGAATTTAAGTAGTTTTGATTTTCATTTTGAGATTTTCTTGATACTTTCTCCCAGATATTTATTGATAATATTATTGTACTACTTTTCCTTAAGTTTATTATGATTTGGGCACAGCTATATACGATAATGGACAGGAAAAGATAGACTTTTTCTGGGTAGTAGTAGACTACAGATCCATGCATGCTGTAGGCTGTCTACCATGGAGCTGCTAGGTCCTCAGCTCTGCCCATTTCTGTTTAATGTTATTGTCAAGCAGGCATTCAATTATATTTGTTGAATGGATGAGTAAGAACTTGGCTGTATCTTAGTATCTAGAAATCATAATCATGCTAACTGACACTGAGTCATAATGGGTACGCTTCTTATTTTTTCTTTTGATACATTATTTAATTCTCATAAAGAGTCAAGATAGGAGAGTTTAAGTATCTGGTCTCTGTTCTTAGAGGCCAGCCAGTGGTAGACACAAATCCACCTCCCTCTTTCACTGGGTCTTCCTGAAGCCGCTTCATTTCCTGTGTTCCGCAGGATGTTTTTCAGATCATTTTGTTCAACTTCAAACAAGGGAGTGTGTGTTCCCCACAGCCTGGAGAGGGGGAGTGAGTGGTCCCTGTCCCTGCCTGTTCCCTGTGGTGTCTGACTTGCTAGACTGGGGCCTGTGCTGTGGATTGATGGGTTCCTGGCCATTGTTCACAATGAGTCTCTGCCCTTTAGTGTTCTTTTCTTGTCCTGTGGGTTTGTTACTGTGCCAAACTGACATTACCTTACAAGAAATCGGATTAAAAGTTTGCCCTTTATTGGGTCTTCAAAAGAATTTTTATCAGATTAAACGGGGACACTAAGTTGAAACAAGGAATGGTAAAAATTTAGCTTATTTTTTGAGCTGTTATGGACAGTAACACTCTTGTGCCCATTAAAGGACACATTAACATGATTAAAAGTTTCAATCATTTTTAAATGGAAAGTCTTTTATACTTTTTACTTATACATTTTTTTTCCTTCCAGCATGTATACAGCCACCTAACTTCCCCTTGGATGACTTATAAAGAATTAAATATATACTTATGCTATAAATTGAGAAATGTATTGCAGCTGTGGCAAATACTGCTGACTCAGCAGCCCGTCCCTTAGAAAACTTTCGCTAGCAAAAATAAAAAGCTTAGATTTTCATACCTCAGATAGACTTCTTGAAATAGATTTTTAAAACACTAATCCATGGCCAGAGGGAGTAAGACTCCTCAGTCCTGCTCTCACGATCTCTGCTGGCCTGGAACACAGGCTGGGTAAGGAACAGGACCGATAGAGCCAGGCTTAACTTAGTGTGAAGGCCAAGGGCACTGAGCCAGCGAAACACCACGGGAAAGGTGCCCAGCGGAAACAGAACCACATGGGCAGGCTTTCACACCGAAGATTTTTATGGAACAGGTCCAAAAACATCTTCTGTAAGAGGAAGTGAAAGAGGAAATAACTTGTTATTCCAAAGGGGTGAGAGGGTTGAGGTGAAAGTTGACAGGACCGAAGAGACAGGAAGAGGACCAAGCTGTGAAAGTGAGGAGCGGCAGAGATGGGAAGGGAGACCACGGGGTGAGAAGTGGAAATAAGCCCGCGAAGATAAAGAGGAAGTGGGATCGTTTGGAAGGTAAACACACCATAATGGAAAGGGCAGCCTTGCCAAGAATAACAGCATCAAGATAATTAAAGGAAAAAGCTAACATAGATGTGAGGGAAGGGAGAAAACGCTGAGCGGCACTTAAACACAAGAACTTTACAGCTCAGCATTTCATCACCGACAACATAAACAGGAAAAGGAAGAGAGTACCCTGCAGCCATGTGCGCGACTGTTCCACCCGGCCACACTGGTGTTATCGCTCAGGTCCTGTTGACTCAGACACAGACAGATGACTGGGATGGGTGAGAAATATAACCCTGGCCGTTTCTCTTTCTTGGTTGTGTGTGTTCTCTATATTTGTCAGAAGACCACAATACCAGGATGTTTTATTAATTTCCTGAACTGTATTATTTTGTAGTGCTAATGTCTATAATTAGTGGGTTATAAAACCACACCGTATATCCATTCTATACAGAAGACTTCCTTGGCTCTTTTCATGCTGGTAATAGACTGTCTGACAGACAGTGCTAGAGGATCTGGCTTCCACTGAGTAGTGCCCTGACCACACACATTGCACAGTCTTGTTCTGTTAGCAGTTAGCATCAAGTGCTGCGTGTTTTATGTGACCTCTTCAGCATCCCACAACCTTTCCCCCAGAATAAAAGTGTCCAGAAGACAGAGATCTTCTGGGAGACAGGAGTCCTACAGCCCACAGGCAAATAAATTTCAGTATATTTTACTGAGAAAGTCCAAATATGACTTCTAAATTGGCCAAATAAAAGTGATATTAGGGTCTCCATCTACCCAAAATAACATTTATACATACTTTATTGTAAATTTTTTTCTATGTGATGAAATTCATGAATCCATTTCTTAAAAATAATTTCTTATTTATGAATTTTTCTTGAAGAGTGTTTTGTCTGCACTCAGATTTATAATTCTAAGAGTATTTTATTTCAAAAATGTATATCCATACATAAAGCCCCAGGAGCTGTGTGTGCCTAATTAAACAGTCTATTGCTTTATTTTCTCTTCTTGGTTAACTTTATAAGTTTGATCTCATTTGGCTTTTCATATTATTTTTATAAATCATTTCTTTCCTGGGCATAGTATTGCTTTTATAAGTTCATAAAATCATAAAAATTTACGTACTTCATAGTGGGTGACACATATAGAAACAGGAACTTCAACCTTGGTCCTGTCACCATTCTGAGAGCCTGAGGATTTATCATTGTCATCTCCATGAGTTTAAGATGTATAGGAATAGGAAGAAGCAGAGTGCTAGAGAGGTCCCCAGAAATCCACAAAGATGACTCTACTATAGACTACTGGCAATGGTTGAGAGAGTGCCTGAGCTGACCTGCTCTGGTGATCGGATGGCCGAACACTCTAACTGTCATGAGAGAACTCTCATCCAGTGACTGATGGAAGCAGATGCAGATATCCACGGCCAAACCCCAGGTGGAGTTCCAGGAGCCTAATCGGTGAGAGAGAGAGGAGGGATTTTATGAGCAAGAGATATTGAGACCATGAATGGAAAAAGTACAGAGACAACTAGCCAAACTAGTGGAAACACATGAACTGTGAACTGATAGCTGAGGAGGCTCCATGGAACTGGACCAGGCCCTCTGGATAAGTGAGACAGTTGATTAGGTTGAACTGTTTGGGAGGCCCCCAGGTAGTGGGACTGGGACCTGTCCTTGGTGCATGAGCTGGCTTTTTGGAATCTAGAGCCTATGCTGAGATACTTTGCTCAGCCTTGGTGTAGGCAGGAGGGGACTGGACCTGCATCAGCTGAATGTACCAGGCTAGGCTGACTCCCCACGGGAGACCTTGTCTTGGAGGAGGTGGGAATGGGAGGTGGGTTGAGGGGGAAGGCTGGGGGGTGGGAGGAGGGAGGACAGGAGAATCATTGGCTGATATGTAAAAGTAAATTAATTATAAAGTAAAAATACTAAAAAAAAAGTTGTCTAGGAAGAAAGGTGACCCTTGGCTAGATGAGCTTCTCTCAAAGACAGTGGATCCACTGGGCTATGAGACAGAAGGTTACATTGCAGCCCTGGAGACATTGAGTGACAGAAGGAATGAGCCAAAGAAGAAGGGAGCAAAGGAGAGGTTACTGTCCAGTGAGGTTGGGAGATGTCTCAAAGGAAATCAAGTAAATGAATAAAAAGCAGGAGCAGAGTCTTGAATCTGAGGAACAGTACTTTAGTCCCACGAGAAGAAAGAACCACTGAAGACCGGCATCCAATTCTAAGCAAACAGAAAAGGTGTCTAGAGAGTGTAGCCCAGTTACAACTTTTCATTTAGTATAACAGAGTCCCATTAAAGATTCTCAAAGGCATTGCCATTCAGTTTTGGATTGTGAATGTAATTCTCAACCACTGGGCTAGCCTCCCCGCCTCCCCCCTCTCTCTCTGTCTCTGTTTGCCTGTCTGTCTGTCTTTCAGCATAATTAAATTAGGTTTGTTTTACTTAAATTTAATGTTAATTCCATGCTATATTTCAGTAAGAACAATATGGATTCTCCATCTGTGGCTCCAGTCAGGTATCTGCTAGCACAAATTAGCTTCATGTTACACATACAAGTGAGGGAGGAGGAGGGGGGAGGGAGGCCTAGGAGGGAGGGAGGGGGACAGAGTTGAAAAGGCATGCAGGTTTCCCTACCAATGCTAACCTGCTTTAAAGGGGGAGGAATGTAAGAATGAGCAGCCATCAACACTTCAGCAAAGTTCCAAACACTTTTTACAGCAAAACCAATGCAACAAACATGATCTCAAGAGACTTTTAAAATAGTCTTCAAAAATATAACCTAGCCCTCATTTTTTTCATGGTACCAGGACAGAGCAACACAAGATTTAAAACCCTAAGTAAATTCTGCTGCTTCAGAACAGCCAATCCAACTGTACAGATGTTCGCTGAGATGTATAATTTGGGACTTAAGAGAGAGTCTGACGGGCTTCATGGAAGTAGCTGTGTGATATTATTTGTGGGTTAATAGAATACAGTTATTTACTTACTTGTTTTAAAGAAGCGTTAGTAACAAACAAACAAACAAACAAACAAAAACAAAGCCAAATGGAACTGTCTCTCTCCCACCTAGAAAGAACTTGAGTAGACCAATCTGCAAAACTGTCACCATGCCTTTTAGGAGAGGGGAAATGCAAGCTAGCGCAAGGGCAGGCAGCAGATGCACCTGAGGAAAACTGAGCTCTAAGCTGAACTTGCCTGACTGCACACTTGCTTCTGTCTTTTAGAAAAGACTGCTTTTAAGAGAATTTATTCATCAATGAGCTTCATCCTCAAATTTAATCGGCTGCTGTATTTTCTTGCACACAGCAGCTCAATATTTGCTGGATACGGCAAATTAAAAATAAGACTTAGATTTCTCTCTCTCTCTCTCTCTCTCTCTGTGTGTGTGTGTGTGTGTGTGTGTGTGAGAGTGTGAGAGAGAGAGAGAGAGAGAGAGAGAGAGAGAGAGAGAGAGAGAGAGAGTAAAATTTCCCTGTTTCTTATTATAGGGAAATAGACACATGCTTAAAATTCTCTGGGATGTTGAGTTGAGGTTATATCAAATCCAAATTATATCCTTCTTTTGAGTAAGGCCAGGGTAGACAGAGATATGTGTGCCTCTGGACACAAAGACGATGCAGAAAATGCTGTTTTTCTTGCTGCATAAGAGAGATGTGAATTGTAAAAGGCGGAGGTGACAGGACAGTTGGGCTCAGGCCCATCTCTAAAGCATCCGAGCATCTCCTAGAAGCACAGATTTTCCCTCAGTTCCTTCACAATCACCCAACAAAATTCGAGCCGTTTCTTTCCTTTCTTAGAATACATTTTCACTGGTGTCATGATCTTACTTGGGTAAGATGTCACGAGAGAAAAAGTCTTCATAGAGCCCTTTTTTCCGTTGGCTTCAGAGTGTGACTAGCTGCCAGGATGCTTGAGGGGAAGTCTGTGGGAATGGCAATTACCTCGTAACAGCATCTTAAACACATCCTTGTTTCATAGGTTGTGTTTGGAATCCACTTCCTTGTCCTGTAGGCTCTGTTAGTATTTAAAACTACATTTGGATTTTCAAGCTTCACGAGCCTTATCATAGTCTAATTTCCCTTTTATTGTATGTAAAATGTGAGGTGATTGTTTTAACAAGAGCTGATTAAAAATTACAAACAAAACTGCTTTTTTCCCTATCAGATGTGACTTTTCTGGGTCTCATTTAGGGCGTGGCAGCTCTCTTGCTATCTCAGACACTAAGACGCTGATGTGGAGGGGGTAAGCCATTGGCAAGTCCTCTGAAGAGGCCCCTTCCTGTGGTCCGGAAGAAAGAGCCATGGCACCTCGAGTTGTTTCTCCTCTCTCCCAAGGCAGGGCTGAATGACTGATCTTCCAAGTTTCAAGAGTGAAGTAAAAATCATTGGGCTAGTTTCCTGTTGCTGCTGTTAATACATAGTGACTGAAAATGATAGAGTCATTCTTTCCAGTTATGAAGGTCAGATATCTAAAATCCTTTTAGGTTCAACAAGGCCGTGCTCCCTTGGGACACTCTGGAAAATCCACTTCCTTGCCTTTCCCAGCGTCCGGAACTGCAAATGCATTCCTGCGTTCATGGTCCTTCTCTCCATCTGTCTGCTGACCAGCACCTCAGCATCGGGGCTGTACTGTGCTTCCCTCTGCTCTGCCTGCTCTCTCCGAAGAATTCTTTTCTTCTGTGGCACACCCATCATCCTTTGCCTTCTCCTTTGATTTCATTTTTGGCAAACCTGGGCTACTCACTATAATCTCATCCCAAGAGCTTTTGCTTAGTAACATGAGAACCGCTCTCTTGCTGTGAGAGATTCCAGGGATCAAGTATAACCTTTATCCACCCATCACAATGTCTTCTAGCCTTTTATCACATGGGTCAGATATGAAAAGGCTTCTCAGCATTTTTCATGTTTTTGAAAATTTATGATATGAAACCAATTTGTTTTAATAGATAAAAATGCAACTTGTGTCACACAGTTTTATATTTTGTAATAACTTATGAAATAAATATATTTAGAGCTGTCAGTGAATTGTCAACGGATAGGCATGAAAGCATATTCATTCCATAGGCAAAGAAACTGAGATGTTGTGAGATTCTATAACATGCACACATGGAGGAACTGGTGAAACTTAGCTTTAAATCCAGTGCTTTACCTACTGTGCCAGAAAAGGAAATGAAGGGTGAGGCCCGATCCTGAGGTGATGGTGAATGAGTTCACATGCCCATCATTTCACTAGGACTCTCCTGATCCATCTAGCACATATTCATGAGCACTTCTTGGGATGTGGACTTGTGCCAAAACCTGAAGATACCAAGACAAAAATCTTTGTCCCGGAAGACTTTCAATCCACTGGACCAGAATAAACTGGGTGCTGCTAAGGCAAAATTAGGGATAGGCAACTCTTCCTTGACAGTGGGGGCATTGCATTCTAGCTGGGTTTGGAGGAGTTGAAGGATATTTTGTAAAGCAAAAGGCGTTTCAGACACTGATTGATTACAGTCAGCTTTAAAGTAACAAGGACACTGAAGATAGTGGAGGGCAGGTACACAGAGCAGATGTCTGCTGTGCTCGAGAATGCAGCAAAGGCTGAATGAGATTGCCGAAGACGCAAAACTGAATGAAGAATGAGATGTGCAAAGGAAAGAGACTGAGTCACAGCATGATGGGGAAGTTAGGCCAAGTTTGCAGGATGAGCAAACGGAGGTGAGCAGGGTACGGAGTTGACTGGCATTAGAAGAAAGGAGCAGATGAGAGACAAGTTCTAGAGCAGGCAGAAGGGAAGCAGGGTCAAGCCTTTACTTGACCTCCATCTTCATCCTTGAGCAGGCACCAGCCCTGTTTCAAATTCTTCTTTCAGATGACTTTTGTCCATGACAAAAACCTAGCCTATGTTAAATCCTCAACTTCTCAGACACTAAGTTGAAAGGCATCACCTGTGAAGTCTGTACGGTCTAGTTACGTTCTCAGTGAGAACTGACGAGGCCAACGCCATTTCTCTTAGTGCTTTCACAAATGTCTAAGGTGACTAGAAGGCAGGAGAAGACTTAAGGTACACACCCAGGATCTCAGCCATCAAGTCAGTGTTCTCTCAACACTCAGCCACATTTATGTAAAGACTAAGCCAGCACGACCAGTGGAAAGAGCTACAAAGTAAGATAATTTACAGGCTTAACGTCTTTCTTTTTATGCAGTTCCAATCTGGTTACAAAATGTAAACCCCAACTTTGCAGTCTTTAGGACTTCCCTCCCTAGAAGGCAGTATTTGGCCAGTTGTAACTCAAGGGCACTCCTCGCCGCCTCACCCGTGTCTATAGCTCCAGCCGGAATGTTAAATGTGTTAGTTGGACCATGAGTGAAGCCAGTACAACAGAGAACCCAAGTACCAAGATGGAACTGGACAGTCCAGGACTCGTCCGCTGTGTTTGCGGTGGGCGTCAGGAATTCAGAAGTTCTGTTTGGTACTACAGCTTCCTTAGTGCGTAGCTTTCCTCTGTGGTTCAAATGGCTTCCTCCCTATCTACTTTCCATCCAGTGGGAAGAAGGTGGCATTTGTTTCCCTTCTTAGGAAATGACTTAGAAGCTGCTCCCATCTCTTCTGCTGACCCACTGTTAGCCACAAGTCTGGTCAGGTGACGAGACTGAGAAACTGTCATTTTCCTGGAAGAAGGGATATTAGATAATGACTGTTTTGTTGCCATAGGCTTATTGTATGTATTTTATCGAAATACAATACAGCTCATGAAGGAGTTAGGCATCTGTGCTTCTTTCTTTAGTTTTATTTTCAGAGAATTAAAGGTAAGTTTGGAGTCTTCTATTAACTGGAATCTTTGGCTCCTCCCCAGATTTCTTTTCCCTTTAGGGAATTCTACTACAGATGATATATTCCCATCTTGCTGGTGAGATCAGAACACCAACAGACAGCAATGGAATGGTGTTGCTATTTTTAGTTGATTCTTTCTTGTCCTCCAAGTGTATTTAGCCATTTAAAAGATGGGTCCAGTCTCAAAGCCTCAGTGACTTCCATTCACATACTTATGTGATACTTAGATATAAGTATTTCCTGAATTGTTCTTATTGGATAAATTTCTGGCAGCTAATAAAAATTGAACCCTTCTTCCTGTTACCTCTAATGAAGCACATCATTACTTTTTATAAGCATTAAATTTCGGCAGATTCTCTCCTCTTCTATACCACCGTCTATAGAAGAGGTTTTTGTTTGAGGTTCTCACATAGTTGGGGGTTGGAGAGATTGAAGAAACACTGTGTAACTAGAGTGGTTGTCAACTTCTAGAGACCTCGCTGCTCTGTGAGGCAGATCTCTTCCAGTGGCATGGAGGTCTGTTCCTAAGAAGCCAGATCTGGTCAAGCATTTCCAAGGCCAGGGCAACAATGTTTGTTCCTTAATTCCCTTCATTGTTCTAACTTAATTTTTTGCTTCCTCTTCCCTTTTCTTTTTTCTGGAAGACCTCGAACTTTAGGCCTCTGACTGTTGTAGCAGCTGTTCTAATGCACCAGCACCATTATACGAGCTTGCCTCTTTCAGGCATTGCACTATTCCTCCCCTCTAAGAACTGTAAATGTTCCTATTTGATAGGACAGAAAGTCCCAGAAACTTGTCACAGGTAAGTTAGAGAGAGCCAGGCTCAACATTGTCTATCTCCAATCTATAAATTAAAGATTTATAAAAGCTGGCTTTTATACTTGATGCTGCTTTAGGCTGTACAGATACTAAGAGCAGCACTGAGATTCAAGCTCAGGTCCCCAGACCCCCAGCTGTATATTCAATATTGAACTGCATATTCAATAGCATCCTTACAAGAGGACCATCGCTACCTAATGGGTACGGCCTCCAGTCTGTTACGTGTGGTTCTCCTGGAAGCCTTTCCTTCCTCAAGCCCAGGGAGAGGTGCTGATTGAACCTCAGCAGAGCGGAAAGGCAGCTGCTGCACATATGCAGCATAAGGAACTATGGAAGTGTTGCCCGTATTTCATATCCTCGTTCAAATCTCCACTCTCCCATTCACCTGCCATGACGAGGAGCGTGGTTTTCTTTTCAAGAGGATAATCTGATTGCTACTTTTGCATCAGAAAACCAAGAGGTTCATATATCCTGCCTGGATGGGAGCATTTTTTCAGCCTCAAAGCCTATAAAAATAGCGTGGCATGAACAGTTCAGCTGAAACAACAGAATGCTAGGAAAATGAGTCTACAAAATGTGCTTGAAATATTAGTCATCAACATGGTATAAAGCGCCCTTTCTCCGCAGAGGAAGGCTTGTGCCTGAGCACTAAGTACACTTTCATCTGCAGGACCAGGTGGAGAGTGTTGGCTTATGTGCCGCAGACTCTAACTACCTAAATCTGGTGTGAAGATTTAGGAGCAGGAGATCTTCTTCTGCGCTCCCTGCTAGTCTCTCAGAGGTGACAGAGAACAGAAGCCTACTTATACTGTACAGACATTTCATTCCATATACTCAGAATTTGTACATAAGTATGTTTCAGATACATTTTATGGAAATATATATATTTTCCTTTTATTTTACAATACCATTCAGTTCTAAATATCAGCCACAGATTCCCTTGTTCTCCCCTCTCCTGCCCCCTCCCCTTCCTTCCAGCACCCCCCCCCATTCCCACCTCCTCCAGGGCAAAGCCTCCCCCTAGGACTGAGATCGACCTGGTAGACTCAGTCCAGGCAGGTCCAGTCCCCTCCTTCTAGGCTGAGCCAAGTGTCCCTGCATAAGCCCCAGGTTTCAAACAGCTAACTCATGCAATGAGCACAGGACCCAGTACCACTGCCTAGATGCCTCCCAAACAGATCAAGCCAATCATCTGTCTCACCTATTCAGAGGGGCCCCTCAGCCTTTGGTTCATAGTTCATGTGTTTCCATTCGTTTGGCTATTTGTCCCTGTGCTTTATCCAACCCTGGTTTCAACAATTCTCACGCATAGCGGAGAAATGGCTGAGATCTACATGAACAACCTGGATATGAGTGGGAGCAATGAAGGGCGAGGGTTGAGGGAAAGAGAGCTGGAGATCCTAGCTGGATCAAGAACAGAGAGGGAAAACAAGGAATAGGAGACCATGGTAAATGAAGACCACATGAGAAAAGGAAGAAACAAAGTGGCCCACAGAAATCCACAAAGATACCCCCACAAAAGACTGCTGGCAATGGTCGAGAGACAGCCGGGACTGACCTACTCTGGTGATGGGATGGCCAAACACCCTAATAGTCGTGCCAGAAACCCCATCCAAGGACTGAGGAATCCGCATGCAGCGATCCACGGCTAGGCCCTGGTGGAGCTCCGGGAGTCTAATTATAGTATATATTTTTTATAATCTAGTGACACAAAGATAATTTGTTCTGTGTTTGTATGTGTATACGTCTGTGTGGAGACACACGTGAGTGAGGGAGTATGCAAGCATGGGTGCACGTGGAAGTCAGAGGTCAACATTGGGTGTCAATCCTCAGGTTCTCTCTGCCCTTTTCCCCGACAGAATGTCTTCCTGGCCTGGAATTTGCCAAAGAAGATGGCTGGCTGGCCGGTTCTCCCGGCACTAAGGTTACAAGTGTTCTAAGTGCAAAGCCCAATGGCTGGCCTCTGCCGGGGAGGGGGTGGGTTGTGGGGACTGTGCTGCGGGGGGGGGTGGGGGTGGGGGGGGGGGGGCTTGGGGGGAGGGGGGGTTGTGGGGACTGTGCTTTTGAGCGGAACACTTTACTGACTTAGCTCTCCTCCAATCCCAAAAAATTTGTTTTGAAAACAACCTGGAAATAAAGTTTTCCAATTTTTTTCTTCAGTAAAGTCACAAAAACTAAAACTATAGATAAAAGGAGAAACAGAAATATTTAAAAACTAGTTAATGGCATCAGTTTGGTGATTTATGGGTACAGAATTCAGCTTTCATTTAAAATGATGACTGAAAGTATTTTTGGAACAAAGAAAAGCTCTTGAGATTTTTGCAGAATTTAGCCCAAATTGCCCAATATTTTTATTATTAGAAAGACTAACCATCCTTATCTGTTTAGGAGATAGTTTTACAATCTTCTTCTCTTTTTGTCGAGAGACTTTAGTTTTTTAAAAATGTGTGTGACTTGAGGGAGTCACTCACTCTGATCGCCAGGATAGGCAAGGTATAGTGCTGTGAGAACTTAGGGCCATTGTTTGGCCCCTCAGACCTCCCAGAAGTGGCTACATCTACAGCATGACTTCAAATTTTTTAAAACAAGAGATCCAGAAAGGTTGAGTGAGATGAGGACGCTGGGTTTTAAGAAGCACTGTAGACCCCGGGGATTGGTTCTCTGCTCTTGTCAGCAGCCCCACCGAGCCTTGCACGCCTCCATGTGTTTTGCCTTGGTGAGCACACACCTCATTTAAGTAAACGGCTCTTCCACAAGTCACCTGTCAGCACAGCACATTTCCCGGATGCCGTCTGGTTGGCCATTTGTCAAGGCGCCAGCCCTTGGTGACTGCTGGTAATGGATTTTCATGTTTGTTTTATGAAGAGTTTCATTCAAATACTTTACAAAGTCTGGCAGCATGTAAGTGAACACCACTCAGTGTGTGACATGAATCACAGAGCACCAAGCTGGAGCAAGGTGCCAGCAACCTGCCCGTGGTGACTGCTGAAATTCCGAGAGGTTTGGTTTGCCAGGCTGAGCAAGAAGCTCTCCTGTTTCAGCAAAGGCAGGGAGGGCCATCTCTGAGAGATGTACTGGCCAGATGAGGTGGAGATTATTGTAGCTCTGGGCTAAAATCTGCTGAAATGGCAGTGTGGAGTATATTCCCATAGGGATTCCAGAAATACTGGAGCCCGAATCATACCCACCTCCTTGGGTTTTCAGCCTGTTGATCTTAGTTTAATGGCTAAAACCTCATGCTTTTCCTCTGGATATACGTACATAAGCATGGACAAACGAGAGGCCTCGGAGGTGGGACTCCGGAGCATGCTTTGCTTCTACTTGGTCAAGGGATGGGCCAGCTGCCTCCTGGGAAGCTTCGGAGGAGGAGAGGGAGCCCAAGAGTTGGCAGACTTGGCCCATCAAGCAGTAACAAACCAAGGCACATGGAACCCCACATTGTCTCATTGTCTCCCTGCTGCAACAGTTGAGCAGAGGGACATGGAGAGAGAGGCATGGCAGGCAGGAGACACCTCATAGAGTGTGACAAATGAAAACTTTTAAAACGACATTTACTTTTACAAGTCAGACATTTAAGTGGGTCCTTTTTATGGAGCATTTTCAATTTTTATGTCACCTAAGAGACTTTTGCATTTCTTACAATTCTTCTGCACATTAAAGATGAATTATAGTCTCATCCATTTTCAAAAAGAATTTTGGAAGAATTTTTAAAGCAGACAAAGGCCACGTGTGCCCTGAGATACTCCAGTAATTTGCATGTTTCTCTCCTTGACTGATAGACTAGTACTGATGACAGAGGAAAAGAAATAAAGAGTCTAAATCTTAGCGTGAATCTAGTGTTTGGGGCCATTCAGAACTATTTTTTACTGTTTCTCCCACTGGTTAATGTGTTTCTCAGTGTTTGTTTGGGAAAAACCATGTGGTCAGAAATAAAGAAACAGTGGCAAGCCAACGTTCCAAGCCAGAGTGCCCGCGCCTTTCTGAGATAAACAGAGGACTGCATCCCCCAAGCAGCACGGACCTTTTGTGCCAGGCGTGGTACAGACTTTGTTTGCCAACAGTGTGGGGCTGCTTCGTGATCTTCATTTCTCACCTGGGTCATCAGAGCCTCTGAAGTGTTAAAGAAGCGGCCCAGGGTATGTACAGGGCTGCGAAGTCAGGCGTGGCCCGAGCTTTGCCTGGGGGTCTCTACCTGCTCCACCGCTTCAGACTGGCCTTTCGCCTTCTCTTTTGGTTTCTGTTATATGGGCCATGACTCATCTCAGCAGATTCTTTAAAGTATCTAACAAGTCTTTGGAGGACAGAATCCGGCCTTCGTTTTATATCCAGCGGGTACTAATTTCATATTTGCTGGATGAATGAACTGAATTTAATGGTTAGGCTTCTGATTTTGCAAGTCAGGGAAGAATTTGAGAGGGCCCATATTTCCTGTAATGCAGCCCTAATGGGAGCAAAACTGTTCTTCTACTAGGAGGAGGACATCAAAACCCAGAATTTAGTCACTGTGTAGCAGGCCTGTAACAGTGGACAGTGAAGAGAAAAGGCCTGATTCCAGATCCATCCGGGCTGGAATGTGCTGCTGTGAGGAGCAGTGCCCGCAAATCTGCAGACTGCATGGTTTCCCAGTGTTCACGTCAGTGCTGAAGACAGTTCCAGGAGTCGCCTGTCTCCAGCACTGTCCCCAAGACATCTTGCCTGTTCACCTCGGAAAGCACCAGGAAAATGGAAACCATGTCTGCTGGAGACAGACGCTATCTTCCCTTAGAGAGGAAAGCTGTCATCTGCAAGAGGAAATTCTAACTCATGTGATCTTTAGGAATGAGAAAGTGGAATCTGAGATAGAGGTCCCCTTCCATGTATCCCATAATACACTTCTGATATGTGAAAAGACAACTTGATCACAGAGTGTATCTGTGTATGTATGTATGTATATATGTATGTATATATATACATATATGTACCCATATATGTATGTATATATACACATATATGTACACACACACACACACACACACACACACACACACACACACACATATATATATACACACACACAGTGTCTCACTATGTAGCCCTGGCTGGCCTGGAGCTGGGTATGTAGACCAGGCCAGCCTCAAATTCACAGATAGATACTCATCTGCCTTTGTCTCTCCAGTGTACACCATCATATGCTGCTGACCACATGTATTTTAAGAAGTTAAAAATCAAGTATAATATACTCACACCATTTTTCTAGACTACACCCAGGATTTTGATTCTGTCATCCACACTTTTTTCTCAGGACTTAGGATGTTCTCAGGCATTGTTCAGATGCTAGTAAATGCTTGTTGAGTGATGATGAACGGAAAAAGCTTGCAGGTTGACACAAACACCATGGGCTCCTTAAAGATTCCATGAACCTCACTGCTGATGCTCATTGTCAGTGGTTTTCAGAGTGATAGTAGCCAGATTTGAATGCTTGGTTAACAGGGAGCACCGCTATTTGAAAGGATTAGGAGGTGGGGCCTTTTTGGAGGAAGTGTGTCACGGGGTTGGGGGTTGGGGATTGGGGGTTGGGGGTGGGGGGTAGGGGGTGTGCTTTGAGATTTTCCAAAGCCAGGCCCAGTGGCTCACTCTCCCAGCCACCTCTGGATCTGATGTAGAACTCTCAACCTTTTCTTTAGTGTCTTGTCCGCCTGCATTCCATGCCACCATGTGTCCCAGCATAATGATGATGGATTAAACCTCTGAAACCCTAAACAAGCCCCATTAAATGCTTTCTTTTATAACATTTAAAATCAAATTTCATATAAGATAGATGTACAAATATAATGTTTTAGATGGGATGAATGTTTCATTTATTCATTATTTTTGATTTTAAAATTTTATTTTATGTGTATGAATATTTTGCCTGCATGTATATAGGTGAACCATGTGCATGCCTGACACCCATGGAGGTCAGAAGAAGGGGTCAGATCTCCTGGAACGGGGCTTAAGGAGAATTGTCAACTACTATGTGGGTGCTGGGAACTGAACCTGGGTCCTATGCAAAAGTAACAAGTGTTTTTAATTGCTGAGCCATCTCTCCATTCCCACAGAGGCAATATTTTAAATGAATGGTTTTCTTATTTTAGAGTTATTAGTTATAACAATAAAACAAGCAACCAAAAAATTAAAATCTAAGTTTCAGAATGATAGCGTACACCACACCATCAAACCTGATGTGCTTCTGTCCTCTGTTTTGCTTAACCTGTACTGTATCAAAAAAAAAAAAATACTGCTGAACACAGAAGTAGCTTTCCCTGCAGTCTCAGGATGCTCTTAAACAAAATTCATTCTTATTTAGTTGAGAAAAATACTAGAACAAAAGAAAATTGAAACATTGATGACAATATCTAATTCCTCATAATATCAGGTCAGAAAATGCTGAGTGGCACATGCTGGGCATTCATCTCTTATTGGCCACTGGCCATATTCATGGACCAGTGCTACCTTTCATGTTGACCTAATCCTTGCCCAGGTCCTCAATATGTGGCACACTTGCATTTCTGCATGAGTCGGAATGCTCGGCCATACTTAGAATTCCAAAGATCATTGAGAGTAGGATTTAAGGAGGCAGGAAGTCAGCAAGCAACCCTCATTTAGTGAGTGAGACTTTTGTTTACAATGTTCATTCATTCATTGCTCATTTGCTTCTCCCCTGCTATGATGGCTAGTTTTAATTGTCAACAGGACATAGTCCAGAGTCACCCAAGAAGAGAGTCTGATGCAGAATTGTCTAGATTTTGGGGCCTGTGAGCATGCCTGTAAGGGATTTCTTACTTGGGTTAATTGAGGTAGGAAGGCTCATTGTGCATGTGGATGGCATAGTTTCTTGGGCTCTAGACTGAGTAAAAAATGAACCAGCTGATCATTCATTCTTTATCCTCTGTAAATGAGAATGTGAGCAACTGCTTCACGTGCCTGCTGCCTTGACTTCCCTGCAGTGATGACTTGTAACCTGGAATTGTGAGCCAACCAAACCCTTCTTCCTTATCCTGCTTTTCTTGGGGCATTTTATCACAGCAATGGGAATCAATTCAAGCTCCTACCCCAATATCTTTTGTTGAGTACTATAAATTAAGAGCTCCCCTATAAAGACCAGAAAGTCCTGCTTTAGATATACAATCTATGTTGAGGAAAATGGAGCCTCCTAAGAAAGCAGGACACTACAGTCTCCTTTGAAGAAGTACAAAGAGTTTAAGTGGTGTGGTGTGGAGGTGGTCAGTGATGGTTTCTGTCGGTGACATGTCAGTGAGCTATTTGAAATTAGAAATATGGTTGCCATTGATACTTTGCTATACATACACATGGGTAACAGAGATGCACTGGTGTTCAGGTAGGACACAGCTCAGCGAATACCTCTAGAGAAGGGAGGCTAACACCGAAGGAGAGCATTTTTTGACTCTTTGGGATCGGCCTTGACTGACAATGAGTGACAACTCACACAAGTCAAAGCGGAGACATAGGTGATGTCAGCTGCTCTTGAAAACTCTCTATGCACTGCAAGGGCTCTGAGTTATGAGCACATCGTATTGCACCCAATAACTGCAGGTTTATTTAAACTTGAGTTTGTTGCCAAGTAAACACTTAAACTTGGAGCCAACGAAGCTCACTCTCCCTCACAGCAACAGTGCTTTGGTTCTTCCTCCCCGGGTCTTGAGAGCGAGACTACCTGGGAGACAAGACAGGAATTACAGCCCCGAATGTTTATGGATTTGAGACCCAAACCAGCAACCTGTTTTATTTGTGTGTCGTTGCTCCCCTGTTTCATTTCCCACAGGGCAGAACCCACGGTAACTTAGCTTCTGTCTGTGCCCACACTCTCTTAGGCTGTGATGATATCACCATTGCTCAGGTGTCATAACTCTCATGAGATATAAAAAGAATTCACAATCACTTAATTATTAATCACTTGTAATGGAAACTGAAGATGATAAAACATAAAGGATGGGAAGGGAGATGAGCGGGATGGGAGAGGAAGCAGGCTCTGAGAACTGCTCTGGAGTTAACCCTTTAATAAAACAACTCCCTCAGCCTACCTCCTTGGCTGCCTCTCTGTATATGTCTCCCCGGCTGCTCTTCTGCTGGAAGGAAGGCAGATGTACGGGTCAACCTCGGTCATGGGAGCGGGGCTGTTTCCTGGTCTAGCCAGAGGCCCAACTCCAGCATCAGGTAGAAGGTCAAGGAAGGTCAATACAAACCAGCCTTGGGAAGCAGCAGCTGCTCCATTGCCTCGAGTGCTTTTCAATTTGGAAGAGTCAAGAAAGGCAGCTTCTCTCTGAATCATTGCTTTTCCCAGGCTTATGAAGCCCACAACCTCTTGTACTTCCCATTGCTTTCCAAACACGGCTTTGTTTTAGGCTTCCCTGAACACAGATTGCAGTGATGTGGGCAAACAATTTTGACAAGATATGCGGCTTTGAGAAAAAGCACTTTAGCCTTACAGGACATGTGCTATGGTTGGGCTCTGTGAAGGTGGTGGCAGAGCTGCGATTTTTAGCCCTTGCCAGGGGAACCCCGATTAGAGCACCTCTAGTGTGGCGGATCCTGGCGCTCCGTGAGCACACAGCCTTCTTCTCTTTATATCTTATCTTCAGATTTCTGACAATAGCTGGTTATTTTATGTCTGCGTTCTGAGATAAAGAAAAAAAAAAAAGATCTCCTTTAAAACTTTTTACTTATAATGTCACTTTCCCTGTATATGTATGTTTTGTGTGTGTGTGTGTGTGTGTGTGTGTGTGTGTGTGTGTGTGTGTTTGCATGTGTGTGGATGCACATGCATGTGCACATTCACGTGTGTGAGTATGCAGGTGAAGCCCAGAGGTTGCTCTCCTCATTTTTTGAGGCAAGGTCTCTCAATTGAACGCAGGATCTAATATGGCCGTTCTCACTGGTCAGCTTGCCCCAAAAATCCCTCATCTCTGCTTTTTTTCACCTGAAACTAAAGTTATGGGGCAAGTTGCCATGCCCACTTGGCATTTATATAGATTCGGGGATTGGAATTCTAGCCCTCCTGTTTGCTCTACAAGCCCTTTTAACCTCTGATTCTTACTCACAACTTTTATATTTGAGTTTCAAAATCACCTCTTGAACACCAACCACGTGCAGGGTGCTGCGCAGGAGTGGAGAAGAAATTGAAGATTTTACTCTGTCTTTGAAGAAACACAAACTAAACTGCAGATGAAAGCTTGTAGAAGTTCATGTAAATGCTCAGAAAACTACAGGGAGAGGCCAAACTAGTGCTCCAACAAAGAGGGAGCTGAGGTTCTGCAGCAGCCTCCCCTAAGCATTCTTTTTTAATTTAATTTTTAAATAAGGCTTTCGGCCCTCTGTTACTGTTCTTCGGTTTCCTTTGGCAAATCTTATTTCCTTTCCTTTTGTAAGGATCCAGTGTGATCTTTACCTGTCTTCTCCAAGCTTTTTGTCTTTAGAGAGCAAGGCTTCCAATCTAACTGGGCCATGGAAGGGAAAGAAATGAAATATATTTGAAATAACACAAAATTTGAATTTAGGACTTTTAAAATAAGAAATGACAAACTGTTCTGCTGTCTGGTTCTATAGTTAATGCTCTACAAGTATACACAGCAATTTACTGAATACTGAGGACATAAAACAAATAAAAAGATACATTTCAAGACTGTCTTGGAGTTGAAGGAAAAAAAAGACTAATGAGAAAATGTTTAGCTAGGGACAGGAAGAACTCAGAAAAGAAATGGATTCAGCTCTGAGTGTTCACCAGTCCTGAACAACCAAGACTCTACACAGAACACATGCTATGGGGTCAGACATACCTGCATTTAATCCTGTGATGTTTGGGTTATTTTTAACAAGTGATTTATCTACGTTCAATGCAGGTTGCAAAGCAACCCAAAAGGCTTGTAAAAACAGTCTCATTTGCTTAATTTTAGTGGCTATATATGCATGTGAGGGGCAGAATGCAAATTCTTAAAGCATTTCTTTCTTATAGCAACATTTCCTTTATAACAATAATGTATTTGTATCCATTCTTTTTTTTTTTTTTTTGGTTTTTTCGAGACAGGTTTTCTGTGTACTTTGCGCTTTCTGGAGCTCACTTGTAGCCAGGCTGGCTCGAACTCACAAAGATCGCTGGCTCTGCCCCGAGTGCTGGGATTAAAGGCGTGCGCCACCACGCCCGGCTTTGTATCCATTCTTGACCAGTAAAACTGACCTGGGAAGGCTTCCTCGTCTCCCTTATGTCTCTGTGTGAGGTTGCCATGGTTCAAGAAGCTTGGGCTTTGGAGCTAGATTGATGTGAATGTACTGCCTCGCTGGACAGCTTTTTTAGCTGGTAAACTAGTCTACCATTTTTAGCTCTGATTACATCTGTAAAATGACAAGATGACAGACTAAATTTCAAGACTATGTTTTGGCATTTCAAGAAAGAAAACACCAACTTGTTCCTATTTGATTTCTTTCTGGGCAAGGATGTGGCTCTAATTATTACTTCTCTCCTCAAGAGTGTGACCTTCAGATACTATTTTGACATGTTAATTAATGATGGCCACATTGGCTTGGGAGTTAGTACTGATGCCTCATGAGAAGATTCCACTTAGTGAGTGTTAATAATATTCATGTTTTGTTCTGGAGAGCATATCCTTCTACCTGGGCATCTCTGGCTAATTTCAATTTAGGATGACTTTTCTGTAGGTTTTTTTTCCTCCTGATTGTCTCATCAAGTGAACTGGGATGTGAGAATGATGAGCAGGAGAAGCCAGGACAGGCAAGACCCAAAGTAAGTAGAACTATCTCAGCTCAAGAACTGGGTTATAATAGAGGATGGTGGGCAACTGAATGCCACTGTTCCTGCTCCTATTACTCCAGTGTTGGAGAAGTTGGTCCCTGGCAGTAATATTTCACTGAATACTGAAACTTGAGTTGGGTAGTTAATGTATATTAGTGTTAAATGTATGTGGTTTCATTTAATCCCATTTAGTATATCCCAGTTCAATACTGAAGGAGCACTGAGTTTACCCATCTTGACATCATTCTTACTGGTGTTCCCGACACCATTTTACTCTTCTGTCTTTTGTGCATGTTTCTTCTGATTCTGATGGCTACATTTGTTTGATGCTTTGTATGTAGATATTCCTGCCTCCACTCACATCCTGCCCTCATCACAATGTCAGTGGTTAGAGATGGGGGCATGGCTCAGTGCCGAGGCGGAGCTGGGCTTTCATTTCTATAATTATGTGATTGTTGTCTTTATCAGGGTTTTAAACCTGTCAAGTTCCATTTCCGTCACTTGCCAGAAGCTACTGAGGCAGGAGGGTCCATGGAGCAAGTCTGTGAATTGTCCCAAATTTACAGGAGCCAGAGCATAAATTGACCTCAAAGTCTGTACATATATGACTATGTAGTAGAAGAAGAACTAAGAACAACGCCTTAGCCTGTGTATTATTGTTATTACAAAATGACTAAGACTGGCAATTTATAGAAAAGAGAAGTTATGTGCTAGGGAGATGGCTCAGCTTCGGCTTGCCCCAACTACCTTTTATAACTCAAATGAACCTGCTTCTATGAATCTGTGTTATGCCATGTGGCTCAGCTACCTCTGCTCTGTACTGTATGTACGACTTCTTCAGTCATACTGGCGACTCCACCTTTCTTCTTCCCACAGTTCTCTCTCTGCCCAGAAGTCCCGCCTTTACCTCCTGCCTAGCTATTGGCATTCAGCTTTTTATTACACCAATCACAGCAATACATCTTCACATAGGGTACAAGTATCCCACAACAGTATACGTTGTGACTGGAAAGGATCAATAAAAACACCCTTTCTTCTCAGACTCTTCAGACCTCTCCTGAGGATGTCATTGTCACCATGGACCTCAATACAATGAAACCATCATTTTTTCTTAGGCTTTTCAGACCCCAACTGTGGGTGCCATTGTCACCAAGAATCTCTACAGTTTTGCTTTTCTTTGCATTGTTAGACACTTTACCTGGGTCCACAGCCCTGGTGGCTTCTATGCTGTCAAAGGGCATTATTCCATAGGACGATTTCTTCTTCCAAAGGCTGTGAGTAACTGGACAGCATCAGACTTCAGGTGTTTATTTACTTCTTTTTTTTTCTTACTGCTAATTAAGTTTTCTTTCTTTAAAGTTCTTTTCACCTTTTACCTATTTTCCAAGGTATATGCTCCTCATCTCCAGTAATTTCATTGTCTGTGATAAGCTAATGGTGGAGAGGCATCTTTTAAGATATGTCACTTTTTGTCATGGTCCTGAACTTTTGGTAGCTGCTGTGTCCGTGGGTATTGCAGAAGTAGCTAGAGTACCTCTACTCAGGGCCCACAGTTCAGTCCTGAGTGCAATGCTTGCTAGTGGTGTCAGAGTCAACTGGCCTATTCTTTTAAGGAAGGAGGAGAACTGGTATTACCATACCTAGACCTCAGAGAGCTGTGACCCTGTCACATACCTGGTATGGTCTGGATGTTAGTGTTGCCCATGCAAAAAAACCAAAAAATCTACAAAATACAGCCTAAATTTCAAGATGACAGTAACTAGAGGTCTGGCCTTGGGTAAGTGATTCGGCTAGGAGAGCTGCTGATGCTTGATTTTGGACTTTCCAGTCTTAACAACTGTAAGAAAAAAGTTTCTGTTTTTCTTGGGTATGATGGTGCATACCTTAGTTCCAGCACTGAAGAGCAGAGGCAGGCAGATCATTGTGAATTCCAGACCAGACAAGGATACAGAGTGAGATCTTGTTTCATTTCCCCCCTATTTTTTTTAAAAAAAATTTTCCACTTTAAAGCATTTTATTATAGTGGATCAAATAGATGAAGTCGTCTAGTGTCCAGCAAAGATGAGGCTTGCTGTTGGTGACAAGCTTACCGTGATGGGAAGACTATTCTATCCCATCCAGGCTGACTTAGAGTAATCGCAGACATTCCTAAACGTAGAAAAGGGGATTAGAGAAGAGAACAGGGATATGGGCCCCATGAGAGAAACTTGACTCACAACGCTGGCTTTGAAGATGGAGAATGAAAGATATAAACCAAAGAAAGGAGTGGTTTCTAGGGCCTCAAAAGACAAGCAAAAAAACTCTCTGTATAGCCTCCAGAAATAACACAGCCTTATTAGCACATTAACTAAAATAAATTGAGCCAGGTGGTGGTGGTGCACGCCTTTAATCCCAGCACTAGGGAGGCAGAGGCAGGCGGATCTCTGTGAGTTCGAGGCCAGCCTGGTCTGCCGAGCGAGTTCCAGAAAAGGCTCAAAGCTACACAGAGAAACCCTGTCTTGAAAAACCAAAAAAACAAAACAAAACAAAAAAAAAACTAAAATAAATTGTGCATGTGCATGTGCGTGTGTGTGTGTGTGTGTGTGTGTGTGTGTGTGTGTGTGTGAATGTTTGCCATATGTGTGCAGGTGTCTTTGGATGCCAGGAGAGGCCTTAAGGACACCCAGCATGGGGACATGAATCAAATTTAGGTCCTCTAGAGAGCAGGAAATGCTCTTAGCTCCTGAGCCATCTCTCTAATCCCATCCCCACTGGCCCATTAATTCTGACCCAGGTGGCCTTATTTTACATTTCAGACCGTAAGATGACAATGTGTGCTCTTTAAAGCCACAGTTTGTGACAATTTGTTATAGCAGCAGAAGAAACACTGTCCTAATAGATAACAATGGTGACTGATAGTTCCCAATAGTAAGTTCTGGATAGAAGTCAAAACAAAAGTAGATAGGTCATACAAGCCAGAAATAAAGGCCTCACAGATTTGATGCAACTGTTATAAATTAGGCTTTTTTCCTGACTCTCATTGTTTCTTCTTTACCCTCTCTATTTTTCCCTATTTTGAAAGTGAATCACAGGCTCTCATGAAGTGGTGTGACCTTTATGTATACTCATTTATAAAGGCATTTTTGGGGCAAGAACCATTGAAATATTGTGAAAAACAAACCCCAGCATAGTTAAGAATTATTACAGGAAATGCAACATGCCAATAAAATTAGAATCAGTCAACTAGTATAAGAATATGAAAAATCATTTTTTTTCAATATGATAGTTTTACCTTGCAACTTGACCACTTAAATATATTCATGTCATTTAAAACTATAAAGGGGAAATAAAGAATAAACCATTGAGCCATTAAAAACACCATACATGGGAAAGTATGTGAAATTACAAAGCTTCTAATTTGAATATCTAATTTGCATGTTCATATTGTAGGGTATAGTTCATTCCTGATTTAGTAATGAACATTCTCAGTGTGCAAGATGATGCCCCTACAACAATAGCTGTTGATTCAAAGGATGGCTTTCATTAGTTGAGTTGGATTCATCTTAAAACCTTAGGCTTTTAGAGAAGCTTAAGGCATGGGTAGAAGCCCTTGGCTCCTTCAGCTCCAGACCTTGGAGAAACCAAAGTTCACGGAGTCTGTTATATCGTCAAGGGAAACAGCAAGAAATGTGAAAAGAAGTAGTTTTTAATATCTTGGAAGCGAAGTTTAGGATTTCGGTCCAAGACATGTGTTCAAGAATAATACTAGTAAAAACTAACACCTTCTCCCCAAAATTTGTAGCAGCTTAAAACAGAGATTTTTTTTGTTGTTGTGTAAAACGAAGCGTGACTATTTTGAGCGATTTCTCATGGGGTATATATACTGCACTGTATCTAATGACACAGGCACAACTTTTGGTTTTTCCAAGTCAAGAAGTCTCTGCACACATTTCAGACAAAGCAACTGAAATATAAGTGACAAGCATAGTTTTTTTTTTTAAAGACTGAATGTAGTGAATTAAAAACAAACAATGGCTGCTGTCAAAAGGTACAAAAGAAGATACCTAAAAAATGTTGCTTTTTAGGGACAAAGAAAAAGCAAACCCAAGGGACCTGCAAATTTTATCTCTGTTTTGTGAGTAAAACCTATCTGTAGCTGTTGGCAGCCTTCTTACACTCTTCTGGAGCATCATTTGTGTTGAATCTCTTCATACGTGTCGGGATCGATCAATTTTCCCAGGTCACGGAAACAATGATTTCCAATACTGTGTGCAAATTTGGCAAGCTAAAACTACTTGCCATATTTCCTTAGTATTTGTTAAAATGGTTTGCCAGGACTTTGTGGAGGACCTGGGGTGGCCTCAACACCACCACTTGATGGAGGGTCTGGGGTGGCATTTCATTGGAATATTAAACTGAACTTTTTTCAAAACATCCTGGATGCTATTACTACTCTTTGGGTAGTTGTGATTTCCATGGAAGAACTAAAATTTTAAGAGATTCTAGATGATCTATTTTAGGACTATCTTTTGCTCTACAGCTTAATAGAAACCAGAGAAACATTCTTGAAGAAAGAGGGGGTAGGCACAATAATCTGAACTTTAAAAGAACATCTTAACAAATCTGGGCTTCCTAATGTCATTTGGACTTGACTATTTTGGAATCAGTAGTGAGACTATTTTTAATGAAGAATACAATTTTGACTCAATTTGTGCTTTAGATTTTTTTCAATGAGTATACTTTCTAGCTAATATCCCTGACCATCATAATAATTTTCATGTAGCTTTTCATAAGAGTAATAATCGTCATGAAGCTTTTCATAAGAGTATGTCTTCATTACAAAAACTGACTTTCTTTCCTGCTTCCTAGATAAGTTTCTCTGTTCCTGCTGTCACTGCACACTCGTGGGCCTTTGCAGTCATGCTTTCTTAGCCTGCAATGTGTGTCTTTCTCCCCTCTCCAAGGATGCTCTCCCGTGTGTTGCATTTCATGTCTGTCCTCCCTACTAGTTGGTTATCATTGAAGAATTTCAACATTTTTTCTTTTCAAGTCTTCTAAATCCAGTTCTTTGTGTTGTGTACTATAGAACTTCAGTTTCTTCTGTTCCTGTATGAATAAGCAGTCATGTGACAGCATGTACTGAAATGTTCCCCCAGCTAAGCCATAGGGCTATGTAGATCAAGTTTATATGAAGGTATATATTTGCTTCTACACTCTCCACCTTACATCTTTAATCTATTCTTATTTTATGTATTTATTTACTTTTAAAATTTTGACAGAAGGTCAAAACTATGTAGCCTTGACTAGGCTGGAACTCACTACATAAACCTGCCTGGTCTCAAACTTACAGAGACCTGCCTGCCTCTGTCTCTGGAGAGCTGAGATTAAAGGTGTATGTCATCATGCTCAGTCTCTATTTTTTTTTTTTTTTTTTTTGGTTTTTCGAGACAGACTTCCTCTGTGTAGCTTTGTTCCTCTCCTGGAACTCACTTGGTAGCCCAGGCTGGCCTTGAACTCACAGAGATCCGCCTGGCTCTGCCTCCCAAGTGTGGGCTTAAAGGTGTGCACCACCACCGCCTGGCTCAGTCTCTATTTTTATTTTAAATAAAAAATAGCTTTGTAATATTTCCTAGTATCAGGAAGGACAGTCCACCTAGCTAGCTCTTTATCAAGATATAGACTTCCCTATTCTTAATACTGATTTTTCACATATTTAGAATCAGCCTTTTGAGTTTTACAATCAAAACATTCCTAGGAACTTGAATATGTTTGTCCACAAAATATTTTGGAGGAATATTTGGAGGAACTGAAGTCTTTATAATAGTCTTATTCATGAACATGGGATGTCTTTCAATACTTTAAAACCTCTAATATTTTCCTACCAATTTTCATAAAAGTCTCTAAAAATTTTTCACATTTCAATTCATAAGTTAATCTGCATTTTCTGTGCTACTTAGTTTATCTTTGACTAGTAATTTTCTTCTTTCCTGCCAAACCCCTACTTTTTTGCACTTAAAATTTATTTATTTTTATCTTTACATGTATTGAAGTTTTGCCTGCATGATGTCTGTATACCACATGCATGTAGTACTTGAAGAGGCCAGAGGAGGGTGTTGGATTCCCCTGAAGCTAGAGCTACAAACGGTTGTTATCTGCCCTCTGGGTAATGAGAACGGAACTTGAGTCATCTTGAGGAGCATCTAGGGATCTAACAATCATGCTGTCTCTCCAGGCTCCCCCGACCCCTTTCTATTGTTTTAAGAGGAACTTAAAGAACAATTTTAGGTTCAAGGCAAAATTGAGAGGAAGGTATAGAGGTTTCTAAGTATTTCAGTCCTCTTCCTAGATGCAGAACATTGCCCATTGTCAACTTGCCCCACCAGAGGAACTTAAAGCAATGATAATCCTCATTGTCACATCATCGTCACCAAGAGGTTTCTTGTACATGTCGTGGCAGGTGTCTGTCTGTATTTCCTGTGTCATACAGAGTGTCTTCACTGCCTTGAAAGTCCTTTGTGCATTTGTTGTCATTATTATTTGGGATGTGACACAGTTTTAGGCGGAAGTTATAGTGGCAAGCCTTATCCTACTTTTCATTCTCTGATTCCTGTCAAATTCTCTTTGTCCTTAGATTAAGAAAATAATTGTATGTATTATGTTTCAGTGATTTTGGTTTTGCCTTTGTTTACAAAAGAAAATGTTGCTTAACATTCTTTAAGCTCCCTGGTTCTGTTTGGTTCCTATCAATTTTGAAAAGGTTTGGCATATTATTACTATAGGTATCTCTTTCTTCTGGTATTGTCTTTATGCATTTTAAACATTTTGAATTTGTCCCACAGTTTTTTGATGTTTTTTGATGCTGTCTTCATTAATGTATTTTTTATAAAGTTTATAATCATTTCCTCATCTATGTCCCATTTATTGATGGGTTGGAGGCACTTTACTACACATAATAAATTTCAGCCATTTCTTTTGATTATCCCTTGCAATTAACATTTCTTCACGGTATCTACTTTCCCATTAGAACTCACTCTTGGTAACCTAAGAGTTAGGTGTCGTTTCTTGTCTGTCGGTCTCACATCTGTGCTACCCTGGGCTTCCCTCTGGTGATGACCATTTCCTCTTTCTGAGAGTGCCTCCCTGTTCTTCTGTCGTCCCTGGGATTGTCTTCCGCTGCATGCTGGACATATCGGATCAGATAATAGACGCTAATTTAGTAGATGGCTAGTGCTGTTCTTGCTTGGTTCTGCGTGTGCTTTAGATTCTTGTAGCAATGGTTCCAGAGCCTCCAGATTCCTCTAGCATCCTCATTTCCCTTCTTACTTTTGGGAGCCTATTGTATAACGTTGCTTCTCAGGCAGCCTGTGTGCATCATGAAGCTAAGCTTTTTTGGTTTTGGTATTGTTTTGGTTGAACTGTACCGAAGGTCTACTGGTATGGTGGTGGGAATCATGCAGATGGAACATCCTCCACCAGCATGGTCTGCTGTCATCTCTCCTGCCCTCCTCTTGGTTTCAACTATCCACTCGGACTTCTGTGAAGCCCTTTCATCTCTTTTCCTGCCACAACTTTGGATGAAACGGCAAACTCTGGAGCTGAAATGGGGAGAAATTCTGCTCTGAAGCTGTGGGAAAGTTGATTATTTTGACAAGGCAAAGCCCTGTGCCCTGGAGAATAGGGCCTTTTTATAATAGGTACTTAGACCTTCCATTCTCATTGCCAGAGGCACAAAGGGAACTTTTTCTGATCTCTAACATTATAACCTCTTGTGGACTATGACTTCTGGAGAGAAAGAAAAAAAAAAGAAAGAAAGAAAGAAAGAAAATATATACAAAGTAAAATCAATCAATCCGTCAATCATTTGGGTTTCTGGGCTTTCTCACAGTCATGTTCATCTACATCTACTCTTCCAACGTAAGAAGTACCATTTAGTTGTATATGCAGGTCATGGTTCCATTAACTTCGGCTCAGCTTATCCAGCTTTGGTTGTCATGTCTTTCACTTGTTTAAGATTTGTAATTTGTCTCTCACCTTGGTTTGTCAGAGAGATCCAAGCAAATGTTAGAATTTTCCACCTGCCTTTTTTTTTCCTTTAAGTTTTGCTATGTGTGCTCATGAGTATGTCTGGTTGTGTATGCAAGCTTGAGCTTTACATCAGTTGTTTTTCTCAACCACTGTCCATATTTTATTTTTTTTTAAAAAGAGTCTCTTGCTGAACCTGGACCTCATCAAGTGGTCTAGAGCAGGTGGCTAGCAAGCGCCATGGATCTTCTCAGCTCTGCTTCTCCAGTGCTGGGATTGCAAGTGCCATACAACACCTCACCTGGCTTTTGTGGCTGATGCTTGCAAGGCAAGCACTCTATCACTTGAGCCGTCTCCCCAAGTCCCTCTTCCACATCTTTGTTTTGAGGGGTAAAGATTTGCAAGGTATTGAATCTGAAAGTGCATTCTTGATAGAAATTGAATTGATGATTATTTTATATACAGTATTGTGTTAAGTCTGCTAATAACTTGTTTAGGTGTTTTGAATTTGTGTACATGGATGAGACTGACCTGTAGTTTTCTTTTCTCACATTACCCTTGTTTAGCATTGGTGTCAATTTTAAAATAACCACACAAAATTAGTTGTTCTACTTGCCTGACTTTTCTTGCATTCTAGAATCACTGCTGTAAGATTAGAACTATCTGTTCCCAGAACATTTGTAGAAATTACTTGTCAATTTGTCTCGATTTGTTGTTATCTTTGTGGGAAGATGTCACACTCTACTTCAATGTACATTGCTGTTACAGAAGCATTTAGACAGTTAACATCATCCTTTGTACACATTTATACACTTAGTCAAAGTTTTTCAATTAATGCAAATAATATTATTCATTAATTTTCCTATTGGTTTAGCCTTCTGTTCTCTCCTCTGCTGCCTTGTTCCTGCAGAGAAGAAGGTTGGAGCCAGGCAGTGGATAGCCTTCTTAGGAAACTTCTCTGGTAATCTAAAATGGGATCAGGTCAGGACTGGTTTTTAAAACATCTACTCCCTGCAACCCTCCAATCAGTTGTATCTGTCACTGATTCTAAGAGTTACGTCAGCTTCAAATATCACCTGTCATTTTATGGCATATGTTGGACCTTGGCCTAGACTGTGTCTGGGTCTATAGATTCAAAAAAAGCTTTAATAATTGGTTGTTTTTGATATCTTAACATTTGATGAAGATCTCCACAACCAATCTGGCTGGATTCTGTGTGCAGCAATCCAATTCAGAGGCTGCATTTAGACACAGCCTGTGAATCCAAAGTAACATGAGCAAAGTTCTAGTCACGCCATAGTTTATGACTGCCAGAATGTGGACACGGAAGCAGTTATTTTAAAACTTGATAAGCAACACAGTGTTTTACAGAACTGTGGAATAAAAGGAATACTCCTAGTTGCCCAATTAGAAAAGCCTTTGCAGGATTGTTGACATCTTGTCATTGAATGCTCTTTACCTGACCATGGGGTGGATACTTTAGGTTAGAGTTAATTTTGAAAACATAATTTATATTTTAGGTAAGATATTTTAAGCCTGATTTATATTCCAGAGAATTCTCTATGTTAGATATTTTATGTTAGAGAGATTTAGTAACCTTCTTGTTAAAAATGAGGATATATTTAACTTTTATTCATTTTAAGTGTAATTTATACTCAAATATAGATCTATCTATCAATCAATCATATATTTAGATTCCTAGATGCCTTAGTATAATATTCCTGTATTACATTTTCTGGCTTTTTTTGAGGGGGGTATAATTTATACACAAGTTAAATTGGGAAGCTGGAAACTTCTTCAGTGTTCATGTAATGTTTAATTTAAATTATTTCCAACCATAGCCCAAGTCTCATGCTGCTATGGACAATCTGTGTTTCTTGGTATATGTCCCAACATTTTATTTAACAAAATAGAAATAGAAGAACAAATATAAAGCGCCAAATGTGAAGTAGAGCTAGAAGGCTTTGACAGACATAACGGCAAAGCTCCTTCGTCTCTACAGCATTTGACTCAGGGACATTGCAACTCAAAAGTTTTCATCTTTGAACATTTAATTCCATAATTTAAAGAACAACTCAATACAATATAACATGGAGACATGTCCAGTTCAATCTTCACTCCCATAAATCTGTTGGTATGAAATGACATCAGCTATAGAAAATTCAATCTTGATTTGATTCTGATTATTTCAGAAGAAATCCCTTTTGAGCCCTTCCTACCAACATCCTCATTTAGTCAGACTTAGGAATATTAACTCAGTTTGAAAGAATAATTATTAATGATTTTGCATACATAAATGCATTGATATGATGTTGAGCCATTGAAATCTTCAAAACCCATATTTATAACTGAAGTGAACTGTATAAATAAAAGTGCTGTTTATTTAGAGGATAAAATATAAATATTAAACATTAGGGAAAGGGTGAGTAGTGAAAACAACTTGACCATGACATAGACTTTTTAAAAAGCATTCTCTGTCTCAAAAGTTCAACCTTTAGAAGGAAAAGAAGTTTGTAAGGTGAATCAGTATAAATATGTACATTTTCAAGTAAATATATTGGAATTATTGCTTCTCAGAGTTTGGTTAAGAGAACGTGAACTGTCTCTCTTTATTCACCTTTGCTCATGCATATGACTGACTCAGGGCAGGGACACAGTTGAGAATATAAACTTGCGTGACTGAAACTGAAGACTGCAGTTTTTCACCATGCCTACCAAAGCACAGCATAATTAAGCACTGGAGTAGCTTATTAACTTTGTTACATCTCCAGGGGATTATCTGTTACTTAAGTAGGAGCAAAGGAGGCTCTGATATGTTCAACTGAACTGAACGAATAACCTATGACAACAAAAACACAGTTAAGGATTGAGTGAGTAGTTCTACTAGATGAATCTTGAAAGCCAAGTGTTCCCTGGATTAAAGAACGCTACAGCTTGTTTCCAAAGTCTTTACATAGATTGCTTAGAAAACAAAAGATAGCTGCTGATGGTTTTACTGTAAGCCACAGTCTTGGAGACTGAGGAAAAAGTTGAAAATAAAGAAAGAACAAATCCAAAATAGTGCATTGTGGAACTGCAACAATCAAAACAGATCTGTCTCTTACCCCTAACTGTCTCCAGAGAGGCTTTGTGGGACACTGCAGAATGTGTGAGAAGACTTGATCTCTGTCTCTTTCTGATTTTATTGGTCTTACTCAAAGGAATTATGATCAGGGAACTTTGGGCTTGTGTTATCTGGACTGTACCTATAGTCTCTAGGAAACCTAGGGCTTCTTTTCACCATTGGTGTGTGTGTGTGTGTGTGTGTGTGTGTGTGTGTGTGTGTGTGTGTGTGTGCGTGCAAGTGCATGTGTGTAGGTTCCTGTATTGTAAATCCTTGAAAAGAGTATGTATGGATATGCATGTGTTTGTCCAAGTGATGAACTGAAGGATATGAGTGGACATGATTCTCCGGCAGAGACTGTAAACTGTGGTTATGTGTGCACAAATGTTGTGGAGAGGGTTGACATTGTAAAAGAGACTGATACAGAACTTAACAGAGAAACCCAAATCATCTCAAAGCTGAGGATCCTTTGCATGTTTTAGTGGGAGTTAAAGGGATTTGGGCACTAGTTGTACTGTGAGAAACCGAGAAGTAGAGCTCAAAGACGGTTGTAGCGCTGAGATGGTTTTTAGAAAAGGTTGTTGGGGAATGACATGTATCAGGAGCTTGACGAAACAGCAAACAGAGAATTCCAGTTCACAGTGTGTCCTGCACTGACCTGTATGATTCCTTGCAAACAACTATGGTTTGGTTCTTAGGTTGGTGGACGATACTCTATTTTAATAAAACCACAGGACAAAATGTTTCTAAGAAAGCCTTTTTTGTGTGTGGGACAAGATTTTGCTTTATGTTGGTCAAGGCCAGCCTTGAACTCATGGCAACTCTCTAGTCTCAGTCTCATGAATGCTGGGGTTACCTACATAAGCTACTCGGTCCATATCATACAAAATGAAACAAAAGAAGACAAAGAAAAATAAAAACAAACAACTAACAAAACCACCTCACTTCTTCCCGTTTGGAGTTCTAAAGCCTGTCTCCTTTGCCCTAGTTGCAGAACTGGGGCTGGTCTGGTGCGCAAACGTTGAGTGAATTAGATCCACTTGGAAGCCAGTAATTGTTAAACCTCAACATTTGTATGACAGAAGTTCCTTTCTGGGTCAAACTCTTCCCTGTTCTTATTGGGGAAATGGAGCTGCCACCTGGTCTGTGGAGTTGTGTGGGAGTATATGTGGGGTGTGTGTGTGTGTGTGTGTGTGTGTGTGTGATGTTAAAGACTGCTGACTGTGAAAGTTTATGTTCTTTTGTCTTCCAAATCCATTTCAGAATTTCTGGAACTAATGAATTTTCTCTACATGGGCAGGTTTTGCATAATCTTTCAGAGGACTTTAGGACCTATTGAAACTCATCTATGGTTTTTTTTTTTTTTTTTTTTTACATTATAAAAATAGAACATTCACTATGGTCTCATAAAAGAAAGATTATATGACTGCATCCAAGTGAAAGTGTAGTAGAAATATAAAGGCTAAAATTTTCAATAAGTAGATGTGTCTAAAGCACACAGATAAAAGCATGGGAAATGGGGTGATTTCTAGAAAGAGGAATAGAGGGTTAGAATGGTTAAATTCTGTGTTTCAATTTAATTTAAAATTAAATATAATTTAAAAGAAATACTATAGAGAAAAGCAGGTCTACTTCAGATGATGTATGCAAAATTAACAAAATTGAATTGAAAAATTTTAGTTTATAATGCAAAGATAATGAACAAGGATTTTAGTCAACTAGGAGGGACTGAAGATACAATGGTTTGATAATGATAATGTTCATCAACATTTTCATGGATAAGAAGACATAATCTTTTAAATGGGGAATTCTTAAGAACTTCTGAAGAGAGAACAGTTGACCATTATTTCCACAGAGACACTAATAATTATTTTAGAAATTTAATTTTACAGGTAAGATAATTATGGCATGCTCAGTTATATTCTATGTTGGTAAATAAATATGCCATTTTATCTTCCCCCAAAATCTTTCATTATAGAAAATCCTGTGAGATATAGTCATCAAGAATAAAAATATTCAAACCCTAGCAGAATGACTGGAAAAGTGAGATAGTTGATTTAGAAATCATTTTGGTGTGTTTGTAAATTTAGCAAGGCGTACTGCTTATGTCAAATTAAGGTAAGATTGGAGACACCTTTCTTGATCGTGTGTAGTCTTAACGAATAAAGAAAGCATTGAGTGACATTGGCAATAGGCTACTGAGGGATTGCTTCCTAGGGATGGATTTATAGGAAACATCAGGCTTGTTTAGATGCAGTCTTAACATGTGATCAGCATGAAAGAGAGGCATAACTATGTGTGCTGCTATCTCTGGATTATAATTTCAATATATTAAACAGATGTTAAAATGTATAACAGTGGTCCTTCAGGCTTAACTTGACAGGCATTTACTTTGTAATTTATCCCACTCAGTGTGAGTGATTCCAGGATCTCAGTATTTGGGGGAGATGTTCCAGTTATGTATTGGGTCATTATTTGGAAGGGTAGTTTCTAATAAACAAAACATTGAGGAACAGTCTGTGGGAAGTGTCTTATAAAGACAATGGTGGGATTGATACTTGCAGTGTAAACTCGATGGTAACTGTTACCTATAATTATTTTCCTTATGAAATTAACAGAATAAACAAATGTGATTTAGTCTGATGAGGACAAGAAGATCTACTTGTATTTAAAAACTCTTAAATACTAGAGTTTGGTGTTTAAAGCAACATGTCCTGATAGTTTTCAAACAAGATGAGATAGATTATGAATGTTTATCTTTAGTGCCAACTGTCCAAACCCAAACTAGAAACATCTGCCAAGCAATTTCTTTCCTAGTTTTTAATACCATTTCTAATGTCTCAGTTTTTTCCAAACACAGTATGAGAGTTGTTCTGACTGTCAGTAAGAGAACCTCCATGAGACCCCAGTGTCTGCAAAGGCATTAAAATGACCCTTCGGTACACCTAATACTAAGGTTGGGGAGTGACAAATAGAATATTGCCCCCCAACATTCTAAAATATCTTCATAATTTTTATGGTTGTGATAGTGAATGAAGTTTATCAAGCTGACATTGAGAATATTTAAATCTACAACCAAGTTATTATACTTCACAGAACTTGGTAAATGGAAATATTTATTCTATTTAATTCCAACTATATCTGTCAATTAAAAATGATGACGACCAATGCTTTGGAAAAACAGTTTGAAAGTAATATTTTTAATGTACAATGCTTGCAAAAGTAGATAATTTTTGAATGTGATTTTTAAAATTTTCAATATGTTAATCTCTGTGTGAACTTGGGAACATGCAATGACTTAGTTGATTAGGATTTTTAAATGTTTTCTTGGGTAGAAGACTGTCAAAGGACCTTTGAACTATGTCTATATCTCTAATCAATGAGACACCCACAGACTGTCCACTTTAAAACACTTCTCAAATGTGAAAAAATGAAATTACACACACACTATTAAATACTTTGCTGTTTTTCCCCTTCTGGTTTAGATAAATGCAGAATTAAGGCAAACCCACACAAAGTATAGAAAAAGCACAAAGTAAAACACGTTTCTCCCCAGTGAGCCCAGGATCCGGAGTCCTCACTGCACTCAGTCATCCAGGCTGCTCAGCTTAGTTTCCATCCAGTGATTGCTCCCGTGAAGCCTTGGATATATTGTTTTGGCAGAGGCACATGTAAGACGTAGAAACAGTCACAATATATTAATAGGAGGTGTTATAAAGCCGGCCCGAGACTGACTGATGTAAAGTGGCAACTCCAGCCTCTGGCTACCATGTTGCTGTTTCTCAATTCTTCAGTATTTAAAGTGGAGGCTTTTAACCCCTCTTGAAGTTAAGCATCTCCATAGCCTCCTGCTTATATTAGTGATCTCTGCTATGAATGCCCATCTAAGGAAAGAATGTTTTTCTTCTTATAGCCATGTGGGGTTCCCTTCCGCCTTTTTATGGGTAGGAGAAAGATAACTCATTAAGATTAAAAACAAAAAAATGAAAAGTCATGGTGTTATTCTCACACTCTAGAAGTAGCAGGAGATAGTTAATTCTGAACATTTATCTGAAACTTTTCTGTTCGCTTTGCCCTGGGTGAATTTGTAAATGGTTTCAGCCACTAAGTCTGACCGAGAAACTGTTGTAGAACCAAATAAGCTGTAACTGGTTCTTGGGGTCACCCTGGCAATCTTGCGGAACCCTCATTTCTAGCCACACTTGCATTTGCCAGTGAGTAAGACAAAATGGGGGATCCTAGTATGATGCCAAGAAGGAAAAAACAAGATGGAACGGAAGAAAAATATCTAGTCTGGTGAGCTGATTGCACAGTCCCCGAGAAATCAACATTAGAACAGAGTGATCTAAGCAGGGAAGGACTAGCTGGCCACTGGAAACAGAATAGAGTGCAGATATAAAGGCTTCAGAGTTAGTAACATGTCTCGCCTAAGAACCAGAGCTGTCCTGCTTCTAAAGGAACCATGGACGTCATGTGTGAAATATCTCGAGAACCTTTACAGACTTACAGAGCATTGTCATGATGCTTTGTTCTGGCCTGTATATCTCTTTTCTCTCCACAGTACCTTTATCTCATCTACATCCGTATATTCCCCCTCCTTGTCTTTTTCTTCATTGGCAGATGAGAGAAAAACAAACACAGTAGAGAAGAAAACAAGAGACAATTATTTAAAAGTTGAAGGAAAATTCTGAAAATAGAAAAATAAATGCAATTTTCTTTTCCCCAGTGTGATGCATTTGGTGCTGCAGAAATACTGTTTTACCCCTGACTTTGGCATTTTGCCTCATTAATACAAAATAGCACCCCTCTGAGAACCTAGTTCCCAACTCAGAATCCCATTCATCACCAAGCAGGGGCCCTTCTTAGAGACTAAGGATGAAATAGATGGTATTCTTGATTTTACACAGAGAAAGGCACCCTTTGTAGACCCTAAAAGATCCTGTGAACAAAAAAGGCAAGCATGGGAGCCTGTGGCTCCAGAAAGCAGCTGCTTCACAATTTGTGTCAGCAATGAGGTGGGGTTTCGGTAAGAAAGGCTACATTAGCTGTCAGTCAAATGTTTATTTTAAAAGTGAACAACCTGAAATACTTGTAACCACCCAGATGTATGCTTTGCTCTTTGTATTACCAAAAAAGGGCCTTGGTGTTTTGTCAAGAGGATCTTTGAAAACTCCTGGGGTTGGTTGGTGTTTAGTCATATTTAACACTGAGCTGATATTGATGTCAATGCTAACACTAGTGATTTGAGTTTGAAAAAGGTGTGTATTGGTGGCTTTTGTTCTCATTGTAATGCCAGAAGGAAGCAAAAAATTTTCCTGAATGACATTATTGCTTAAATTTTTAAGCAAGTTCATCTCTCTCCCTCCCCCTCTCTCCCTCCCTCCTTCTGTTTTACCTGTGTATATGTAATCCAAAACAGTGATCCCATTTTCCTATCAAGTCCACTCCCTTTTCTTACTTAGCCTTCAGTGTCTGGAAAGGTCTGAGGATCGAGGAAAGAAAAGCAAGGGTAAAAGGATTTGTAAAGACGAGGGAGAGATGTCAGAAAGAGAGGAAACAAAGTCTGGGTAGAGAGAGAAGTAGAGGACTTAAGGCTAGCCATGTGTCGCTAACTCCTCTCTGCTCACCACCAATCTCATCAGAGAGGCAAGAAGAAAATAATAGATCCCTAAAATCAAAACCCAGAAGGTCACAAAATGCTGTATAGCTTACCTGTCTTAGGAATGACCTGAATTTTGGTTCCTGTACAAATCAGAAAAGCTCTTGTAACCCACAATTCTCCACATAAAATTCCTTGGCAGTTGCCGCTGCAAATCTTCTAGTCTTTCCATCTCTCGCGGAAATAATACTATAAATGCAAGTGCTGTCAATCAAGCAATGCTGCTACAAGGTTATGCCAGGTCAGATCTGGAAACCCAAGGCCCCGTGAGTGAGGTGCTGATGGCGGGGTGGGTGGCAAATGTGAATGGAGAGAGCTCAAAATTCACAAGCTGCTGTCACAGGAAGATTAGGGCTAAAAGAAGGCATAAGTTTGAAAGAGAAAAGCAGAATGAAGGAAGATCATGAAGTAGAGTACAGAATATGTTGGAGTTTTATTATAGAAAGGTTCACAAATTTAAAGATGTACACCCCCCCAAGTTTAAATTTACTGAACACATATTACTTCTTATAACATGACCAAACAATCCTCAGTCTTTCTGTAGTCTTGCCCTCATCTCATGTGATAACACATCGTGCCTGTGGGTTTTCTGAACCAGTTTTTGGTTTATTGTAACTCTTCCCTATTTTTGTTTCCATTTGAAATATTTTCCTCTCAGTTCATCTCAGTGAATTATATATTATTAAAAAGAATGTTAGTCAGCTCACCCACAGCACACTTCTTTGATAGGAAACAATGAGCTGAGCAGTGTTTGGAGCAGAAAGTTTTTTTCTGATTCTGTCTGCTTTCATTTGGAATGCTTTGAATTTCCAGAATGCCACCACATGCGATTGGAAATGTCCTTCAAACAACTCATTTTCAAGTTTTCAGTCTATTTTGCCTAGTTAATAAATTTATACTGAATTCTCTCAATATACTTTATTTGAATAAAAATATTGTCATGTTCTATAAATTTACAATGTAAACTGTTTACCTTTCCAATTAGTCTCAATGTTTCTAGTAAGCAGAAGAAAAGATACACACCATCTCTCCATTTTTACCATGAACAGCCTCCTGGGTTATTCAACGGCAGCGAAGAACGAGTGTGTATAACTGATACAGTTTGGTACTTCTATTATTAGTGTAGAGTACACCTCAAAAGAATGTCTTAATGTTTCATAACTTAATGGCAGAGTTGTCAACCAGATCCCTCCAAATCCAGGTACCTCTATTAAAAAAAGATTTGAAAGCATCAAAGATTTGATTTACATAGCTAAACTTAATCATCCTTTGAGACTAAAACAGATAAAACTGATGATGAATGAAAGCCTAAAACATACATACAAATTATTAATATTTCATCCATCTTACCTATCTATCATCTATCCATCATCATCAATTATCTACATATATATCATCATCAATTATCTATCTGTTATCTATCTATCATCAATCAATCAATCATCTATCTATATTTTGATCTATTTACCTAGAAACTTATTGGCAGTCTACATGAAGTATATGTAATGAATCATTCAGATGATTTCTTTCAACTTTAAAAGAAGCTATAAAAGTAGAAAGTACAAAAATGATTTATATGTGTTTAGCAATGTAGAAGAGACAAAACCATCATAAATGAAGGATATAGGTATCACAATTAAGGATCCAGAAGCATCTTTTTAAAGCAAAGTGTTCCCTTGAGTTGTCTCGCAAACATCATTTTAATAATGTCTGACAGAAGAATACCAAGAATGGACCATCTTGAGTGAAATATTTTAAGCCTACATAAACTTTGATTTCTGAGCACAAGGAGATTGCTTTACTTGAGGGAAAGGAAATCCTATACAGGAGTTGTGCTAAGTGCTTGCAGTTCAGGAGGCTGGGGCAGGAGGATGGTGAGCTTGAGGTCAGCCTAGGGTCATGGTGAAACCCTGTTTCACTAAAAGACACAAACAAAATGTTTTGGTTACCACAGAAGTCTTGGGTCTTTTCTCAAGCCTCCTTCCTTGGGCTTCTGCAACATATTCTGCGACATTTCCTGCTGTCTTTCGCCCTCTATGGCCATTAAAAGATGCTGTCACTCACGTTCTACCTCTGCTCCTCCTTCTGTTTCCCTCCACTCATCTCCTGGGACTGAGTCACCCAACTTTGGCTACTAAGGACAATGATTCTCAAATCAGTGTTCTTCTGAAGCAGTTTTCCTCCTGAAGTCCAGCTCTGATGATGTATTGACGTCTTCTACTTGGCTCTCCGTTGGCTGCTCTGTACCACTGTGTCCCAAACAGATCACAAATGTCTGTGTGTTTGGTCTGCTCCTCCCCTGCCTCAGCAGTCTTGTTTTCTTTTTTGTATTTTTTATTCTATTGAAAATATTTTTTAATGTATTCTGTCCTGACTATAGCTTCCTCTCCCTCACTCCTCCAGTTCCTCTCCACCCCCCTTTGCATCTGAACCTACCCTCTTTCTGTATCTTATTAGAAAACCAATAGCTTCTAAAGGATTATAATAAAATAAGATACAACAAAAACACTGGAATAGATCAAAACACACAGAAGAAAAAGAGCCCAAGAGAGGAACTAGAAACAGAGACCTACCTGTTTGTAAACCGAGGAATGCCATAAAAACACTATACTGGAAGCCATAATATATAAGCAAAATACATGTATGGTTTAAAAAAAAAGAAGAAAAAATATAAAATAAAGATGACATGAAATTAAAAAACAAAGCAAACAAAATAAAAAGAAAGAGGAAAAAACCTGCCATGACAGACGCCGTTGAGTTCATTTTCGGTTGGCTACCTGCCTCGTGCATGTAGCCACCCTTAAGAGTGGTTTCTTTTCTAAACGAGACCCCCCTGGAGAAAATTACATTTTCATTTGCAAGTGGTTATCAGTTGTAAATTGGCTCTGGGTTAGGGATGGAGGCACGTGTCCACTTCTCCTTTCAGCTATAGGACCCCAGCTGGTGTAGACCTGTGCAGGCCCTGTGCATGCTGCCTCAGTCTTTGTGAGTCCACATCCGTATCTATCCTGTTGATTTAGAGGTGTTTTTGGTGTCCTCCATCCCCTCTGGCTCTTACACTCTTCTCATCTCCTTTTCTGAGGGGTTCTGTGAACTCTGAGGGAAACGATTTGGTGACACCATCCCATTTAGGGCTGAGTATTTCAAGGTCTCTCACTCTCTGCAAAGTGTCTGGCTGTGATTCTCTCCCATTTCCTGCAGGAGGAAGCTTCTATGATGATGGCTGAACAAGGCACTGATTTATGAGTATAGCAGAATGTCATTAGGGGTCATTTTATTGCTACTTTTAAAAAATTTTAGAATAGCAGTGTTTGGTTTTACCTAGGTCCCTGGGCTAGTCTAAGGTTCTTGGTCACCCAAGCAGTGTCAGATATGGGTTCCATCTCACAGAGTGGGCCTTCAATCAAATCAGACATTGGTTAGTTACTCCCACAAGCTTTGTGCTACTGTTGTACTAGCATATCTTGCAGGCAGGATACCATTGTTAGATCAAAAGGTTTGTAGTGGCATTGGTGTTCATGTTTCTTCTTTGGTAGGATACACAGTATCTTCTTGTACTAAAGATGCCAGAACACAGGGTGAAGGTTCTATGTAGGCACCAGCTTGGCTTCTCCACGTTCAGTGTGTGGTGTTGGTGTTGTCTTCCACAGTCGGACCTTGCTGTCAGTTTGTGGTGACCAACCTATTGTTTTGGCAACAGCCTGTGTTGTTTGGGGGTTTATGCGGAGGCCATTTGGCCAATAACTCAGATGCAACCCAGTACAAGTACCAGAAGCTTCATTTGAGAACAAGAGATGGCCAGTTAGGGCTCTCTCCCCCTATTATTTGGAGATTTCATTTAGAGCATCTTCATATATGTATATATTTTAGGACATTTCTACTCTATTATGTTTCCATACTCCCTCTCAAATGGCCCTCAATTTTAGATGTATCTCCCTATATTCCCTACATCACTGTCCCTCTCTTCACTCTCCATCTTGCTTGATTCTCCCATTCTAGTACCCCCATCCATTCATAACTACCTCTTCTATTTCCCTTTCCTAATGAGATATGTTTGTTCCCTCCAGTCTCTTCCTCTATACCTAACCTCTGTGGTTCTATGGTTTGTAGACTGGTTATCATTGACTTAACATAAAAGCATATACATACCATATCTATCTTTCTTGGTCTGGATTATCTCAAGCAGGATGATTTTTTTCTCCTTCTATTTACCTGTGAATTTCATGATTTTATTTATTTTTAACAGCTGAGCAATACTCCATTGTCTATCACATTTTTAAAATTCATTCTTCTGTTGAGCAACATATAGATTGTTTCCAATTTCTAGCTATTATGAATAAAGCAGCATTGAACATGGTTGAACAAGTGTCTTCTGTGGTAGGATGAAGCATTTTTGGGTACATGCCCAAGAGTAGTAAAACTGAACACTGAGGTGGGTCAATTCCCATCTTCCCTAGGGAACATCACACTGACTTCTGTAGTGGCTGCACTCCCATCAGCGATGCGTTAATGTTCCTCTTACTCCAGAGCCTCCCTAGCATGACCTGTCTATTGACAAGGATGGGGATGGGCTAGGAGGGAGGTCCTGAGGGGGTCCACAGGAGGGAAGCGAGCAGAGTATTCTGCCAGGATCTGCTTAGTCCTCTGAGAACAGTGGCAGAGAGTGAGGAGTAGCCACAGCAGGTAGTCTGCCACAGAGCTGGGGACAGGACTGAGGAGGCTAGTGTACCTGCTTCTCTGGCAGGCTCCACTGGTAGATTTCTGGGAAAGCCTGCTGGAGTTGGGGGCTAGGATAACAGGATGAGTGGGGAGGAATGTTGGAGGGGGAAATCTGCCTGATACACTGGGGATGGGGGCAGAGAGGAAGGGGGTCACAGCAGGTGGTTTGCTGAGGAGAAGGGGTGAGCCTGGGGGAGTTAGAGGAGAGGAGGGAGGTGAAGATCTTCAGTCAGCCCACCTGCTTCCCTGCTGGAGTGCTCACCACTCCCTGTGAGTGTGGTTCCCATTTATGGCCACGGGAAGCCAAGTCCCTTCACTCTGCCTCATTCTCACTCAGGACCCACAGACAATAACCACCCATTAGTTTTGCCTAAACATGTCCCAGCTGGTGTTCCTTCCACACCACCCTTTGTATGGACCATTGTCATTTTTCCTGGGTTAATAAGAAAATGTCTGAGGGGATCCTCCTTATACCTTTCTGCTTCTCTTCAATACAGCTTCTCAAACCACTCAGACATCAATCTAACCGTATCATTTTATTTTCTGAATATTTAAATTCCCGCCTGCTTTCAAGTTAAGTTTAGTTTCCTCAGGTTTGCCTGACACCTCACTAGTTGACCCAACTACTTCCCCAGACTTCTCTCTCTTTACTATTAGATTCTTACTTCATGCTGAATCTGTTCAGTATTCCTCAAATGTATATATTTTTAGGTCTGACCACTTGTATTGGATAATCAATTAGGGGCTCGTTCTAGGTGAAGACGAACTCTCCCTGTTTCAGTCCTCATTAATTGCCTGTAGCTAATGTCTCCATGCTCGCATGTCTGTTGGTTTTGTCATTGTAAATCTTGTTTAAGCAACCATATGATTGAGGTTTCCTGGTTGCAGCTTTCCTGTCATTTCTAGAAGACACAGTTTTGCAACAGATATGGTAGTCCCATCTTAAGATCTTTCCACCCCTTCTTCCTCAGTATTCCCTGAGCCTTGGGTGTGTGGGTTGTGTTGTAGATGTATCATTTGGTGCTAGGCATCTCAACATTATTCCAAAGACATACTTTTGTGTCTTTCTCTGGCTCTTCTTTCTTGAGAATCCATTCTGTCACATCCAGGGACATTATTTTTATAGTTGTAAGTGTAAACTCTAAAGTGGGACTGTCTCAGTTGATTTCCTTCCTGGAGGCTTGATAGTGAAAAAGAAGAAAAAGAAGGAGGATGAAGAGGAGGAAGAAGAGAAAGAGGAAGAAGAAGGAGGAGGAGGAGAAGGAGAGGAGGAAGAGGAAGTTGTTAGGATAACTGTCCACTTCTTGCAGTTATTTCTTTCAAGGGTCCTGGATATTTATCTGAAAGGATTTTAATCAGCATACTTATACACCTATATACATTGTGGCACTATTCACAGTAAATAGCCAAATCATGCAATCAGCCTAGATGTCTACTAACAGATCAATGGATGAAGAAATGATGGTTCATATAGATAAGCAAAGGGATTCTATTCAACTGTGAGGAAGAATGAAAATTATCTCATTTGCAGGAAAATGTGTGGAACTGGAAATTATCATGATAAGCAAAATAAGCCAAAATTCAAACAAATGTATGCTTTTTCCCCCCACATGCTGAACATAGAATTCAAAAGTATAGTAAAGGAGACTGGAGGGATGGATCCGTGGTTAAGAATTCATACTGCTCTTTCCAGAGGAGCTGAGTTTGGTTTTCAGCACTCACAGTGGATGGCTCCCAACCACTTGTCACTCCAGCTCCAGAGGAATCTGATACCTCTAGGCCTCCATAGGCACATGTACTCACATGTGCATACACGTAGATATAAGTGATTAAAAATCGGGGGTTGGAGAGGTGGTTCAAAGACTAGGAGGGGGTACTGCTCTTACAGAGGACCCAAGTTTGGTTCCTAGCACCCATACTGGGTGACTCACAGCTACCTGTTGCTTCATCTCTGGGAGGAACCAATGCTTTTGGCTTTACTTGCACACACACACACACACACACACACACACACACACACATACACACACACACACATACACACACACACATACACACACACACACACACACACACACACACACACACACACACACACACAATAAATCTTAAAAAGTACATCTTAAAAAATACATATAAAGGCATGGAAGTAAAAGAAGTACAATTTGGGAAGAGGATAATGCTGATGTGGGGTGGTTAGAGATAAAAATATGACCAAAGTACATAGCTAACATGTGAAATATCATATCAAAACCCATCATTTTGTATAACCATGTAAACTAATCAAAAGTTTTTGAGTGGGATCTAGTAAGCACTCAGTAAGTGTCGGTGGCCATAATAATTTCTCAGTTAATTATGTATCTTCTCTTTCTGCGTTGGATTCCTTCCCATGCTTTCCATAGAACTCCACTTGCATGTATGTCACAGTCATTCATTTTGGCACCTGGCTGAATCTATTCCATACTAATTAGGAATTTTGTGAGGTCAGGGTTTTGTTTTGCTTACAATGGCCCTTGTTGAAACATGGTCCATGAATGAAGCCATGTGAAGAGAATTCTGAGAGTCTTGTGACCTCTGTTCCTCCGAAACATAGATTGTTCTTGGAACATACTTTTGGGCCCCTCCCAGGTGTGGTAAGTAGGAGTGGGTTTACTTCGGATTAACCATCATCTGTTACTATCACTTAGATGATGTTTCCAAGCACGGTTGACCTCCTGACTGGATACAGCTAAACTCATGTGAACTTCACTCATTTGACCTTGGTTAATCCTCAGAATATAAATTGTCTGGTGCTCTGAATAAAATCAGCTATTGCATGAGACTCATTTTTAGGCTCCATTCTCCCAGGCTCACACTGCCAACTGGAGTGGCCCTCTGCCATCTTTTGCCTGGCTTACAGTAAGTACTCAATAAAGATTTCCTAAGAGAATTCAATTATTTGTAATCACCATAGGCAGCTCGATTTCCAAAGTGAAAGCCTTTGCTTTTCTTGAGGAAGATCACAAGGAAAGATGAAATGCAATGATTCTGTATTTACATGTCCAGTCATGACAGTGTATTTAAAGGAATTATTTGTATTTAGCTGGGTGTGAGGTTGAACTGAGAAGACATGCAGCTCCTTGGGAGTCTCTTCTATAAACAACAAAAAAAAACAAAATTAGACCATTATAAATAGCTTCCCTGGTGTAACAAAGTCAGCCCGAGGTAACCACCGTGTGATTAGTATTCCCAAGTGTTTCCAGCCCTCTGCAGGTCTTAATAGAGAAATAGAATGTGAAAATGAGACCATGTTTCCTAAAACATAAGAGCTTTAAAGACCCTAGGCTTGAAGAGGGATGAGAATTTGGTTTCAAGGAATAAGTGTCCCAAGTATGAGTCTGATTCTGCTTGTTTCTTTCTTGCTCTTTCTGAGCCTAATCTCTGGACTCTGTCATTCTATCAATCTTTATTTCTGTTTCCATTTGTCTTGCTGTGCCTGCCGCTCCTCCTGCAGAAGCCTTTCCTCTCGCTGAGTCTGAAAAGATTTTGGTTGGAAGGTGATTTCTGCAAGATCACCTCTATTATGCATTCACCTTAACATGGAAAATAACAGCAGTCTGCAAAATATAATTTTAGAATCTTTTATTTTTCTTCTGTTCTAATTCTAATTAGAATGAGAAATCCACGTCTGTCTAGGAACAAACAAAACTAGTTTTGTACCAAATTGGGCATTTTTAATTTTAATTAATTAATTTATTTTTTGTCTAAGAATGTAACACTTGAGCTACTTGGCTCAGGGTGAAGGACACCCATGGGCCAGCCTGGGTCCTCACAGGCTGGGCTGGTTGAGGGCATCCACAGACCCTCCTGGTGCCACCCAGTAGGTGCTATTATGATGAGCAAATATGTGGTGGAGAAATGGGAGAGAAAGAGAAATGGAATGATCCATGTGCTGTGGAAAGAGGAGGAACTGAAGAAGTGAAGGCAATGAGGAACAGGATAGAGGGGGTGACCTGCTTGCCACCTGGGGCCAGGGTGACATCTGGGCCCAGGCTGCTGCTAAGGACCATGTCTGGGTCTGTGGTCCTACCACAGCAAGGTCTATGTTGACATCCATGACCTATGTTGTCACCAAAGGTCCCAAGGATGCCCCGGGATCTGACCACCATCTGTGGTCATGTTGGTTTCTGAGGATCATGCCGCTGCTGGGGCCATGCTGATCTGAGTGGCCTGAGCTACCACCTGGGGCCATGATGACATCCAGGCCTGAGCTGCTGCCAAGGGCCATCAGGTCTATGGCAGCCAGGATCTGTGTTGATGTCCATGGTTTCAGTAACCAAGGAAGGCCATGTGGATGTTTGGGGCCATGCTGGTGTCAAGGGCCATGCCGCAACTGGGACTATGCTGGGGATGTGCATGTGCGTGTGCGTGTGCGTGTGCGTGGTGTGTGTGTGTGTGTGTGTGTGTGTGTGTGTGTAAAACACCAAGATAAATTTTTAGTTTGATGGAAAGGCAGAGGGATGAGACATTTTGAAGGTTAATTTATATTCCTTTTGCTAAGTACCTTTAAAAGGTTTTGTTGGCGGAAGTCAAAAGGTCACAAGGAACACATATTTGATGGAGCAAGAAAACACAACAAAAACTTCTTAGTTGAAATAATACAAATTAGTAGTATTTAGGAAAGTTGGAAAGCAAGAGAGAACAGTTCTGACCAAGCCGAAGTTAAGGCCTTAGTTTTTTATGCATGGCTATCTAGGCTCCAAGTGCTTTGGGCCCAGCCACCATCTTACCTTCGATCTTTCTCTTTCTGCTACTTCATTGTTTAAAGATTCAAACACACAGGTAGGAATGATGGTGTAAAACGCTCCCAGTCTCTATCACCTAGCTTCAACAATGATAGTGAAATATATACATATGTGACTAGTCTCGGCAAGAAAGAACTGGCTTATTCTTGTAGGAGAATTTGAAGAGATCAAGAGTTTCATGTGAAGGTGTAGGTAGGGTTTGGGAGACAAAGTATGAGACAGAAAGACTCTGGAGTCAATAACAACGGGTTCTGCTACTACCTCTGGACCTGAATGTGTGATAGGAGGGAACAGTTATTGAAACCTGCTGAGGTTGTCTGGTGGACAGACTACCTTCCACTAGAAAAGCTTGTTTAATCTGGGAATCTGCCACATGGATGAAACTTGAAAACCCTCTGCTAAACAAAGAAAGCCCACTACAGAAGGCAGACAGCATACAACTCTCTCTACGTGAGGTACTGACAACGTGTAAGCTCAGAAACCAATGCTTCTGTGGGAAGGGGGGAATGGGAATTTTCAATGCGTATAGAGTTTCAGCTCTGCAAGCTGGAAAAGTTCTGGGGATTGTGCAATGACATGGATGCGTTTAACATACACAACTGTGCTCTCAAAAATGGTTAATACAGTGCTGTTGGCTAAGTTATATTCCATCAGCTTTATATGCTCACACACCAACCTCAGCACTTCAGAACATGACTGTGTTTGCAAAGAGCTTACAAAATGACACTATAGCAGCCTCGTTCCAATCTATGGGATCCATATTAAAAGAGGGAATGTAGACGCACCTGGCAGACATACATAGACAGAAAACGCCGCAGGAGGACACAGTGGGAAACGAACTACCCGCAAACCAAAGAGTAAGACTGTGGAAGAAAGCAAACCTGTCCTCACTTTGTTCCTACGGACGTCTAGCCTCATAAATGTAATAAAACATATTTCTGTTTTGAAGCTTATCCTATGATATTTAAAGCAGCCTTTGAAAACAGTAAATTTTATTGTATGTGTATTTTATCATGATTTTGAAAAGTATCTGGAAAGAAGTTTGTAAAGCAACAAAATGGTGGACTGTGGAAAAAGAAATTATATTTTAACAAAAAGTTTTGGTCAGGACTGCATGTTCAGGTATATCTTGAGTGCTGAAGTCTGATTTTTCCATGCTTGTGCAAGAGTTTTACTACATGATATGCCAATAAGAGATCAATTGTTATGGTGTCTTCTTTGCTTTATTCTGTGGGTCATGGCTTAGAAAGAAGCTCTTGAGGATGCAATGTGTGTTCTTGAAACTTGTCCTTATCCTTCAAGTGTCAAATAATCAGGCCAGTTGAGCAAGCACCAGCACAAAGCTCTTCAGCTTTCCTACCTTCAGAATCATGAACCAACTAACCCTCTACTTTTAAAAATTATATTGTCTCATATGTTCTATTATGCAACAGAAAATGGACAGATACGCCTATTGATTGATAAGATGAAATGTATTTTCTGTATTTGAATCTTTCTATTTATGTTGAAAGTATAAATTGAGGAGATCCTTTAAATTTCACAGAATGACTTTTAATAGGATTATGGATTTTTCCGAGTTCTTTTTAATTAACTCTGTCCTAATATAACTCATATGATAAATTACAATTATTGTCACTAAATTAACATATATGTATAACATTGTGTGTGCATGTGTGTATGCACACGAGTGTATGATGATGTCAGAAGGCAACTTTGTGGAGTTTGTTCTTTCTGTCTACTTTTATATGACTTCCCTGAATTGAACTCAAGTCTCTCATCTTTACCTGGTAAGCCATGGTACCAGCCCTAAAGCTTATTTTTGAATGCAGAAATAGAGTGAGCTGGCTGGACAAGCATGTGTACCAGGAAACCACCACCAAGACTAAATATAGAACGTTTTCATTATCTGTGTATTAGGACTCTCCAGGAGAATGCAGCCAATTGTATATTTAGTTTTATGGTAGGTAATTTTATCACATAATTATTGAGCTGGAAAACGCTCAAGATCTGAAGTCAGCAAGCTGCATACTCAGGGGCACTGATATGTAAGTTCCGATCTGAGAGTGTGTAGGGAAGCCCAGGTCTAAGTTTGAGCTGTCAGGAAGGCTGGGTTTTCCCTCAAGCAGCTCTTTTCTTTAGTTCAGGTTTTCAGTTGCCTGACTGTAGTCCTGTATAACATTAGGAAGAGGGTGTTTCACCCAGTCTACTCATTCAAATGTTCATAGCATTCAGAAGTCCTCTTAATAGACATTCTCTTGATAATGTTTGATCAAATATGCATGTGTTGAAGCACAATAAAGCTAAAAACCAATCAGAACCCCCAAAATTGCTGTCTATCTCATGTCATTAATGAGTCTTCATGAACTCACCCAACACTTCCACTTTAAGAAGGCACTGCTTTTATTTCTTTATTGCAGGTAAGACTGGTTTTCATCTTCCTTCAAATTTATCATCAGTACAGGGCTCATGGGAGCTGGATTCTTTATGTCAACAAAATGGTTTTGAGATTCATTTATATTTAACTATCAGTAGTTTATTCCTTTTAAAGTTCTTCATTGGTAGATAGTACCTTGGTTGGTCTATTCAACTTTTGTTGATGGATATTTGTTGTTTCCCACCACCCATCAAGAATTTGACAAGTAGCCAGGCAGTGGTGGCACATACCTGTAACATGAATCTTAAAAGGTCTTACAATTAAAAAAAAAAAAAAACCCAGGGTGAAAGCTGAAAGATCAGAGAAGCAGAACAGCCAACAACTAGCTTACCTCTACTAAATCCTCAGCCTCAAGAGAGTGAGTTCCTGGTTCCTCATGCCTTATATACCTTTCTGTGTCCTGCCATATTACTTCCTTGGATTAAAGGTGTGTGTCACCACTGCCTGGTTCTGTTTCTGTAATGTAGTCCAGTGTTGCTTTGAACTCACAGAGATCCAGATGGATCTCTGCTTCCCAAGTGATAGAATTAAAGGTGTGTGCCACAACTGCCTGACCTCTATGTCTAATTTAGTGGATGGCTCTGTCCTCTGATCCTCAAGTAAGCTTTTTTGGGGTATACAATGTATCACCACACATGACTTTAATCTCAGCACTTGAGAGGCAGAGGCAGGTGGATCTCTGTGAGTTAAAGACCAGCCTGGTCTACAGAGTGAGTTCCTGGACAGCCAAGGCTACTCAAAGAAACCTGGCCCCCCAATAGAAAATTTGACTAGTATGAATAAAGCAGCTAGATATAAATTTATCACTCTTAGGAAATTATCTAAGAGTAGGATCGCTGAGTTTTACACATATGTTTAACTTCATGAAAAACTGACAAACTGTTTCTCAAAAGGTGTGACCTTGAACTCTCATCAGCAACACCAAGGAGTTCTAATTTCTCCACATCATTCTGGCCTTTTGTGTGCATGCCTTTCTAATTTAGGCATTCTGGCAGAGATGGTTTCTCCTTGTGGCTTCAATTTGCATTTCTTTGATAATCAGTGGTGGTGAATACATTTTAACATGCTTGTTGTATTTGTAGATATTATTTAGGAAATGTCTGTCAACATTTTTGTCTTTTTTTCATTGAGTTGCTTTGACTCGTTAGAAATATCTGTATGTTTTGAACACAGCACTTTGTAATTATGTGCAGCCAGTGCATTTCCATTTTATAAATGACATATTTTAATCTTTAGAATATCTAATTTAGTAATTTATTTTTCTTTTCTGGTTATTGGCTTTTGTGCCCACTGCATTTTCTAAAACCATGAAGGTCTTCTTTCTATTTTAAATGTTTGGAGTAGGCATTTGTTCTGAGCAGGGTAATAAAATCCTGCATGCTAGTCCATACTACCCGGAAAACAGGGTCATGAAAACTTGCATGCTAGTCCATACTGCAGTAAAACAGCAGCAAGATTTATCTAATGAGCATAGGCTGAAGATAGGAGAATGCCAGTGATAAAAACAGTAAGGTCCGAAATCATTGTATCATCTCTTCAAAATGAAATTCTTAAGCTGGCATGGAACATCATGGACAGTTTCTGTAACTCAATTTGTGAGGTTTGCACAGGTACATGGCTGAAACCAGAATAGGGACAGAAGAAAACCAAAATAAAATGAAGCAAATAGGACACTGATCTAAGATTCTGCAGATAGGAAAACAACAAGAAATAGTTAGATGAGGGAATACAACATTTATAAGTTACATTATATATTGATGTTTAAGTGCACTTAGTAATATGAAGAAGTCATTTTGTCTCCCTAGTTAAAATTTCTTCAGTGATTTGTTTACTCTGGGTTTGAAGTAGGCACACCTGAGTCAGATGGCATCGATAAACACTGTAGCATGTCAGCAACATTCTGACGTGGTCTTTGGCAAGAGCATATGGAAGGGTTAATTGGCTTCTGGCATGGAACTTAGAGTAGGTAACATTGAAAGCAGAAGCTACATCACGGAGCTTCTTTGTCTCCTGGGGCTGTGATGAGGTGAACAAAGACAATACTCTTGTCCAGTTTAGAGCTGAGCTTGAACTGAACATTTCTTTACCTTGTGAAATGTTCAGTTAAGTGATTTTGCACTTTAATTTTCCAGCCTGGACCAAGACCAGAAATGCCAAAATGATATGAGAAAGGCTGTTCTTACTGTTTTTCTGGCTGAGATTGGAAGAGAAAGTGCCAGCAATCTTGTGAGAAAGCCTGTTCTCTCAAGATCCGCAACCCACTTTGCAGAATCGAGGGCTTTGGATAGTTCAGATGAGTCTGGCTGAGTGTCCTGGTGTGCTCCCCCAAATCACGCCTGCAGAGAGCATTGCGTCTCATCGAAGTCAGCCACAGAATACTCTGTGCACTTCTTTAGACATCTTAAACATTACGTGTACCCATCCAGATAAACTGCTAAAGGCTAGCAGAACACTGCCAAATTCAAATGTGATCCCTACAGCTAGGCTTCAGATTTCAACCTGGAATAATAAAGATAGTAATCACAGTAATAATTTTTTTGGGGACTTTTGTAGACATGGCTTCAAACTGCTGCAGAGTCTTTATACTACAGATGACATCAGGGATGATTAACCTAACTCTTCACTTTATAATATAGACATTTAGAGTTCAGAGATGTGGCTATTCACTCAATATGATGTAGTTGGGTAGGAGCAGAGTCTAGCTTGGAACATTCAATGCCCTCTTCCTTCACAGCACACCAAGATACAAGCTGAGGACTTGTTTGTTAAACAACTGAACCTGAAAAGAAGAGCAGGCAGAAATGGCATCCCCATGTGGTCATGAACAGCTAATAACAAGGATTTCTGACATAATGCTGAAATGGAAGAGCATCCTCTTTACATTCAGGTCTGGAGTTCTCAAAGATGCTCTCAGGTCTATTAAAACTCCTCCAATTATAAACTTTTAACGTGCATGACAATTTTTAGTAATAGATGTTAAAGATTTTTCTCTCAGTGGACTTTTGAAATATTTGTAATGAAGAAATATTTTTGCTTCATGAGCATAAATTGGTAATATATTCCTACCCATCTACTCAATACTCAAGAATGGAAGCAACTGTTTTTCACAAATGTCCTATCTGGAATGTGGTAAGGACAGGAAATCCTGGGTGAAGATGGAAGAGCGGGACACAAACATCCTTGGTGGACTCTGGGAAATGATCAGCACCCATACATCCCAATGGCCTCAGCTGCAGGCACAGAGCAATTGAATATTCTGTAGTAGTTTCTGCATGTGAAAACAGGTGAGGTCTGCTTACTCCAAAACATACACAATGGTGGATATTTTCTGTTGTTAAAGACCTCATTTTGACCAAAGAGATACCCATTTCTGGCTTTTTTTCCTTCTATTCCTATAGGCACGGACTTTATATATTTATTTATGTGTTTCTTCTGTATTAATTTATGTATTTCTGCATTACTTCTGTATTTCTAACACGTTTGTTTGTTGGGGCTGATTTAATTAAGGTTAGTGTTTAAAAATCACATTTGTAAATATAATTATTGATTTATTTTTCTCATCTGCTAAATCATTTATTTTGGCCCCTATATTCTTCACGTTCCCTTGTCTCTAGCATGCAAGTCAAGGCTTTCCGCTCGATGTCTCTCCCCTTCTCATCCTGGCAGCCAACCAGCCACCCTATAGTTGGGACCAGATACATTCGTGTAGCAACAATATTATGGGAACCTGGCACGAAAAATGTAAATAGATTTCCAACATGACTATATCGTATCCTCTTAACAAGTAGAAAAATATTTCTATATGCACAGCACATACACTGCAGACTTTCTATAATATTAAACACTTTAAAGTTATCATAAAATCTGTGCTAAAACAGACATGAAAAACTTTGGCGACCACTTCAAGTGGAGTCTGGATTCTGCCAGTGCCGTGCATTCTCTTGTGGCCATGCTAAAGAGCTACCTGCTGGGGTAACAGCCAAGAACCCTCGTCATTTAGCACAGCTGGTAATTGAAAGTGTTCGAGTGACGGGTTGATCCTTTGCAACTATTGGTTTGGATGATACCGGCACAATGAGCATTTCAGAACACTGCGAATGTACTTAGAACAGTAGTACTGTTGATTTCACTAATTTTATTTACTATCAGGTTTTATTTAGCAGATGTCACAGTGTAGGCAATTGCTATTAATGGGAGTATTGAAAAGTCTGAAACTGGGCTTTCTGGGGAACCAGCTGGTTCATAATGATATTTATGTACACACGCATTCTATGTGACAGCAGACCTAGTTCAAAATACATGCACAATGTAAGATCCACCTAATTGTCTACTCTTTAAATAGTTATCCATTTCACTGTTGTCAAAACAAACAAAACAAAACAAATCACAAACCAACTCCTAAACATTGGATCTTACTCTGCAATGCGGAACAGTGTGTGCCACCAATCCGTTAAACTAAGGAGGAACTAACTCTGTTGGATCAATAACGCAAATGCAGTTCGAAAATCTTTGGCATTTGAAAACCAGAATCTGTGTGTCCAAGGTTTCAAGAGCAAAGATTCTCTACCTGTAAGGTGCCAAATCCTTCGGGAAACAAGCCAATGTCTAGACTCTGTTTCAGTCCTTCGCCCTTCTCCCTCTCTCAGCTCTCCCTAGACTCCCTTCTCTGGTTACTGTGTTGTCTGCCCACCACGCTTTCCTGCATTGTCTGTCTACCCACCACGCTTTCCTGCATTGTCTGTCTACCCACCACGCTTTCCTGCATTGTCTGTCTACCCACCACGCTTTCCTGCATTGTCTGTCTATTGTCTGTCTATCCACCATGCTTTCCTGCATTGTCTGTCTACCCACCACGCTTTCCTGCATTGTCTGTCTACCCACCACGCTTTCCTGCATTGTCTGTCTATCCACCATGCTTTCCTGCATTGTCTGTCTATCCACCACGCTTTCCTGCATTGTCTGTCTATTTTTTTCTGTCTATCCACCACGCTTTCCTGCATTGTCTGTCTATCCACCATGCTTTCCTGCATTGTCTGTCTACCCACCACGCTTTCCTGCATTGTCTGTCTATCCACCATGCTTTCCTGCATTGTCTGTCTACCCACTTTTTTTTTTCACGCTTTCCTGCATTGTCTGTCTATCCACCATGCTTTCCTGCATTGTCTGTCTATCCACCATGCTTTCCTGCATTGTCTGTCTATCCACCATGCTTTCCTGCATTGTCTGTCTATCCACCACGCTTTCCTGCATTGTCTGTCTATCCACCATGCTTTCCTGCATTGTCTGTCTACCCACCACGCTTTCCTGCATTGTCTGTCTACCCACCACGCTTTCCTGCATTGTCTGTCTATCCACCATGCTTTCCTGCATTGTCTGTCTATCCACCATGCTTTCCTGCATTGTCTGCCCACCATTGCTTGCTCGCTGTCCTTCCTATAGGCTTAGATTTCCTTTCTCTCTTCTCTTTCTATCAACTGAAAACACATATCCTTCAGCTGATATAATTATTTGAGCAAGAGTCTGTTCTGGAGCTATATGAGTGGAGGAGTATGTGTGTCAGGAATATGCACGCATGTGTGTGTGCATAAGCTTGTGGAAATTAGAGGAACTTCAGAATCATTCCTCAGGTGCTGTCCACTTTTTTATCTATCTATCTATCTATCTATCTATCTATCTATCTATCTATCTATCTATCTATCTATCTATGTATCTATCTATCTATCTATCTATCTATCTATCTATCTATCTATCTATGTATCTATCATCTATCTATCTATCTATCTATCTATCTATCTATCTATCTATCTACCTATCTACCTATCTATCTATCTATCTATCTATCTATCTATCTATCTATCTATCTTGAGATAGAGTGTGTTACTGGCCTAGCTCAGTAGGCCAAGATGGCAGGCCTGTAAGTCCCAGAAATCTGCTTGTCTCTACTTTCCCAGTGCTGAGATTATAAGCATTCTCTCCTGTTCCCACTGTTTACACAGATTCTGGGAATCAAACTCAAGTACTTGTGCTTGCAAGTCAAGCATGTTACAAAATGAGCCTGAAATTATTAAATTAAATTAAATACTAGATGCTGAGTATACCACTGTCTTTTGCACAAAATTTACTCTGAGTTTTTCATTTTGAAACAGTATGTTATTAAACCAAGTAAACAAAAAAAAAAAATGGGAGTATTTCTATATAGAAAAATACCTCTTAATATTTATGCCATTATAGCTTATTATTGCTGTGTTTTCAACAAATTTTAAGAAACGGTGCTCAGAAAGCAACTACCTTATTTGTGAGACTTCCAAGACTTCCAAGTTTGATAAACTAAACACTAGAAAGGGACCCGAGTCATGCTTTCCAATGCTAGGGATTGAATAATGGAGATGAATAAGATGGATATCTTTTTAAAAATAGTCGTTGTATCTTAACATTTGTTTAATTTTCAAGTGAATAATAGATTCACATGGTTCAAAAAAATTAACAAGGGTAAAAATAAACGCAAAGTTCTTCCTTCATCATTCTCCCATCTGCTGGTTTCCATGCCAACACTAAAACAGTTAACCTATGTTATTAGTTTCTTGGGCAGATTTCTAGAGATCTAAAAAGTCTTTATATAATTAAACACTACATATACTCCTTTTCCTACTCTTAAGACCAATTCAACACAAAATAAAGACTTTTTGAATGTTCCTTATCATTATGCACTAATAGTACGTGTCTTCCTTATTCTCATACTTTCTTTTTATTGTTTCATCCTGTTACTTGGAAGTGCCATAGTTTATGTGAACAGTTCTCTGTTGATGAACTTTTAGACTGTCTAGTTCCATGCTATTCTAAAATGTGCTGCAGTAAACAACCATGCACACTCATGATCTTCCCATGTGTGAATATATCTGTAAGTATACTCCCAGAACTGGAGCTGCTGAGTCCCTCATGATCTTCCCATGTGTGAATATATCTGTAAGTATACTCCCAGAACTGGAGCTGCTGAGTCAAAGAGTATCTGTATCTGTAATTTCAATAAATATTGCCAGCTTGCCTTCCAGCATGATTATACCTATTTACACTCCCACCAGCAATGAATCACTGTTCTCATTTTTCTGTATCTTGCCAACCTTAAGGGTTGTCAAATTTTTGGATTTTTACCAATCTGATAGTAAAATATAGTATCTTGATGTAATTTTAATTTGCATTTTCCATGTGGAAGTGATTTGAACATCTTTCCATGTATTTATGAGTTATTTTTACTCCCTTTGCTATGAACCATTATATTTGCTTTCTAATAAGATATTTCTCCTTGAATTCTTTTTTAATATATACTAGAGAGCTCAAGTCTTAGATTGTGTTACTCTCCCTCAGCTTTCTTCAACTCAGTACTTATAAGAATTCTTATGGTTAATTTTATGGATAAATGCATTAGCATGGTATTTTGCCTAAACCCACAGCTATGGATAAATACAGAAACAGGATAGATACATAGGTAGATAGATAGATAGATAGATAGATAGATGATAGATTGTGTATGAGTATAGAATATTATAATGCCTTTTTGTAGTATACATAATACTATGCAAAAAATTCTCATGTCTGTTTTGAGGGTTAACTATTTCTATAGGCAAATGAAGAATGTAAATGTATTATATGAAAGAAGTGTTTATTAGTTTGTTTATAATGCACAATGTTTGTAAAATTCTCTAATAAAAACTCCAACTATAAATAACACTAGTCATGAGGTATATTATTCTCCTTTATAAAGAGACATGTTTGAAGAGTCAGTAATTTGTTGAAGTTCAGTTATTGTTTGTTAGAAGCCACACTACATCTTTCTCTTTCTCTTCGACTTTTTGCTTCCTCCTTCCATTTCTCCATTGTTCATTCTTTGCCATAACTTCCTGAGTATCTTCTATCTGCCAGACTCATTCTTGGATTGTTGAGACAGAACCCATTTTCTGGGCGCATCACCAGCCTTTTAGCCTTTCTGATGGTCATTCAGTAATGTTTTCATTATGGAACACAAATCTCCCAGAATCGTAGTGGAAGCACTGGACTCTATGAAGAAGGGAGCCCCCTTTACCTCTAGCCATACAAAAAGCCTTGGTACAGGCCAGTTTCACCCATGAAGCAGAAGAATCTCAACCCAGACCCTGAGCTTCTACAGCAGTAAGCATGGCTTCTTTGCTGGTGAGTGGCTCGCACACATTTTGTATAGGATTGTCTACATGTGCACAGGCTGTAGGTTTTGACTTCTGAAGAAAACAAAAACAAGAACAAATTGTAAGACTAAAACCAGCTTCAAATTGCCCTGGGATATTAAAGTGAAGCTAACCACATAAAGGACATATGACATTTGCCTCAGACAAGACTGAGTGCTTGGTTCTTATGCGTGATTGTGCCTGGCAGTGATTTTTGTGGCGCTGATCCAAGTTTTCAGGACACTACCACATTTTTTTAAGTTTTTCTAATGAATTATAATAAAATTTCTGTAGTTTACATCAAATTGTGTTGAATGGCATTTTTAGCAAATTGTGTCACATTGTGATTTTTCCCAAAATTTACAAAATTTCTTGTGCCAAAAAATAATCAGTGAAAATGATTTTGTGTGAAACTTTTTGAAAGCCAAGTTTAGCTGATTTTGCTAAACAGCACCAGCAAACAATTTATTCAGTCTTTCTCCAAGCCCCTTCTCTGTGCCTTGGTCTGTTTCCAGCCCGCCCCCCACCCCGCTCCGGCTTCTTTCACTTTTACTGGCCTTTGTGTCTGCTCCTAGTTCATCTTTCTCCAACACTATCAGCCCTCTTTACAGTCCCCACCCCTAACTATACCAAGCCTTGGGCTATAGTTTTGGGTTGAGGGTCACAGAGGTCATGGATTTTCCACTGAAAGAAAGAAACAAAGCTGGGGCACGGGGGGGGGGGGGGGCATGATTACTTTGGCTGTCTCTCTCTTGTGCTTGGTGCTGAGAAATTCATTCTCCAGTCCCCTGGCAAGTGTTGGGACTGTGAGATTGGGACACACAGAATTCACCCTAAGAACCACAACAGTGATGCCTTAGACAAAGGAAGGACTTATTTACATATGCCCGACTCCCGTGTGGAGCTTTCTGCGGGTGGGTGGGTAGGCAGACGACTGGGCTAGATTTTTCAGACTGTTCTTTTGAACTGACTTGTGTCTCCAGAAGGAAAGACAGTAAGCAGTAGCACAAACTACAGGATTCCTGGATTAAAACTGACCTTTCCAGTCAGTTCGTCTTCTTGAGTGTGTTATCAAATGAAGAAAGCAGTACTTGATAGAGCAGTGATTAGAATAGTAGTTGTCATTAGCAACTACTAGATGCTACTAAGAATTTATGTGCCTCGTCTCTGACGCTTTACAGCTCTGGGCAATTGTATTATCCTCATATATGGGTAAGGAGATTTTTTTAGGGCACCTGGGTAAGCAGCAGAATGGAGCTGTTTTATTTTCATTTTTTAAGTATTTTCTTTCTGATTTCAAAACTTATTCTTTGAGTCACTATACTATGTATACATGAACATTGCATGATACAACACACAGCACCAAATGCAAGGAGAGGGGTTACTGTCTTGTTCTGTTTTGAAATATTTTAAGGAGATAGAAACACAGCCCTTCTTTGGCTTCTTTAGAAGTTCCCCCACTTAATGTGAACACATGTCACACCAGAAAATGGTGACTGAAGCTTGTGACTTTAGCCCTGGAAATTATCAGGTTATCAGCTTCCTGTTTCTTTGACAATGTAGAAAACTTGGTCCACTAGCAGTAACATGTCACGGCAGACCGAAACTGTGGAACTAGCTGTCTGGCCTCTGATAGTAGGAGAATGTTGTGCCCAGCAGGAACAGTCTGAGGAGTGAGAACGAACCCAGAAACATCCCCACCACCAGTTCCTCTTGCTGTAGACTTAATGCAAGCCACAAAAGCCTATAGTGACTATCCAGAAAAACCACATAATTATAGGGCAGTGTTCTGTGGCTTCTATGTGTGTTTTGTGAGCCTCGCCTGCATCCAGACCACTTGCTAATGTCTACCTGCTGAACACAATTTGATTTGTAGTAAGTGAGGTTTTCAAGAACTTTCTCAGCAACTCATTTGGGGGCAGGGTCTTTGGGTAAATTGTGTGTAGCTAGAAGATGCTGAAGAATATCCCTCTGGTCTGTTCTGCTTGAAGAGAGTATTGGGTCTATCGCAAAAAAGGACCATGAAGGCCTGAAACTGAGACAAATGCTCCAGGGACTGTAAATTAGGGCTTCTGTGAATTTATCTATCCCTTTCAGATCACAGTTTGTGAAATCAGTGTTACTTTTGAGATTTCAAACGTTGTTTGATTATTTTGTGACTTTTCCCTAAATAGTGCGTACTACTGTGATACATGAATTTTTGAAGTACTTAGCAGTCTTTTGCTATTCCCTGGGGCCTAGGTCAACATTCCTATCATCAGTATTTTAAGATGAAACAGGTTGACTTTAGCTGACTTGTCTATGGGGTCCCAGCAAGCCAGCATCTGTGCTGGACACAAAACTTCTTAAGTCCTGGGCTTCAGATTAGTTCACTCAGCCAGGTATTTATATACATCATGCATCTGACCTGGATATTCTAGCATTTCTTTCCCATTTGCATAATGAACAATACACCAGGCACCAAGAAGAAAGAGGTCCTTGCCACAAAGAGCTAAGCCGTATAGATTCAGGAAGGATCAGAGAACAGACTGACACTGTCCTTGCAAAGACACGGGAGTAAAGGTTCTTAGATAAGGAGGCAAACCTGGGAGCTGACAATGCCTCGTGGAAGAAAGACAAACGCAGATATTTCTTTTGCTTGGGCCTTTCTAAGTGCAGTTTGGCCATGAAATGCTGGCATCCATTTGGGTAACTTAGGGGTCATCAAGAGATACTCTGGATAATGGAGATGTGTTGAGGGGCAGCAATACATGTGGGATCCTAGAAACAGAGAGACTTTCCTCCTCTCACTGTACTTAAGGGCACAGGTTACAGAGTGTATGTGGAAAATTTATGTGTGTGTGTGTGTGTGTGTGTGTGAGAGAGAGAGAGAGAGAGAGAGAGAGAGAGAGAGAGAGAGAGAGAGAGAGAGATTAAATGTCAATGAACTATTTTTTTAAAATGATTTTTATTAAAAGTTAAAAAATTAGCCGGGCGGTGGTGGCGCACACCTTTAATCCCAGCACTCGGAGGCAGAGGCAGGCGGATCTCTGTGAGTTCGAGGCCAGCCTGGGCTACCAAGTGAGTTCCAGGAAAGGCGCAAAGCTACACAGAGAAACCCTGTCTCCAAAAACCAAAAAAAAAAAAAAAAAAAAGTTAAAAAATTAAAATGATGTAGTCTTATGTGTATTCAGTAAGTTTTAGAGAATACAGAAAAGCAAAGAAAGTGAAATAATCTGGAATTATACCACATAGGGACAATCTTTATTAAAGTCATGGTGTATTTTTCTCACTAAAAAAAGATAATGGTTATGCATTTAAATATGTTAATACAACTTATTAGTATGTATTTTATATATACAGGCATTGTTTTATATATATTAGGCATATTGCCTTATAATCCACTTTTAAACTTAATATGCTTTGAACATCTTCTTTGGTCATTATTTCCCCACATTACTCCTGATGGCTGCACAGCATCTCATTGTGAGAATGTATCATGGTTTATTTAATCAATCCCTCATTGCTAGACATTTATGTTGTTTCCAATTTTCTCTGTTATAAAAAGGCGATGATGATGATGTAAATCTTATGTATAATAGCATCACATCATATATATTTTATCTGGATCATCTGGAGACCTAAAACATAGGGTATCAACAGTATCACTGGTTTTTAAATCTTTTAATGGAAGACTTGGTAAGAGGGCACTGCGGGGTCCAGTCAAGGCTAAGGTGATACATGAAGCAGTAGAGTGCTGGTTCATTAGAAAAGAAGGTAAGCCCAGCTTGCAAAGGGTGGTATGGTTGTAGGTAGCTGAGGACACAGGTGCCTTATGCAGACTCTACAATAGTAGAAATATACCGTATTAAGACGCTGAAGAACATAACACCTAAAAGATGTTAAAAGGCAAGGAACTCATCTGCATGCTGAAGTAGTTGTCCAGGGACACGAGTGTGTTTGTCTGCAGTCTTTGAAGTAGCCTTTCCAAGGCAGATGATGAAATAAAACCAAAGTGCAGAATTCCTATCCTCCTGACTACCAGCAATGAGTTCTGCACCCACAGCATATCTTTTATTCTTTTACATTAGACATATCTGACTCCACTCTTCCAAAGCCTGTGGAGTTCACTGAATGTTTGTAGGAAGGCTATGTTGTCTCATGTACTTTTTCTTGTGCAGGTTTGCAATGCTAAGGATATAAATCTAATCTTTTTGTCTTGTTTTACAGTTATGTAATGAAATTAATAAACAAAATGCACAAGTTTTGTGGACATCAGAAAGCACAGTTACTTCTTATCAGCTTCTTGTTGTTTGAACTCTACATTTTCCTGTGATGTTTTAAACCAGCAGTGATAATAATTTGGCTGGCAGACAAGGATGTCTGGGCAAAGGAACATGTGGATCTTAGCAAATGGCTGCAGCTTTAAAGACTGAAGTAATAAAAAACATGCGGGTTTTTTTTTTTTTTTTTTTGGACAACTCACAGATTTACAGTTTGTATCCTCTATACCAGCACCTAGTAGTATAATGATGCTCGCTTTCAGACAGTTCTGTGAACATGGCTAGAGAATAACATGTTTTGTTTTCCTTCTCCTTGGAATGACCATTGTCTCCTGTTAGTCCTGTGCTCAGTGAGTCGTTAATTAAACCTAGAATCTTTATAAGTGACCTGTTGTGGCACTGAGGTTTATTCCCAACTTGTTCTGCTTCACTGCATAATGTTTGCCTAATGGGCCTTGTTTTTATTTTTTGAAAAAAAAAAAAATCCTCTCATCCTTCTGCATACCGTGAGGATTCATTTCTGAGATGAAGAGCAAAGACTAGGTTAAGAAAAACACAGGCACCTCCAGAGTGTAAAAACTGCAATAAAACCATCACCTCTAACAACAGCAGAGCATGAAAAGATAAAAAACAGCCTGCCAAGAATGTAGTAACCACCCATTCACTTTTAAATGCTCGCCACACTTCAATGCACAGACCTAATTACTTTTCTGCATTCCCAAATCCACTTTGCCCGAACTGCAATCAGAAACCTGGCGTTAAAATATTTTAGACTTGGAGGATCAAGACTAATTATGGGCCTTAGCCGCACCTCTGGCTGCTCTCCCCACCCCCTTCTCTTCTCTGGGTTACTTTAAAGCACGCTCCACTGGAAGAAAGGCTGCCCAGTCCCAGTTGGGGGTGAAAGAGGGAGAGAATAAAACAAAGAACAACTCAACTCAATTCAGTAAGCTTCAATGAGGCTGGTATATTTAATGTGAGCCCAGGGTTAGCCCAGAGAATTGTGGCAGAATGCAATATTCTCAACAAAAAAAGATGTGTTTAAGGTCGGGTAAGGCCCCATAAGGCTGTTGTTGGTGTTTAAGCAGTCCACTGAGGTATTTAGCACTCGGGGTTTCTAAACATTCCAGCTGAGAATTAAACCCCAGCTTTACAGTAGCTGCTTAAAGGTTTGGGGGGCTGGGAGCGTCCCCTCCCCCTTGTATTGAAAAGTCCACAAACAGTAGGGAAGATCACGTCATAACAAAGATGAAGTCACCTATTATGGAGTATAGTGACAGCTAATAGCATTATCAGAGAAACTAATCCAAGGTATTAAATAGTGTAATTGTTCAAATGATATCATGGTTATTAGAACACCCAAGCATGAGACATTCTTCACTTTATGCAACATGGAAGTATTGCAGGTAAGCTTCATGCCATGACAGGCGCTTGCTATAAATATGTAAATATTAGAAAACTGGCTCAGTACTGCAGTTTTCTTGCTTCATAAAGAACACATTTTTGATACACAGATGTTACGTTTCATGCATTTACTAAACTACTTCTGGGTAATATTTCTGAGAGTTAGACTCTTAAGCTTTCATTCATGCAAAATACTTTACTGTGGAAGTTGGTGCTAATGTTTTACTTAGTCAGGCATTTTTGAGTCTCTTGGACTTAATAAAGACAAATCTGAACACACACACAAAGCATCATGTCCCAAAGGTGCATTCCTGAAACAGAATTGGGGAGAGTTAAAGTCAGATCCATGTTTGAGTTGTAGTGTTATGTGACTGGGTCTGAGCATGTGCAGCTCAGGCTTACAGGATTCTTATTTATGATATTAGACTATATTAGGAATGGGGTCATAGGCAGAAGGTACAAATAACCCTTAGATGGAACCTTACCAGATGGCAGAATTCTTCTTTGTTTTTTTAAATTTTAATACTCAATAACCCAAGTCACAAACCATACTAGAGGGGTTCAAACCTGAAGATGTTTCAGATGGTCAGACAATAATAGGAGCGGCATGCACACTGGCTCACAGCTACCAATTAGCTGTGCTTCTTGGATAGGTAATTTATTCCACTCAGAGGCATCAAATATCAGAGAAATCATGGGCCAAAACAGTAATTATCTGTAGGGAATTCAAAGGCTTGAAAGCCAATGATTCCAAAGAGATGCAAACAGAGTTCTTTTCATTTTATAGACTCATCTTAAAACCTGTAATAAGAGGCAGGCCCTGGCTGTGAACCTTTACACTTCAAGGTGAAACAAGGAGGCTGCAGAAAGCAAAGACAATGAGCGGGGCCTTTTCTGCACTACACCTCATTGAAGGGGAAGTCAAAGACCACAGACTGCAGACACTCTGTATCCACCTCAGAAATGAAGGGCTCTGCAGGCTGGAGGGAGGAACAGGGGACAATATCAAATCATAGAGCTAAGTAGGATGACAATAAAAGGCCTGGCAGTTTAATTTGAAGTTTAAAGCCCAAGTGAAATAAAATCATCATTTCAAGGATAAAAAAGTAATCACAGAATTTCTTAAATTCCACGGCAAATTCTTCTTAAGAAAAGCATTTATACTTAAAAATCTCATTTCCTTTATGCTACATTCATATTTTATAAGGCTGGTCTTGGAAACCTGGAGCTGGTGGATCTGGCCTTTGAATACAGAATTTGACAATTAAGCTCTTCCTCAGTTATAGTCTCACTTAGTTTCTTTCTTTTTCCTAAGACTTTATTTTTGTTATATTACAGAGAGAGAGAGAGAGAGAGAGAGAGAGAGTAAATTAAGTTATATATTCTACGGGAAGTATACTGGCATTTGGTACTTCCACCCTTGAGTCCTTAGTATTGTGTAGGGGCCGCTGACTTTTACACATGTCTCTACCAGTTTTATAGACAGTCATGGGGTAACTGACTTTTTACTTAACAAGATCAGGGCACAGTCCACATGCCAAATTTAAATGATCTCTACCCCTGCATCATCATAAACTAATAGTAGGTGTTAGGGGGAGGACTGTACTTCTCTGTACTTCTCTGGCTCTGACCTCTGATGACTTTGCTGTGGATTGGGGAGAACACAGTTGCACATACTGTAGCCGATTTTCCAAGAGTGCACAGCTTCCCAGGATTTTTGTTCTGTTTAGTTAATTCTACAATTAGACATAGAAGGATCATCTATGACAAATCTGTGTACTTTGCACATTGACAAGGTGTTATTTGAGGACTATTGATAAGATTCATGAACACATATAGCCCGGCAGACATCTAACAGTGGTGTTGTGAGCACCTCTAGTTATGTTTAAGTGCTTCCAACTCCCAAGAAGCTGGATTCGATATTTTTACGTTTCCCTCCAATTTCTAATGTATTTTGTCCAGTTTAAAGCAGGACATGCTATTCTACTTAAGAGAGCATTTTGTTTTCTGACTTTACGTGTGCAAGTTTTTTAAAATTATATTAATTTTAGAAACTACATATAAAAGTGCCTGTATTTGAGCTGGCAGAAATACTGAATCCTTATACAGCCAATGCTAGCATGCCATTTTTGGCATTTCAAATTACTTAGCACATTTTAATTCTCTCGTGTTCCTTTTTCAGGGGTTTCGATAAGGAAGTAGTGGTGACTCCTTCCCAGAGTGGAGAGGGGGTGCACAGATGAGGAGAATGCCCCTCACACCTTGCCTGCAGCTCCAGAGTGAGATGCCAAGACGCCTTTCTGTCCTGACTGACTTTGTCATACTAACTGAGAGGCAGAGGAGGGAAGGATGCGAGTGGGCGGGGCTGAGGGTGAGGTGACTGAGTGATATACATGTGTGAGACTGTCAAAGAACAAATTCAATCAACATGCAAAAATAGGAAAGATGAGCAGCAGATGTCTCTGCTGACAGAGACAGGGCAGAGCATCTCGGTTCTAGTTCAGTAACTCACTTTCTGCGTTTTTCTTCATATCACTGCCTTCTCTGTTTGTGTTTTCACGACTGAACATTTACCAAAGTTGATTAATTCTATTGTGCACCTTTCACTGACTCATTTTTGATTGTGTACCCTTACACTGAAGGAGCTCAAACTCTGAACGAAGTCACTTGGTTTCCCACTGTCTCTTAGCTGTGCGGCTGTGTTTTCTGAATCCCAAAGGCTTTGCTCCGGTCTTTGTCAGGCCTGGATGTGCCTGTGTCTCTCTGCCTCGGTTTTCCTGTTATCAGCATTATCCTCACTCTCCAAATTCTCTAGGTTCGAAGTCCAGAAGGCGTTTCAAAAACAGTGCTTCCCCCCATGCTTCATAATTACGTGCTCCAACTTTTCACTGGAGACTGGTTTTGTTCTTTTCTTTGTATCCCACAGCTCTATATGTTCAGGATGTTACCTGAGTGAACTCAGGAACCCTGCTGCAATTCTGTCCACCTAAACCAACTGCCAAACAAACATTTGTAAACTCTAGGACTCTGCTCATGCCTGCAAGATCCATGGATTTCCCACCAGCTCACACAGACTTGGAGTTTGTACCCCTATTTGACGAATAGAACTATGTTTTCCATTTCCCGAGTGTTACTGTTGTCCAGTCCTGTCTGGCTTTGCAATCTTGCTGGTTATCCTCGTTCTCAGCTTTGGGTTGTGGGCCCCCCCCCTCTTTTGCTTTTCACCCCAGGTCTTAACTACTTTCACTCTTCTCTCCAGGAGAGCTCTCTGTTTGTGTCCGCCTAGATTCCCCTTTCCTTCGATAAGAGGATGTTCCAAGCCTTAATTTCTCTTTGTATTTCATGATTATCGTGACACTTTGGTAGGATGAAAATAGCCTTGTACTGCAGTCAGTAAGCTTGGTTCCTAAGTAGTTTTCAACAATATATCAGTGCTGAATTTGACTTCTGGAGAATGAGTGGTGGTTGTATGTCTTTCCCCTCCAAAGCCCAAGAGCCCCCAAGAGCTCCCTAAGAGGCCCCCCCAGTACTCTGATGGGAAACTTTGCTGCCATTAAACAAATATGGAATAAAATTTCCATTGTGAGAATTTGTCCTAGAATGTTCTAAGAAGACATGTTAAAGTTAGTTTAATCTCAGGCTTCACATATACCCAAAGTAGAAACAAATGAGCAAACTCCCACCACCTGAGCAGCCTTATATAGCGACATCTCAGCCTCACTGAATTATTTAAACAAATGGTTTTTTGCCTAAGATATTAGACCCTGGCATAAACATAACTTTTACTGGATAGTTCACCTCCTTTTCTTATAAGCTAAATCTATAGGTTTTAAAGAAATAAAGAGTTGAAGATTCTCTAATCTACTTTTTCCCAGGGTAGTGTCTCATAAATAATACCCATTTCTTCTTATGTTTATTTTTATTTAGCTATTCAGTTTTCAGTTATTTGTGTACGTTATTCACTAAAGGCACACACTGTTTCAGTGCTTTTCAAATACTAATTTGTTCCGTTGTCTCTTCCCTTATAAAGTAGGCAGCATATTCACTATCATCATCATCATAGTCATCATCATCACCACCACCACCACCATCATCATCATCATCATATTCATCACCACCACCACCACCACCACCATCATCATCATAGTCATCACCACCACCACCACCACCACCATCATCATCATCATATTCATCACCACCACCACCACCACCATCATCATCATAGTCATCAATCACCACCACCACCATCATCATCATCATTGTCATCATCATCACCATCATCATCATCATCATCATCATCATCATCATTCTAAGGAAACTAGCGTGTTAAAGAGCACATACAAGGACATTCGGAGAAGGATGTAAGCTCAGGCAGGTAGTTGGCTCCCTTGGTCTAGTTCTTCTAGCCAGCTTGTGGAGCTTCCTTTGAACTTGTTGGTGAATGCGGACACAGCGTCTGGAGTTTGTGTGTGCAGCGTCCCTGCTGTGTCTGCTCTTTCAAATTCTCTCACTTGATAACTGCTGAGCTCCAGCAAGAGGGCAGGAGATGCAGATATCCCACGTAGGGCTTGGAGTTCTGCAGTCTTTTTGCTGCACCTTGACGAGCTGTGGGCCTCTGTTAGTCACTCTAATACTGCAAACACAAAGTGAAAAGAGCTGGCACTTCTACAGATGTATCATGTCGGGAAAGACCTTTGCTCCCATCTGTCTATATAGATTGTATCCCTTTTTAAAGTTTGAATGGTTCTGTGTGTTCTGTTTCTCAGTGTGATGACATTACTGTTTATCACATCTATGCTCAGAGAAGTTGTGAGCACTTACGATCTTTTTCCAGCTTAACATGGTCCTTCCTCGGCTGTGCAGTGTGGATGAAGGGTCTGTTGGCTTTCTATTGTTCTCTGTCACATTTGTATATCCATGACAGAACCTGACTCAATAAGCCATTTTTTTAATCCAAAGAATTCTATCAGTAGATTTATCACCACTGTGAGGAAGATTTTAAGACCAGATTCTCACTTTGTTCAGGTTTGCAAATGTAGACTACAAGATTGTTAGCTGATATTTCCAAAATGCACTTAGACGAGTTCTTGGAAGGTTTTCAAAAGGCCCCCATGTCACCCCCTCTCCTGAAGGAGTAGGCTGGCACCTCCTGTTCCGCACATGGACAGGCCTTTATGTTCATTAACTAAACAGGATATAGCTGGCTTAATTCAGAAAGGAAGATGGGTGTTATGACAAACACAGTAGGTGTGATCATCATCGCACGAACTCAGCCACGGAAGACATGTCACACTTCTTGCTTTGGGCTGACTATGATCTATCACAAAGCCATCTTGAAGGCTTGCTGATAAATTCAGTTCCAAATATAAGGCCCCTCTCAAGCCCCTGAAGTACCTCCAGCACTCATTCTGTCAATCGGAATGCTTATTTCTGGTCAGAAGTTTGGTTGCTTCCCTTCTGTGCCAGGAATATTTGCCAGGCTCTGAGTCCTATACTTATATCAGCCTTACCCAGCATTCTGATCCCTCTCATGGTTGAACTCCTGCTGCCTGGCTTCTGGACTGGTAACTCCTGACAAGCTTCCTGCCACAGGGCTGAATTATGTTCCCTTGGAATTTATACATTGAAGTTCAAATCTCCAATAAATCATAAAGTGACTCTATTTGGAGACTGGATCTTTGAACAGGTCATCAGGTTTTAAAGGGGTCATATGGATGGTCCCAACCCAATCTGACAGGTGTCCTAAAGGGGTTAGGACAGAGACACACACAAATAAAAACTCAATAAAGACACCAAAAGATGACAGCCATCCCAAGTACACAGGATTAAGAATAAAGCCAATGCCATAGACATCTTCATCTCAGATTTCACTTTTCAAGAGTTTGAGAACATCACTTTCTGTTAGACTAACTAGCCTGGGATACTTTGCTATGGTATCATACATAGGCATGGCACAGTACATCTGGAGTCTGAGTGAACACGGGGAGATTTCTGGAACTTTCCACCTGTCTTGACTTTCTTCTATTCTCACTTGTTGGGGCATATTTGACCTTTTCTGTTTGGTCGACTTTATTTCTAGCCCATTTTTTTTTTTTAATTTAAACTTGACTTGAGTCCAGGCATAAAAAGTCCATCAGCATAAAACTTTCCTCCCAAAATTTAATAGTGAATAAGAAATTAAAGAAACTTTTGATTTGGAAAAATCATCAAGGTCAAGGCATTAGTGGAAATTGCAAAACTGAAACTGTGATGCAAATGGTAATATCCTATCACAAATAGCAGAGTCATTAATTAGCATAAGTTTCCTACAAATAATACTGGACATCTTCATAATAGTGCAAGAACTTACACACTGGCTTCCACCCCTTCATAATTGTTGGTGTATATTCTTCTATTACATCTATTTAAAAATCCACAATAATGTTATTTTGATGTTACTTTTAGAAAAATTTTAAATGTTACATGTATATATATATATATATATATATACATATATAGTGTATGATAGTAAGTGAATATGTGTATTTTCATGTTTATGAGCATATATATGTGGTGGTTGTGTGTGCACTTATGTGCGGAGGGCAAAGGTTGATATCTGGTGTTCCTCAATGACTCTGCACTTCATTTACTGAGGTTATTTCCCTCACTGAACCTGGAGCTCACTGACTCAACTAGTCCAGCTTGCTTAAATCATGTCCTGTCTCCATCTTCTTAGTGCTGAGATTTCAGCTGAGCCACACTCCCACCCTGATTTTTGGCACGGATTCTGGGGGGTCTAAATTCTGGTCCTCATGTTTATGTTAACATATATACAAGTATGTATATATATATATACATATATATATACATATATATATGTAATGTTTAGAGTTAGAGGGCTTTGTTTTTCTTCTTTTGAAAATCATTTTTTCCCTAGGCTGTAAAAGTGTTGGTTGATTTAAAAATCTTTGTTGATGCTTGGGTGCTGTCTCACTTGTTCACTAGATTTCTAATTTCTGAATGGAAGAGTATTTATACTGTTCTCAACTGTGTCATTGACTGTCTTTCTCGATGCTTTCGAGATTTATCTTTGATTTTGATAGTTTTGGCCTGTAATTGTTGGATTTCCTTCTTCTCCACTGCAGCTTCCTGAGTGTCCCCTTTCACCACACTGGAGCATCTATACTGTTTTTGGATCTGTGGTTTGTCACCATTTAAAATTGGGGCACTGATTCTTAGCTGCTATCTACAGAGACTTTTCTGTCTTGGTGCCCTCTTTCCTGCTGGGCTTCTGATTATGTTGTGGTAGGTTCTTTGATACTGCCCCACAGCTCATGGGTCTTTACTGGTAGTTACTCCCCAACTATCATTTATACTATTCCATCTTCAGGTTTACTGCTGTTTTCTCTGCTGGGAACATTTTCCTGATACAAATACTGAAAGTATTTCTTATCTGTATTTCCAAGTATTTTAACTGAATCTTGAAAAATAGTTATCATTTCTTCTGAAATTTTCATGAATCCATAAAAACTGTCGAGCTTTTCCAATAGATCTTCTAATATGACAGACATCATTTTAAAGTTTTTATCTAGTGGTTCCAGTGTTTGGGTCAACTCTAGGCCTGATTTTGATTCTTTACTTCTTGATAGTGGATTTTTAAATGTAAAATGTTTTATTGGTTTATGTTAATCTATACAACAATGAGTTTCATCATGGTATTTTCACACATCTATGTAATGTATTTAGTCATATGAGTCCTGCTACGCTTCTTGTCCAGGAGGCACAGCTTCTCTTTAACATCTTCCTGAAATAACCCATGCTTTTGTCTGAAGCCAAGACAAGGAGGCTGCTGTTCTCTAGTGGCTCCTGATGATTTGTGATTATGGCATCTTGTGGGAGGAGTTTCCTGCCTCCCTGGAGACAGACACCTTTTGCTTCTTTCTCTCCATTAGCAACAAAACAAAAGCACCAAACAAACCAGGACTGGGAAATGAGCATTTGGGGGCCTGTTTTGGAAACAAATAAGGAAGATTTGTCTGGAACCCAAGAGAAGGGAGAATTTCATGTCTCTTTTTTTAAATACTTGGTACTTTTGCTTCACACAGGAGAGAGAGGATTAGTGATGGTGGAGATGGTACCATTCAACACCAGTGATGGCCTTGTTTGTTCTCCTGGTTTGTCCCAATCTCTCTATGAGCACTTGGCATGGGAAGGAATTTCCAAGTGAGTGCAGACTCCTAAACCTTTGCATCAGCCAAAACCATGCCTCTAAACTTTGTTAAACTGCTGTTTTCTTTTGACTCACTTTTATAGTTGCCACCTCTTCCCCTCATGTTCTGCCAAGGTGTCCTATTTATAGCGACCTGTCACTGTTTGTAAATCCGTGATGAGTTTTGCTTTCCCCTCCAGCCTTCTAGTGAGAGGTAGACGAGTCAGCTGTGTCTCATTACATAGGAGCAGTAGTCATTTTTCTTGATGGTTTTATGTCCCAACCTAGACTGTGGATTGGAATTTTGAAGACTAAGATCCCTAAGTAGGGACAGGGGAAGGAATCGGAGAGGCATCCCAAATAGGAGAGCAACATACGAAAGTGTAGGGAAGCATGGAAATGCCTGTATGTGCTTATGCGATTCTTCTTTTTATTCTGAGAGTCTATAGCAAAGTGGAACTTAATTTATGAATGTCTTCCCATGACTAACTTGACAAGTCCACAACTATTCTGTCATAGGAAAGAAGGCTACCCATTTTTTACTCAAGAGTCTTTTAGCTTAAACACACCTGATTTTGATTAATTTAGGGAACTAAGTGATTATGGAGTAATTAACTTGATTTCTGGGTGTGACTTATATAATCAGTCTTGCAGTTCTGAGCATATATATTACACTGTAAAACAATTTCTAAGCTTAATCTGGGGTTTTGGTAAGGCAATTTACACTCTGAGGCTAAAGTTACAGTATTTAACTATACTCTTCAGTTTAATGAGCTGGTATACTCTTCTGTGGATTAAAACCATTGATTTCTAAGGCACCTTAATCAAACTAAATAAGAGCAGTACTGAATTCTGTCTTATTACTTTTTTGTTCTTTTTACTGTCAGATTGGTAGCAGGCTGTATGTTCCATGTGATGTATAGTTTGTTCCTATATTGAGGTTTTTCTATGTCTACTGCTGTTATCCTCTATTTTATTGGGAGAATAGAAACTGGTCCAAAAATAGGTACTTCCGACGTTTTAAAACTGTGTGGAAGAAATGCTTTTCATATAAAAATTTACTTATACAGTCACAAAAGTAAACATTTGCATTAAAGACAGCAAAAATAATCTTTGAACTTCTTCCTATTAAGTGGTAGGTCTATTTCTACCAGCAATGAATGTAGTTGACTTCTCTAACTGTTTTGACTAACAGAGCCTGCTGGAAATGATGGAGCATCACTCTTTGCATGTAGGGCTTCAACACTGTAAAGTCTACCTTTGGGATTCTCAAGTTTGGAGGTCTGTTCTGGTGACTAAGGGATTGGGATACCTTGAGGCTGCTCTGCTGCAAATAAGTCCGGGCTAGAGCAGGGTTGCAGCAAATCGAGACCAGTGCTGGTCATGTCTCTTATCTCTTTCAGACTCCATGTTTCTGTGCGAAGAATCCAGACAAGTTCAGCTTCTAGTTGTATGCTCCCGTCTGACTTCAGCAAACTCCGGGAACAGAATTGCTCAGGGCGAATGCTGCTTTAATTCCCAGATCACAAAAACATGAAAAAAATAGTAAAATGATAAGTTATAGTTCAGTGATCTTTTGCTATATGGCAGTGGATGAAATGAAATCTTAAAGGGTTATTTTCAAAACTATTTAAGATCACAACATTAATTTCTCATAAAGTGTGCAACCTTCTAACTTGCTAACATAAATTTAACTTTCTACTTGAATATTGTAAGCTTTCGAAGAAAATGAATTTCTTCGCTTATATTAAGAGTAAGTACTGACTTTTTCAATGAAAAGTTATTCATTGATGTCTGTTAGAACATATACTAACTATATTTTAGATAATATACCATTATATTACATTTTCAATAAAATTAAATGCAATAATACCATAAACACAGATCCTTAAATTCTATAATTTGTTTGAATAATAATTGTGCAATATATAACAGGATTTATGTGGATAGTAAGAAAATGTTACATCTCACTGGTAATGCTCTGGACTCAAAGGGAATACTTTTTCCATTTTGTATGATCATTTTATAAAGTAAAATATCCAGGCATGTGGAGAAAGTAATTCTCCCTAGATCTTTATCTTGGAATAGAAACATGATGTATTATAAATCAATTGATATCATATATCTCTGTCTCTATAAGTTGTGAATTAAAATTTTGTTCATTATAGAATTGTGATTTCACAAAATACAGAAGAGCTTTGTCATGTGAACTGGAATTTTTCTATATTCTTCATTTGAAAAATTATTCTCAAGTATATGAGAGCTAATGAAACCAAACTGTTTTATAATACACATTCTCTTTCTTCTTTTTCTGGTGTCTTATGTCAATGGAAAGACTACCCCCCTCCCCCCAAAAAATAAGTGGCTCTCCTTATTGTGTACATGTGATTCCAGGGCATACTTTTGGTCTTAATCACTGAAATTATTTGGTTATCAAAGCCATACACTGGTCATGATTCGATTTTCATCCTTTTTAGACTGAGCCATGATATTGCTCTGGCCTTGGAAACATTAAAATGATCTTTGTTTGATATTCAGCATGCAATTTCAGAAAGTCATGTTCATTTAAAAAATTGAATCTAAGTGTTGGAGAGATAGAAGAGTCTTAACAAAGCTTAGGAGTAGAACTGTATTTTCTAAGGGTTGGTGGTGGGGTGAGGATAAAAATGGAATTTATGTTAAAATAGCTAGGGGACGCGCGCGCGCGCACGCATGTGTGTGTGTGTGACTGTAGAGGCTTTTTGTGCATGCACACACATCCAACTCCCTTCTATAGAATGGATATAAAATATTGTTTAAAGCTGAGACTCTTGTTAAAGAAAAATCTTTAGACTCTCATAACAGGCTTCTTCTAAATTTGCTCTATTGGAAGACATTTTTTTTCTAGTAGACTGTTTCTAATAAAGAGGTATCAGCCCATATGTTCTGTGACAAATCAGACTTGTTTTGGCAATGCAAATTATGTGACCTGGTTTGAAAGTGTCTGAACACCAGGAGATTAGATGCCACCTGCCCTTACTTAACCTACCCCTCCTGGGTGGAGATATTTTTTTATGCTAAGTCCACATAAGAATAACACAACTATACGTTTTCAAAATAGAGATTAAGTTACCTTGTAATAAGTGTGTCCAGGACGTCATGCTTCTGTCTGACACAGTCAGTGAGTGGAGAGTTTTTGTTCAAAACTGTAGATAGCTTCTGCTGTCTTTTCTCGCTGTGTAAGTTATGAGGCATGCTGGTTTGTCTTGTGTGTAGGGTTAGAGGACCACTGGAATGAGATACTAGAAAATCATAACTGTCGGTCCTCACAGACTGTTCCAGTGACCTGTGTTCAGGAAAGTCTTCTTTTTTTTTTAAACATGAAGATGATCCAGATTCACATCACATGACAGACACCCCATCCTAGAGAGAAGACACACACCCCATCCTAGATGCTACCATACAGTTTGTTCTTCACACTAAATAGAACTTAAGTCACATGAGAATTATCAAGGCTTTTTTTTAGGGGGACGGGGCTCAGAAAATAATCAACTTAATGTCATTTCAAAGTACAAAATTGATGTTTCATGTGAAAAGTCACCACACACAAAAGTGAAATCATTTATCAACAAGAAGGACTCAATTACGATCACCTTGAACTTTCTTAGAATTATTATTCTGATATAGTTTACTAAAAGTTCTAGTTCTTGAGCATGGGATTCTTTGTTATCAGGTATCTTTAATAAATCAGTGACCATTTTTAATAATTCTGCCCCTGGCTAAGACATTCTAGAAATCTCTTGTTGATATACATTTGTGAAGGCCACAGTGAAATTTTTGAGTTTTAATCATATCACCCCAGTGCACTGCTTTGCGCCCTCTTCGCCTTTTCTCTGGTTGTATCCCATAACCTTGTGCTGGCATGATCAGCCCTGGCAGCTGTGGTCACACAGCCAGACGACTGCTGTCTTACCAGCCTGTGCGGTCAGGAGTTTGCTCCAGGGGCCAGTGACGATGAAGAATTCCGCAGGTCATCACCACTGACCTAGAAAACCAAAGAGGTTCTAGCTTTTGCCTGTGGCTTCAGGCCGTGATACAGCTCTGTTTCACCAAGCTATGTGTCCAGCAGCCTGAGACTTGGTACATCAAGACTGTTAGGGTGCATAATCTGTGTTCTTCAATTTTTATATAAATGACCCAAATAACACACAGCTGTTATTCCCCCCCTCTGCCTTTCAGTAACACAGCTGAAACACTGAGATTACATTGTGGAAATATACAAGTCAATTTCAAGAATTATTTTCCTGAAGGTAGTATTGAGCCAATGCCACACACTGCTTAAAGGAACACAGTCATCCAGTGTGGTTTCTTGTTTGCGGTTTCCCACTTCGATCAGAAAAACAACCAAGAAACCTGACAGGTTGGTTCTCTTGTGTGGCTGCTGAGCTGAAATAATGCCTACGATTCTCCATTGAGCTTGCGCTGCAGACGTTTTAACGTCTTAAGTGAAAGGACGGGGAAATTACCACTCACTGATCTGTGTTTTTAAATTTGGAGTTTCTAAATTAAGCCTACTTAACGATGCAGGCATGCCCATTTCCAGGACTGGACCTGAAGTGGCTGTACTTGATGAGTAACCTTCAGGGCTTCCTGTGAGGTAATTATCGTGCTGGGATGAGCTAATCTCCCATAGAAGAGTACACCTGCCTCATTCTGCTAACAAATAGGCCCGTGCCTTCTCAAGACTGTCTGAGCTGACTTATTACATCTTCCCATCAGCAGAGAGACTCATATCATCACTGGGCCAAAGGTGAATTGCCTAGAGACAAAGTTGGAATGAATTTTTTGCAGTCCCATTTCACTAGGGCTTCAAACCACTTCGTTCTGAAGAGTGGAGACCTTTAGCTCTGTCACATATTTATATATGCTTAGAATGCCAGAGAAGGGACTTACTATAGATCTGCTCTCTGTGAATGTTTCAAAATAGTATTCCATGATAAGCTGGCTGCCTCTCAAACCTTTGTTTCCCACCGCTATCTCTCAGTTGACGAGGGGAACACCACACTGCTTTTTAAGTTTACTTGTGTGTTTGGAAGTTGAGGGAGCATTCGTCTGTCATGTGGTAATCAATGGGCATGGGATTCTAAGTCCAAACACGTATAAGATCGAACCAGGGCAGGGGTTAGGGCTACTTGCATGCCTGTTTCATCCGAGGTGGGGGGCATTTTTAGCTGATGTCTCTTTTCTGCATAAAATTTGGCTCTTAACAATAGTTTTTCTTATTCCCTACAGCAAAAGAGGCTAATATTCATTTAAAACCCAATAACAATTAAAACCCCCAATAACAATTAAAACTTACAATGAACAACTGTTCTAGCTTTGTTTATTGCATGCATAAATAATCATACTTCAATGAACATGTTAGTATCTATGATCTCTTCCCCGATTAGGTTGCCTCGAGACCGCTTGCTTTGGCTACTGTAAATGTGACATGAATTACACTCAGGAAAATGTGTCTAACATGCTGGGTTTGAAGTAAATTATTTTCTTCTAATATACCTACACAACTGTCACAAGGAATTACCCTGCAGATTTAGTGATGTTAAGTGTCAATTGTAATTTGGTGACAGCCATTTTATTGGCTGTGCGCGCTGCTCTGCTAGGCCTGCCTCTCAGTATGGAGGCCACCGTATCATTAAAAACCAGTGATCCTTCACTGATGACATAATTTGACTGGCAGAGAGGGGAGCGGAGAGGGCTTGCTTCCACCTGCACAGAATCTGCTGTGTGTCAGAGATGAATTTGCCTTCAAATTAGAAACAGCACTGCAGATGAGGGCTGTGATTTTGCTTGAGTTCTTTTGAGGCGTTTTTCTGGAATGGTTACCGAGCAGCTGATAGAAGTCTCCTTTAATATGTCAAACATATATATTATGCAGCCTGTAAACATTTCAAATATTTTTAGTCATAGCTTACGGTGAGTTATCTATGAGTCACTATCGCCTGAAAGGAGCCACATGCTTTTCTGCACATTCATCCACCCGTTCTTTTGTCTGAAACCCTGTCTTTGGCAAAGAGTCCAGAAATATAATTTGTGTAATAAAATGTCAACACGATCACTGAGAACAAAAAAATCTAACCACACACACACACACACACACACACACACACACACACACACACACACACACACACACATACACTCCCCTACTCTTGAAACACCAGCGCCAAGGCCTGATATGAGCCCAGCATTTCCCTAGGTAGAATAAATCATCAGAGTTATGTAAAAATTTACAGTAAGAACAGAAGTATACTCATACATTCTGAAAATTTTATAAACTGACAATTCAAGTTATGTGTTTTATGCTAATACACATTGTGGTAGGTTCTAATAAACTACGACTCACTCATAAATAGTAGAAAAGCTGACGGCACTCACACGCCAGCGCATACACAGACTTACACACATTCTGCACTTATGCAGGAAACAGGAAATGGGTTCCAAGACTTGCTTAGTGAATTTAAATCAATATAGCTGCATTCCATTTTCAGTATTTAAATTAACTTTTTTGCTGCAAGGCACTGCAAGGCACAAAGCACAGTACCTTAAAAGAAAGTGTATCACTCATAATTCTAGCTCATTTCACACCTATTTGACACCTCTCTTAGCCAGTTGGCTTCAATGAGAATGCTGACAATGTTCACCTATTAGAGGTCTGTCTTTATATGTGGACACCACTCCTCTCGGATGTACTTTATTAGCTTCCAACATGAAACTGTAGCCTTCCTCATACTACCAGTAACTGCCAGGAGTTTCCCCTTTCTTAAACAGCTTTATTTACTTATTAAAGAACCTTCTAGAACAACAAATTGGATAAATTATTCAGTCATTCACATCATGGTCAAGCAGGCAAATGACTTATGCCATTTTTTTTTCCCTCATGAAAATATTGTGACCGTTTTTGTTCACAGCAGAGAGGAGAGTGTTCGTAAAAGCACCCCTTTCTGAAGCGAGGTCACAAGTTTGGCAGACATACTCCTGAGAATATCTGACTGTTGATCTGTTAACAAACTTTCGTACGATGAACTACAGACTTATTTTTGTAGGCTGGTCAGAGTGTCTCCACACTGACTCAAGAAAAAGGAAACAGAGTTTGGCATCAGGATCAAGCCAGTCAAACCAGCAGAATGAAAAGTCACTTCCTGTCTCATCCTGTCATTGGTCAAACCTGTTATGTTTCTGAGACTTAGATTTTTTTTTTAATCTGATGTGTTCTCTTTTACTGCTTTATTGATATAAATGGGACTCATAAAAAATGCTTGATTACAGCATGGTAGACTAAAATGTGCCCGTAAAAGATTTTTTTTTTTTGGTATCAAATTAAAATGATTTTTCCCGTCCCCAGTAAGGGAACTATAGTCTTAATTCCCTTAATGCTTTAACTGTTGACATTTTTCTTTAGTGTCAACTAATTCCTGGATTGTTAATGAATCAAAGTATATCCATCACTATGGACATTAGATGTTCAGAACTACCTCAAAACTTAAAAGAAATAATATTAGGCCATGCTCTATTTTGATAGACATTTACTTTGAACATCCTCTTTGTTCAAAGCAGGCAGTATAGTGCTTGCTTTTGGACAACGGAAGACTTGCCACATAGTGAAGAAATTTGGCAGTTTCTTCAGTGAAAATGGTCATGGCTGAGCAAACAATAGCTGGTACCTCAATTTGGGTTTGGGTGGGGTGTGTGAGGGGTGTTGTGCAGTGGGGTGTTCTATAGTTAAAACTGCTGGGAAAGTCATAGAAAGTAAGCCCCCTAAGAGTGACAGACAACCCAGGCATTGTGGTCTGGGAGCTCAAAGGAAGGGCAGATGTCTTGAAAATGCCTGACCTTCCAGGCTTCATTTCTGCTGTGAAGAGTTGAGTCTCAGCAGCCCCGGTTTACCCAGGAGTGTCAGTGAAGCCAGGAGGCAGAGCTGGGCCATTTCCCTCTGGGTCTGTTTGCTGCAACAGCTTCTGCTCTCTGCCTTGCTTACCTTACAAGCTCTGAGTGAATTGTGGCCCAAACAACTGTAGCTGTGGCCACATGACAACATATTCCTTCTGATGTACATGTGGCATTTTGCCATAAAGAGGCACAGCACATGGATCTCCTGAGGAACATGCATCAAGTTTATTTTCTGACTAGTAAATGAATAAATTTTTCTGACTCAGTTGGGAGTGAAAGAAAATAACCTGCCTTTGGAGCTATCCCATGATATGATTCCTTTGGAGTGGCTCATGTAATTTAACAACAACAACCTGGTCATCAGAGAACTCGGGTGTAAGTCCAGAGCCAACTATAAGCTTCAAAGACCAGGGAACTCTGAGCCTCTTGGGGCTTAGGCAGAAAGGGGAAACTGAGCAGTTCTGAGGAGAGATCTTAGTGCAGGGAAATGCCAGTCCAATTCCCGGCTCCTGCTCTAGCAGGTTCATTCATTCAAAATTCTAAGTTTTAGGCTGTGAAATTACAATATATTCAGAAATGGTTTCATTATGCTGCTCAGAGGTTTTGGGCACTGGTTGAATCTGTCAACCACATATCCAGTGCTGTAGTAAAAGGATAAGGACTTGTGACGACTCTCCAGAAACCTTGAGAAGAAGCTGAAGTGAAAGGCAAGAGCGGAGGCCTCACACCAGTGTGATGGCAGGATTTCTAGATAAAAGGAAAGCCAAAGTCAATATAGATTTTTACAATGCTTTTAGGGAATAAATGGCAATCTGAGCCCAAATTTTCTTAGACTGAATTGTCATTGCCTACATGTAGAGCTGACCTTGGTCCCAGGGCATTCACAACAACCCCAGCTGGTATAAGTGGAACAGGTATAATGCTTAAGAATACTCTATTTTCTCCTCAGAAGTATTCTGGTTTGGGAGGTAAATTGATCACCTTAACCATAAGCAAATCACATTTTGAAGTGCACACATAGAAAAATAAAGGAAAGTGTGCATTGTTTCATAGGGACTGCATGTCTAGTCTATTAGAGCTGTAGAGTAAGTAGACAGGAACATGGACACAAGAGCAGACCATGTTCACATGGAGACATGCTCAGACCCTAGATCTTTTCGACAACTTTTTATAGTCTTTACTTCCTTTACAATTCCTTACTAGATCTTCGTAGAAGACGTTTTGAGATGTTTTCAGACAGATTATTTAGGATTGCATATACAATTTAAAGTTTTTTTTTTTTTTTTTAAAGCTGTAACATTTTGGAGAAATGATCCCCCGGGAACTGGATTCCACATGACTTGTTTGAATGAGGGAGTTAGGAAAGCCTTCTAATTTTACTTGACTTCATAATAAGAATTACCTTGGGTAGTATATGAGGATAACTTTGAGTCTTCTGAGAACAATCTATAATGATTTAGAAGTGAGTATGACCAATAGAGTGCATGGTGGGGATCTTGTTCTGGTAAAGTCAAAAGAAGCAGCCAACGAACTAACTTAAGAAGCATGCAACATGGACATGCTTTGTAAACACGGACAGTACTTATCTTAAAATATCTAAGCAATGTTTTTCATAGCATTGTAGATTTTAGTTAATCATATTACTTACGTTAATTTAGAAGTTAAAAATTACACTTCATTTCTTGACAGATTTTTATGATTAAACACATACACATGCTGGCTAAGGTGAGGTAGATGTGAAGAACGATTATTTTTTTTGGTATTTTTCTTTTCGTGGCATGCATGAATTAATTACTTTAAAATATATACATGAAATGATATACTCAAGGTCTTTGGGAAAATAGGAAATGTAGAGAATTGCTGTGTTTTGCTAGGAATATAATCTTCTATTTTGATTTACTTATTTTCATGTAACAGAAGTCTAAATTGTTAATTGAGGAAACACCTGTTTTACCTGACTTTCTTAAGTGAACAGAGTGGATATTAGATGCCTTGAAGGAAAACTCTCATTAAACCAAGGATTCCATGATATGGGTTACAATGGCTGTATTATTGCATCCAAGAGACTATTATCCTGAAACTTTACTGCATCAAGGTCCTTGGGGCTTTGCTATAGAATTACTTCTAAATGGAACCATTTTGTAAAAACATCTTTCTGATGCTTCAGAATTTCACAGAAGTAAATGAGAAAAGATACTTTGGTAAAGATAAATGATTCAGAGAAGAAATATATTGGAAACAAAAGACTTTCTTGGAGTGGAAAGAAAGTAAATATACATGAAATAGAGTTGATTTTATTTAATCCCTATAAACTACCCGGAGAAGCAGCTTAAGTGGTAGATATGTTAAAACCGTGTGCTGCCACATTCTTGAGTTACTCAGTGTGGTATGCCCCTCTTACACCATCATTGGTGGCCAGCCCAGCCAGAGTGCTTGAGTAGCAGGCTGCAAATGCTCTTTCAGAAGTTTGTACCTCATTTACAGAGAAGGGCACCCCACGCTTCAAGGGAAGCCAATTTAGCGGAGTCTCGGGCACTGTTAGAATAACGGTCCTGACAGGACTGCTGTGCTGGTTAAACGAGAGATGGCGCAATGGGAGAATCTCAAGGTTTATGACGACTTAAACATATGGGCTTCTGGCTAGAGAAAAGGCAAGCTGGACAGGCTCTGCAAAGATTGTTTATAACCTAAGCAAAGAACCTATTGCAAAAAGGCCTCAGTAAACATTAGTTTTCTTTTCTCCATTGCTGTTCAATGTGAAGTTTCTGATCATATCTCCATCCCTTCACAGTTTGACAGGAGGGATAATTTTTTTCTGGATTCCATGGCCCAAGAATTTCCTATCTATCCACCAAGGGCCAAGGGAAGGCCCGTTCTCAGTCTCCACACACTGTTGTGGCCATGGGGGGAATAGTACAGTTCTGGCCCATGTCATTACATAGGGTGATTTTACTCAGTCACAGAGTATCTGTATATTCCAGCTACTCCTTAGCTAAATACAGATTTCTTCTGAGGACAACCAGACTTGGGCACATGCAGTAGCCCATGCCCAAGGCCACAGTAATATTTCCATGTAGGCACGTCCTTGCATGGTCGTGTCACTCTACACCCAACAAGAGGTAGAGCCTGTTTTCTCCCCACGAAGTTCGAGGAACTCCATGACTGTGTTGACTGGTAGAGTCTGGCAAAGTGATGCGCTCAACCTCTCTAGTTCTGAGACCCTTAGCATACACAGTTCCTCGTGTTGTGGTGACCCCCAACTATAAAATGATTTTCATTGCTACTTCATAACTGTAATTTTACTACTGTTATGAGTGGGAATGTAAATGCCTGTGTTTCTGATGGTCCTAGGCAACCCCCGTGAAAGGATCATTTGACCCCCAAATGGGTCGTGACCCACAAGTTGAGAACTACTGTTCTGAGATTTGTAAAGCTGAGACAAAAGAAGAGGGGTAGTTTCTGTGTAGCTTCCTTATTGAGGATGTTTCCTGTTAGAATTCTGTTGGAGTGCAAAGAGGAAGCCCAGACAACTGGAGAAGAAATGAGCGCCCTCCCAGCCAACAACTTGTATTGAAATGAGGCCATGAAACTACGCTGCTACCCAAAAGTGGAAATGAAGAGTAATGGGGACAGATTTTAGAGTCTCATTTGCAGCCCAGATCCCACAAAACATAAAACACTAGTTCATCTGTTTGTGGCTCATAGTGCGGTAGTGAACAGTGGCTCTGGAGGTAAGTCATGGAGATGTGGGCATCTAAAGGGTACAGAGCACAAAATCTGGGGGAGGAGAAGTGTCCTCACAGACAAATGAACACAAGCAACTGTCTTCATCAGTTTCTCTCCAGTGTAGTGTGGACACTTAATGCAGAGCACAGATCGTCAACTAGGGCCATTTGTGGTTCCTCTGGTGCCAGCACCTCACTGCGCATTCTACACTGGGTACCAAGGTGTGGGGTTGCTAAGGTCTCAAAAGCACATGGCTAGTGAGTACAGAGCTGAAAGAGGTCCGAAGGCCTAGACTTTTCATCCTGTCCTTTGCTTATTAGTTGTTGCTGACTCCTTTCTTTTTTCTCCCCGGTTCCACCTGCTAATCCTCTGAGGCCTATTGTAAGCAACCAAGTGAAACAGAACCAAAGATTTTCTTCCCGTGTTGTGGTCAGTGAAGGAAGGGTCAGGAAGGAACCTTGGTTTCCTTTCAGCCAGAACACTGTAAGTGTAGCCTCTCTGCATTTGCACAAATGATTAACTCAGCCTGGAGCTTCCCTGAGCTTGACTTGCCCTCATCTCACCTCTCCTTCCACAGAAGGAAGGGAAGCTCATTGCCATGGTGTGGCTGGGCTACTGGAATTTTCCCCATCCACATGGCTGAGGTAGTTAAGTGATCTTTCCTCAACTTACCTTGCCTCACAGAATACGTATCTACTTCTATTCTGAGCTGTAAGATCCTTCAATTACAGTGAAGGAGACCCACAATAACATCCTTCAGTGTGACAACCTCTGTATCATTTGATGTGTGTTGTTCCTAGTTTGATAAGAAGCTTAAAATGTATCCTTTCAGAGTATTATAGATGTCACCTGGATGTCAGTAATTAAATTCCATTTAATGCATTACAAGTCATGTGACCACATGTCCAACATGTTAGCAGCAAATGTAATGAGATAGGGGAGAAAAATGCTTTCTTATTAAAAGTAATATTTGTTGTCATAAGATGGAAACACAGCGGGCGGTGGTGGTGCACACCTTTAATCCCAGCACTCGGGAGGCAGAGCCAGGAGAATCTCTGTGAGTTCGAGGCCAGCCTGGGCTACCAAGTGAGTTCCAGGAGAGGCGCAAAGCTACACAGAGAAACCCTGTCTCGAAAAACCAAAAAAAAAAAAAAAAAAAAAAAAAAAAAAAGATGGAAACACATCCAGTTCCATGTCTCATGGAAAGGTGACTAAAGCTACATCATTTTTCTTCTCATCCTGATGATAGGTCTTCATTTCTGTGGTGCTATTTCTGTACCTTCCCACATGGAGATGAAAATAAGAAGAAGGTTGAAGAAGTAGGTTTTTGTTGTTTTATTTCTCTTTATAGTCATTCATTGGAAATAAATATAGAAAAGTGTGCTTGAGAAACATGCAACAAGGACTGAGAACTGTGTCTTTTCTATTGTTTGTTTGACTTTTTCTTATTTTTGAATTAAATCAATTAGTAATTTTTTCCACTTTGGGCATCAAAACCTTGATTTTAATACTCATTTATATCTCCTAACAGATATCCATATATGTAAATGTCAAAAGGGCTGTTAAATTGCATGCTTAGAAAAAGAATCAAAAGCTGAGTCGGATAAACTAGCTCTTAATAATAATACATGTATATACATACACATACATATACATTAAATATTGAGATTAACTTTTAAATTTTCTCTACTGGAAAACAGTAAATACTTAAGAGATATACTTTAGAGATTTTTTTCTTATATTAACTTTTCCCCCCTAACTTTATTACTTAAGTTTGTTCAAATAATAAAATGTGCAACCACATAACTTCTATAAATGTAGTATACTGAGAAGTCAACAGTGAGAGGACCACTAGTTTGACCTTGGATAAATCAGAGAAATTTATTTCTATAGATAAATTTTTGGTTGAGTCTTAAGAATTTGAAAGTAGCACTGGTTTGGTTCCTTATCTACTGAGAAAACGTTGATTGACAGGCTTCCATGCAGGACGTTGTGGCAAATTCTCCTGAATATTGCTATGAAGCATGGATTTTATTAAAGGCTAAAAAAGAAGTCTGAATACTTGGAGACATAAAGCAAGACTTTCTTGATGTTGAATTACTGGCCTAGGATATTTTACTCCTTGTAGGAACTTGACTAGAACCATGATTTGAAGAAGGGGTACATATAGGACAATGTCTTGGGGGTAATGATGGGATTATAGGCATTCAAAGATAGCTGGGAAGAAAGTGTTTACAAATAAGGAAAAACTGAGTAAATGCAGTAAAAATTTAAAATTAATACAACAATTTTTGCTGGAGGATTTCTAAGTTTTATAATTTCACCAGTTTACGTCTTATAGATATACTTTTTTTGCCCTCTATGTGAGTGTTTTTCTTGGCCTACAATGCACTGATAAAAAGTGTACTTATAAATGATCATGAGGAGTACTGCATGAATCTAATGAATATGATAGCTTCATCCAACACTGAAAATGATAAATTCCCCATGTACAAAGTCAATGTGTGAAATATGAGCTAGGTCAGATTTTTTTTTTAAAAAAATATTTATTTATTTATTTATTTATTTATTTTATATCCCAGCTGCAGTTACCTCTCCTTATTCTCCTCCCAGTCTCCTCCCCCCACCCCAGCTCCCCTCTGTCCCCATCTACTCCTCCTCCATTTCTACCCAGAAAAGAGCAGACCTCCCATGGATATCAACAAAATATGGCATATCAAGTGGCAGGCAGACTAGGCAACTCAGTATGAGGAATGGGGTCCCAAAATCCATCAAAAGAGTCAGAGACAGTCCCTGTTCCCACTATTAGAAGTCTCATAAGAAGACCAAGCAACTCAACTGTCACATCTATGCAGGGGGTCTAGGTCAGTTCCATGCAGGCTCCCTGGTTGTCGGTTCAGTCTCTTTGAGTTCCTATAAGTCCAGGTTATTTGATTCTGTGAGTTTTCTTGTGATGTTCTTGATCCCTCTGGCTCCTACAATCCCTCCTTCCTTTCTTCTGCAGGCTTCCCTGAGCTTGGCCTAATGTTTGGTTGTGGATTTGTTTACATCTGTTACTGGATGGAGGCTCTCTGATGACAATTGGGGTAATCACCAATCTATGAGTATAGCAGAATATTGTTAGGCACCATTATATAGGGCATTTCTTTTTCTCCAGCCCTGTTTGGCTCTATCCTAGGTCTCTGGGCCATCCAGCCTCTGGGTCCCGGCACTCCAGGCAGTGTCAGAGATAGAGTCAATCTCCTAGCATGGGTCTCAGGCTGAAACAGTCATTGGTTGGTCACTCCCACAATCTCTGTGTCACCTTTACCTTAGTACATTCTATAGGCAGGGCAGACTATAGGTTATGTGGCTGGGTTAGTGTCCCAGTCCCTCCATTGGAAGTCTTGCCTGCTACAGGAGGTGGCCAATTCAGGCTAATTATCCCCTGTTGCTAGGAATTTTAGCTTAGGTCATCTTTGTAGATTTCTGGGAGTTTCCCTTGACCAGGTTTCTACCTGACGCTGAAATGACCCCCTTTCCAATGGTTTCTTTCAGTACTCTCTCCCTTCCCCGATCCTTCATGTTCCCATCCCTACCCACCACCTGTATACCCATGAAATTTCTTCTATTTTGCCTTCCCAGGGATATCCATGTATCCCTCCGCTTGAGTCCTCCTTGTTACCTAGCCTCTCTGGGTCTGTGGATTATAGCATGGTTATCCTTTACTTAGTAGATAATATCCACTTATAAGTGAGTGTATACCATATTTGTCTTTCTGGATCTGGATTACCTCACTCAGGATGACTTTTTTTTCTAGTTCCATCCTTTGCCTTAAAATTTCATGATTTCATTGTTTTTAAACAGTTGAGTAATACTCCATTATGTAAATGTACCATACATTTTCTTTATTCATTTTTCAGTTGATAGGTATCTAGGTTGTTTACAGCCAGGTTTATAGTCATAATAGCCAGTTTCTGGCTATTTCAAATAAAGCTGCTATGAACAAAGTTGAGCAAGTGTCCTTGTGGTATGATTGAGTATCCTTTGGGTATATGCCCAAGAGTGGTATAGCTGGGTCTTGAGGTAGATTGATTTCCAACTGAGAAACCACAATTTCCAAAGTGTCTGTACAAGTTTGCACTCTCACCCGCAATGGAGGCGTGTTCCCCTTGCTCCACATCCTCTTCCAGCATGAGCTGTCACTTGCGTTTTTTTTTTTAATTTATTTTTTTATTTTACAGTACACTTCAGTTCTACATATCAGCCACAGATTCCCTTGTTCTCCCCCTTCCCTTTCCCCCCAGCCCACCCCCCATGCCCACCTCCTCCAGGGCAAAGCCTCCCCTGAGGACTGAGATCAACCTGGTAGACTCCAGTCCCCTCCTCCCAGGTCGAGCCAAGCAACCCTGCATAAGCTCCAGGTTTCAAACAGCCAACTCATGCAATGAGCACAGGACCAGGTCCCACTGCCTAGTTGCCTCCCAAACAGATCAAGCCAATCAACTGTCTCACCTATTCAGAGGGCCTGATCCAGTTGGGGGCCCCTCAGCCTTTGGTTCATAGTTCATGTGTTTCCATTCGTTTGGCTATTTGTCCCTGTGCTTTATCCAACCTTGGTCTCAACAATTCTTGCTCATATAAACCCTCCTTTTTCTCACTAATTGGACTCCTGGAGCTCCCCCCGGGGCCTAGCTGTGGATCTCTGCATCCAGATCCCCCAGTCATTGGATGGGGTTTATAGCATGACAATCAGGGTGTTTCGCCATCCCATCACCAGAGTAGGTCATTTCGGGCTGTCTTGACCATTGCCAGCAGTCTATTGTGGGGGTAACTGTGGATTTCTGTGGGCCTCCCTAGCACTTTGCTTCTTCATATTCTCATGTGGTCTTCATTTACCATGGTCTCCTATTCCTTGTTCTCCCTCTCTGTTCTTGATCCAGCTGGGATCTCCCACTCTCCCAAGCTCTCTTTCCTTCGACCCTCACCCTTCATTACCCCCACTCATGTCCAGGCTGTTCATGTAGATCTCATCCATTTCTCCGTCATTGGGCATTCCCTGTGTCTTTCTTGGGGTCCCGTTTTCCAGGCAGCCTCCCTGGTGATGTGAGTAGCAGTCCAGTCATTCTTGTTCCACATCTAGTACCCTCCTATGAGTGAGTACATACCATGTTTGCCTTTCTGAGTCTGGGTTACCTCGCTCAGAATGAGCTGTCACTTGTGTTTTTGATCTTAGCCGTTCTGACAGGTGTTAAGATGGAATCTCAGTGTTGTTTGGATTTTCATTTCCCTGATGGCTAAGGATGCTGAACATTTCTTTATGTGATTCTTGGCCATTTGAGATTCTTCTGCTGAGAATTCTCTGTTTAGATCTGTACCTAAATTTTAAATTGAATTTTTTTTTTTTATGTTTAGTTTCTTGAATTCTTTATATATTTTGGAAATCAACCCTCTGTCAAATGTGGGGTTGACGAAGATTTTTTTCCCATTCTTTAGGCTGCCTAGGTCAGATTTAAATCATTAAATTTCCATATTGCTGAAGTTTATACTTGAGATATCTCTTAAATACTTTTAGAAGTATTTTTACTGTATTGTATTCTGCAGAAAACACTGACTGATACCCAGGTGAACAGATGCCAAAGTGTAGAAGAATATTATGGGAATAAGTATTTTCATAAATTCTTATATAATTTTAGCATAGACAGAAAGTCAAGTTCCGTTTTCCTTAAGATTTATTCTAAGTAAATACAATTAAATTACTCCCCATTGTGTTTGTACGTTTATTGCTATGCGGCTGAGCGGGTCAGAGTGTGAGGAAATCTCTGCATTTGTGAGAATGCAAAACAACTGATACATAATCACCTCAACTCTGGACAATCTTCTGAAACAGAAGCCAATACAGCAATGAAATCATGATGAAATTATAAATTTATGGAGGAAAAGCTGGGAGGTTAATTTTACCCTTTAAAACCTCAATGAAGCACAAAATTCAGGGGAAAAACTAATAATTATGACTAAGAATTGTAAGATTTGGAACATCAACTCAGCAAATGAAGACATTACCACATGGCAGACATTAGCCAATAAAAGGCATCCAATCACTCCAAAATGAGCCCATCAGGCAAAATGTGAGCACTATGGATTTCCAGAGACATGGTGCATTTATTAAAAGAATTCATTTATTACTTTCTGCCACTGAGCTCGCTCAGTCCACATTCAATGAGCAGAGACAATGCCTTCCACTTGGAGGGAGGCGCTGAAGAAGATTGAGAGCAAATCAGGTATACATCCTGACCTGAACGAGCTTACAGTTCAGTCCAAACGTGTGATGAGAGGACAAAACCCAGATGAGTGGATGAACATAGGCGAGTCATCAAAGACAGAACCCCCAGATGGCAAAGAGAACAAGAGAGGCAGAGAAGTGACTGCAGGGAGGCTCTTAGAGGAGGAGTACAAGTGAAACAAAGCCTTACATTTGCATAATACTCTTCGTGTTTATCTTAAAACTCTTCAGGTATACTCTGTGTTACTGAACTGAAAATGCCACTCCAAACCTTTACCAATTTGATTTCACAGCAATATACCTTATTATGGGACTCAAGCAAGCACCTAGCAGTAAAATTTCAATGGATATACATCACATACCAATCGGTGTAGGCTGTCTTATATTAAAATAAGTATAGATATTTCCCATTTATACAAAATTGACTACAAGTGGCTGTCTCTTTAACGGGTGTTCTCCATGCAGTGACTCAGTGACCCTCTATCTTAGCTAGGGTTTTTAATTACTGTGAAGAGACACCATGATCATGGCAACTCTTATAAAGGAAAACATTTAGTTGGTTTGGCTCCCTTACATTTCAGGGGTTCAGTCCATTATCATCATGGTGAGACATAGTGGTGTGCAGGCAGATATGATACTGGAGAAGTAGCCGAGGACCCTACATCTTGCAGGTGAGACACTGGGTGTAGTGTGAGCATATATGAGACCTGAAAGCCCACTTCCACAGTGACACACTTCCTCTAACAAGGCCACACCCACTCCAACAAAGCCACACCTCCTATAGTGCCACTCCCTTTGGGGGCATTTTGTTCTTTCTCCTTTTTTTTTTTTTTAAAAAAATCTTCCAACAATTAATTAGAAAGAATTAAAGAAGGATTTGAAAAAAATTCCCACTGCCATGAACATAAATTGGGGTTTTCCAGCCAAGGCATAAGTTGAAATCAAAACAAGAAATAAAAAAAATCCAATAGTGTATTAACATTTTCCACTTGTTTGCCATACTGACAGTGCAAATACAGATCTGGTCTAAAATGTATAGACTCTTTGAGCAACATTGTATAGTCAACACCCCCACCAACCCCGCTCTGTACTAATACTGCTTCTTGTGCCAAGACCAGAGTGCTAGAGTGTTCATTGTGACAATTCAGTGCTCTGACGTGGAAATGGTCTATGTGACAAGTTGTAGCTGATTGGCAGAAATTAGTTGCTTGCCCCTGAGTTTTTTGGTGTGTTCAGAAGAGTCCAGCTAGGGGTAGACACTAGTTTGCTATCGTAGGAGATGAGGTTGGAAGGTTAGGATTCAATCATATAGGTAAATACTTTTGTCTTTACCTTTGTTTATATGTAGTAAAAAAACAAAGACTTAAAAAGGCAAAGATATGATAGGCCATATGTAGAAAACTATCCGATTAAAACAACACACATATGACAGGGTGTGGATGGCAAAGCCTTCAGAAGACTTCTGGGGAAGCGGGGCAAGTGAGCAGGGTGGGAACCAGTACTGTCAGTGCATGACTGTGAAGGCTGAGGCAGTGTCCAGATTTGTCAGAGAATGAGTAACTATGACTCATCTTTATAGCCTGCTTGATCGGGCAGATGGTGATGCTGGTAATTGGCAAGATAGTATTTGCTTAGAAGCAGAAGTATTAGGGGTGTACTTGATTGTGCTACTTGAGAATAAACTTAGGTGATACTGACTTATCAGGTAGAAATATGCACTTGCGTCAAAGAAGGCAGTCTATAGCTATACATGACAACTGTGGAACTGTGGGACATCTGAGGCATCCCATGAAGTAGAGTTTATTAAGAGAGGTGTCAGAGGCCATGCTGTTCTCTTCTAAGACTCCATTTGTATTAGTTTCCTAGGGTCAATGTAACAAAATAACATGTGGCTTCAACACTGAGTCTCATTGCCTCACAGATCTGGAGGCTAAGTTGTCATCAGTTTGGTTCCATTTGAGAACTGTGATAGAGAATCTTTCATGAGACTCTAGATTCTGCTGAATTATTGAATTACTGGGAATTATGATATTCTGTGGCATCACTTGCTTGTGTGGTCCTTATTATCTTTCTACTCAAGGTCTTCACATTAGAGATACTAGTCATATGGGATAGAGCCCACCTTAACAATCTCATTCTACTTTGACTGTTTGCAAAGGCCGTATTTCCGAACAGCTCTTATTTATAGGTCTCACAGGTTCAAACTCCAGCACATACATTTTGAGTGGAAAATTCAACGCAAAGAAAGTTTCATCGACCCACTGCTCTGATCGTGGTTTGGAAAAAGGCAAAAGAGTCAGGCTGCAGTAGGTTGAAGAATGAACAGGAGATATGAAAGACAAAGCTGTGTTTGTAGGCTATTTATCCAAAACTACATCCATCAGGGGTGGGAATGGTGAGAGTGAGGACTCCATGGATGATGTAATTTCAAGAACAAACTACTTTACAGTTTGTCAACGAATCATTCAAAAATCTATGACATCTTAACAGTGCTTGCTTTCTGCAAGATTATTTCTTCAACCTAAAACATATGGGCTGCTTGCTTGGTGAAGAATGGCACACATCCCTGGAACATGAGTAAGTAGTCATTCACTTTGCATCTAGTGTAATGTGCTCTTTTCTGATGAAACTTGGAAGTTTGAGTTTGAAAAATGATATGTCTAAAGAGTATGGACTAAGCAATTTTAGATATGGCAGAGCAATAAAAAACATTCTTTCCATGGCTTCATTGGAGGTGCAAGGACACGGATTAACCTTGGGAGGTGTATTATACCATTTATTTTTTTTCAAAAGAAAGGAATGACTTGGTATTTAAATTCTCACTTTCACTTGGAGAGGGAAAAATATAAATCTAGGGATGTCTAAAAAATATTAAAATGTTCACAGAATTAACCGTCAGTGATAATATCAAATGTCATATTTCTACTTCATCACATATTGGGAGAAACTGAAATATGTAACCAAATGGTGGCATATCAGGTTTTCCCTCTAAGCATTATGATGTGTTAATTTTCTACCAAACTTTATGGCTATAAATATGTGCATACTTTTTTTTATTTGGGTCTTAGATGGGTGATTTATGATTTGCGGTAGAATTTAAAAAAAACTAAGGAACTGTTTTTGGTAACATAATGTCAATAGTATTTATCTTTCAGTTATGGTTGTACTCCTTATGTCACTTTTTAAATTTATAAAAACAATATGAGTTGAGAGGGCAGTTAATTGAATATGTTTCCTAAATCATATACATCAAAATCAGTGATGTTTCCATAACATTCCGATCCAAAAGAGCAGTTACATATTTCAGATCGTTTATTCTTTTTCTACCAGTATTTACAAGTGATGTGAACAGATATTGAAATTATATTTACCCTGGTGAAAATTGGAGCATCTGATTATTTATAAATGCAGGTTTTTCATAAATGGACTCAAAGGTGAGCACAGTGGAAACAGCCTTTGGGCTGTGTAAGCACTCAGCACCGCTGCCCTGCTGTGCACGCTCTGCATTTCTCTTTCCTGACTCCACTGGGGACTTCACCATTGCTTGAAATCTGGTGCCTGGTACTAGGCACTGAGCTCCTTAATTTCTCTGTCTGATGACTAGAACACCTCCTATTTTCCTCACATCTCTCCATTGTTCTGAAGATGAAGGAATAAACCTTGTTTTATGTGAAAACACTAAAAATGTTACCTCAGAATAGCATCTATGAAGTGAACTCTGGACTTGAAACAAGAAAGTAGGAGACTAGATGCTTTCTTTGCCTTGCTTGGCTAATTATAGCTGAATGTGCTTGAGCATGATATTTAATTTCCTTTTTTGAAAGTATGTGTGTGTGTGTGTGTTGTGTATATGTGCTGTGTGTGTATGTGGTTTATGTATGGGTGCGTCAGTCCATGGCCCATTGCATTCCTCTTCTCCTGCTAGTGATTAATGGCATCCGGATTCTAGACTGTGCATTTTTCAAACCAAGAGGAATTTGGAAATGAATTCAAGCACATGTGGTACTAGATGGAGTAGGGAAAGAAAGACAAAAGTTTAAATTTTCATTTCCATATGTGTTTCAGAATGGTAAAAGCACCTCAGAAATGTGAGAAAGCAAGATTCTAGCAGCATACCTAGTGTTCCTAAATCCAAAGACAAATGTATCAAGAGTGGAGTCAATTATGGTTAGCTGAAATACACGGCAAATACTTAATCATAATAATGTTTCTGAGTTTTTGCTCTAGGATTTTCTTCATGGAGGAATAATTTTGTTAGGCAGTTGTGATGGTTAATAAATACTCCTCTATAAGTCTAGTTCAAATTCTTTTCTACGATAGTTAAAAAAAGAATCAACTAATAACACTTCTATATTTATACTTTGTTTAAGTATATTAGAGATCATATGATTGACATATTTTCCTGTATCAGTCAGGATTTAATCAGACAACAGAACTCACTTGAGGCATTTCAAACAGAGTTAATTTAATATAGTACTGAAAGGGCTGGGGACACAGCTCACCTTGAGTTACTTCTCTAGACCTCACAGCCACACATACTGGCATCACTGCTGCTGCTGCAACCAAGATTGAATTCTGGAAAATGGGGCAGTTATTTCCTTAGTTTCCTGTTAGCATCACCAACTGGAAACATCTAAGAGAAAGTCATCGGAGTCTGGAAAGCAGGTTTACAGGTCACTGTCTTGGAAGTAGAAAACAACCGATAAAATAAAATAACTGAAAAAGAAAAAGAATAGTAAGTGCAAGGGAGAAGCCAAGAGAGGGCAGATACTCCATTGTCTTTTTTCACCTAGAGAACTGGATTAGTTTCTGATAACCTTTTAATATTATCAATTGATCGAAGGGAGAACACGCACTGAACTGTGGAAAGGGAAGTTGTAAAATGGTACAGCTCATATCAGAGAGAAAGGAAGTTAGCTGAGCTTAAGATGAGGGGCCGCACAAAGGATGCCAACTACAAGAGGAAGATGTGGTTTTGAATTCATACTTCATGGGATTCAGATCCTTTCCGTGGGATTAAAGTGAATGCAGAAAATCTGACTGAAATTGTGCCATTCATGGATGGAGGATCAAGATCAACCTAGGGCTGTGGAAATTTCAAATTCTTTAAAGAATTCCCCTGTTTATCATGGTAAAGCACCAACTTGGCACCACACAATTAGAAATTATTAGCAGAAACATGTAGTTTCCAAGACAGGGTCAGCAACACTTCTGGCTTCCTACGGCTGTGGCAGTATCTATACATTCTGTAAATTCTTGACTTTCCTACTATGGTGGTTTGAATGAAAATGGCCCCCATATACTCATAGGGAGTGGCCCTATTGGAGATGTGGCCTTGTTGGAGTAGATGTGGCTTTGTTGAAGGAAGTGTGTCAAGGAGGTGCGCCTTGAGGTTTCAGAAGCTCAAATCAGGCCTGAAGGCATTCACCCTCCTGCTGCCTGGGGATCCAAATGTAGGACTCCCAGCTCCTCTCTAGCATCATGTCTGCCTGTGTGCCACCATGCTTCCTGCATGCTAATAATGGACAGAACCTTGGAATTGTAAGGTAGCCTCGATTAAATGCTTTCCCATAAAAAAAGTTGCTGTGGTCATGGTGTCTATTCACAGTAATAAAAACCTAACAGAGACACCTAGTGTAGTGGTATTTTTTTTTTTTTTTTTTGTGCTCCAGCAAATAAAGCTTGCCTGGAGATTAGAATAGGAGCTACCCACTAGAAGCAGGGTGGTGGTGGCCACACCTTTAATCTCAGCACTTGGGATCTCATGCGTTTGATCCCAGAACTTGGGAGGAGGAAACAGGCAGTATTATGGCTGGGCAGAGAGAGGAAGTGATAAGGCAGGGTGGAGACAGGAGCTCAGCCCCTTTCAATCTCAGGATTCCTAGAGGTAAGAGTCTTTCTAGTGGCTGGCTGCTCTGCTTCTCTGATCTTCCAGCTTTTACCCTGATATCTGACTCTGGGTTTTAACTAATTAGATCATTAGGATTCATGCTACACCCAATACCTACTACTAAGAGATCAGTGGAGCACACGAATACTGGGGTAACAGGTGACTGACTGGAGCAGGGTCTGACGATTTGGGTACAGTGGCCATGATGGCCTTCTGTGCTCCTACTGCAAAGCTCCAGGTGATATAACATAGTAGGTAGTGATGAAAGATATTCAGTAACCTGTCAGTGAGGAACAGAACAGCCAAGGCCAGAAGCCTTTTACCCGCCTCATAGAACATACAGTTATCTTCTGATACACAGACAACATCTGGAAACTAAGAGAGGGAGAGAAAGTCTTGCTAGTTTAAATAAGATGATTTCAGCAATTTAAAGTTCTAACTGGAATGTAGCAAGATGGGAGGGAACACATAATAAGGTAAAGTTTGTCCATACAGTACACGCTTCAGAAAAATGTTTAAAATTTCCAAACTATATAAAGCAAGGTAGTCTAGGAAGTTAGTTACTTTGGATAGACACTTACTGCTTAGTGGGATGTAAAATAGTTAGAAAGTTTAAGAATTTTCATCATGACCTTTCCATCATTTATAGTGCTGTAGAGAGATGTTGTGCTCTTCCTGTGAATCTATAGAAAGCGTTATCTTACACCCAAAAGTGATCCATGTATTTGTAGAGATAGGGTTATTGTAGGAGCAAAAGAATCATCTTTATTAGAGTTTATAAGCCAAAGGAAATGAGATTGTTTCAATTCATCCCTATCTTTCCATAATGCTTTTGTAATGGGTACAAATATTAAAATGATCCATTTTTGTCAAAAAGAGTCATAACAGAACACTTAGGTTACCCCCCCTATAGGACGGTGAATCCCAGTGGTGCGCCACCACCTCAAAGCAACTCAAATGCTCATAAATTTGTGGGATATTTTAATCACATTTACTTGAACTATGATATCAAATTGCATTAAATACCCACTTAAGTAAAATATAATTCAGAAGTGAAATCGCTATATGTCTGTGCTTAAACTCTTATATGAAATCTAAACATGTGGTTCTTCATTTTCATGAGTATGTGATGACGTTGTCATGAGTTACTTTAGTTTTAAGCATTAACTTCTCAGAGTGCTTGACCATCACTTTCTGCCAGCTGTTATATTATCGGGTCACCATGATGCTAAATTGTAGGGCATTTTAGCTGATAATTTCTGAAAAGTGCTTACTTTTGAAATGAAAAGCAAAGCCAAAAATAAATAAATAACGTGAAGCCATAATGCTGACTGAAAAAAATATTTATATTTATATTAAACCCCTCAGCTAGATTCTCAGACACATCACTGCTTAAAATGCAGTCACCTGACAAAAACAGTTCTAATTATTACCCCCTTGGGCGAACATTTTTCAGAGTGACTGGCTAAAATGCACTCCAGCTCATAATTTCTGCCTGTGACAGTGGAAGGCATAACCTAGTTTCCTCTAATGCAAACGTCTCTAATCTAGAGGGCGCGACCCTGCCGGTAGAACACTGAAGGGAGAAAATGCAATTTGAGCGCAAGGAAATTGCACACATAGTTTGATAGTTCCACCACGCTCAGATTTTTTTTCCCTCCTCAGGTTTAAATGTCTGGTTTTATTTTATACTAAATTATGACCTGGCTGAAATTGCTATGTTTTCCTTGTCATATTCTAGAAACCTCTTTCTGTAAAAGGGAAGGTTATACTATAGTTTGGTACTTTCATTTTTTTCAGGGGGTGGGAATGTTCGCATTTTGACAGTTCGGCAGTGAAAACATTAAAACTTACTGTGCTTGCTACAGGAATATTTTTCCCCATTGAATAATAGCACTTTTGTCTTGGCAAATGGGGCATATATACCGCATTAGAACAAGGTAATTAAATTGGTTTGGAATGATGAAAGTGGAGATTTTCAACTTGGACTTATCAGTAACAATTTCATTGTTGAATCTGTGAGCGAACAAACTTTATGATTGCTAGGAGAGATGAATTAACCTCACATGGTTCTGGTTCACTTCACAGACGGTGGCTGAGTAGCACATTGCCCTGCAACTGATAAGCCAGAAGGCAAAAGAAGTTTCAAGGAAGTTAAGTCAGAAGTCTTTGGAAAGAATGCTGCTATCAGTGTCCATTACTGGGGATTTTCATTAATAGTTTTTCTGTCTGTGAGCTGGAGAGACATCACCCCTTTGCTACTGCTTTCTGCTGACAGCTGCTGCTTAACACCTTCCTTCCAGCTGGGAGGGCGGCGGGGATGGCTGCATATGCAGCTAACACCAGCATGGCTCCTTAGCGAGCATCAGGGCAGCAGCTTCCTCCTGGAAACTGCAAGTGTCACCTTCACGACTCATGCGTCTTGTCTCCCATCATTTATGTGGATACATCGGGAGACTCTGGTAGAAGGCAGTGGGCTATGAAAGTGTAGCTAGCCAGAGACTGAGAACAAAGACCTCCTTCAGCTAGGAAAGACTCACTACTGGGTAAAGAATACTTCCCTTTTCTCTTGCAAAATGAGTCTGAAAAGAATCAATGACTACCTTTCCATACTCAAAAAATAAAAGTGAAAAGAGCATATAGAGAGAATCATTTTGGTAACTGATTTGCATAGGCATCTGTAAATAATGGTATATGAAGGCTTAATGATGTTACAGGTAAACCTGTAATTTCAGAAGAAGTGTGTGTATACAGTGATTTGGAATTATGACACTGTAACTTGTCACCGAATGAATACAATCACTGAATATAGGTTCAAATTTAGACAAAAGTGGGGTAAATTATTTGAAAGCTGTATAACTATAATTTAACAGGTAATTAAAAATATCTTTTGTGACTCATTAACTGGTTTAATCTAGTTAATAAAGAAATTCTATAGTTCATTTCTAGAAAACTGAAACATCGATCTTATTTTTCAATTATTAGACATCATTAAAATATAGATGTCAACATACTTTAGAAAAGAGTCTGATTTTCATAATACCAGATAGTGTCTGTCTCCAGGGGAAGCAAATCAGAATAACAAATGTGATTGGGAGATAATTTGTCCTTAACTCAGCCTAATTCCATATCCTCCATCCCAGGCCCATTGAGGAATCTCTTCTCCTCTTACCAAGTAGCAATGAAAATGCTGAGTAAGAGTCTAGCTGCCTGTGACATTCATCCTTGGTGTAAGTACACATAAGCTCTAGTGGACTTCAAATGCAAGAAAATACAGTGAAGAACAACCATATACTGAATATAGTATTCTGAAAACATTTTGATGTTAGATTTATCCTTATTAATACTATTTATAGGACCATGGGACTGCATCATACCATAAACTATTCCTTTTTTTCTTTCAACCTCACAGTATTTTTCTTAAGATAATTTTTATAGTGGTTCTAAAAGAGCTTACACTTGATGTTTTAGTCAGGCTTGTCATATATTAATAAATATTAATATATTTAATTATTATTAATAATATAATACATTAATTATTAATATATTAATAATTTGAAGTATTTTCAAGTTAGGCTGTCTGGCATTAACAGAACAATTCTGGAATACTTTCAGCATCACCATATTAACAAGCCCTCTGATATTTTAAAAATATGGCTTTAACGGGTTCTTTTAAGCACATAAACTACTGGATATGGATTAAAAGTTTAACAAAAATGAATATGCTGTCCACTCAGAACCACCCTTCTATAATGCCATTTATTTAAGTTTTATTACGTGCAGAATACTTATCTTCAATGCCACATATGCATTATTTCACTTAACCTTTAAAACTATGGAATGGAAAAGTTACTGTTATTCTATTCATTTTTATAGGTGAAGAAACTTAGGCAGAGGCAGGATGTATGTCTCATTCAAAAGCATATGTTTATAAGTAGAAGAGTTAGTATCAAACTGAAGGGATCCCCGATACCATGTTCTTTGTCCTTGCATTTCGTTATATTGTCTTCCATTATTTAATACTGATTCAAAGTTATCTTAAGATGTGAGAACAACTTTTAAGAATATGAGACTATGAAATTCAGTGGTAGGTCAGAAGAAAGCTGTGTCTGTAAACAGTTGTCTGGTCCTCCCAAGTTTGTTAGCAATGTGACTACAGCACCTTGCTTTTTTGAAGAGAACTACAAACATGTCAGTTGCATGAGGGCCTAAGTCAGAGGACATAAAATAAAATGCCGCAACAGTTCTATATATAATTGATATGTTTTATTGATGAAAACAAGAGACTATAATGCAGTTAATTAAAATACTGATCCACCGATATTAAACATAAGATTATCTACAAATTTACAAACAACATTTTTCTTTTTAGAAATAAAAATCATGACTACTCCCCTTCTCATTGGAATTTCACATTTTCTTTGTTTATTTGTTGGGGACAGGTCCCATGTAGTCCAGGCTAGCCTTGAACTAATGGTCTCCCTGCCTCCTCCTCTGGGTGCTGGGATTACAGGTATGAGCCATTGAGACCAGCTGGGGTTTCACATTTTGATTAAACTAAAAATAAATTCCTCTGATGAAAATTACTTTCATAAAATTGGATTAGCACATAATTTGAAGAAATATGATTTGTGAGTTTTCCAAGAAGAGTTTTATTTTTACTCAGATGATACCCAATAGATCAACTTAAACTTTGATGCATTTTTAGCATAACAGAAGCATGTTGGTCTCTCAGTTGGCATCAGAAAGAAAACACTCTTTGTGAGGAGTTTTATTTAACCCAGTGAGGCTGCAGGCACAGCCGTAGCATGAGGTCTACTTGCTCTACTTCTGATTTTCTCTTATCAGAAAACATTAAAGCAGAAAGAGCATAAATTTCTTTGGACTAGACTATTTTCGTTTACAGAATTTAGAAATGTCAGAAGGTTAGTGCAGAGGCATTCATATCCCTTGAACAGTTTTCTGGATAGTAACATACACAACTAAATAATTGTTAAAATATTTAGTAAAGATAGAAGCTAATTGTATTGTTTCTCATGTTTTTGATTTGAATTTGTTTTCCCATTAGAACTTATAAAATGAAATCAGTCTCAACAAGATCCTTCCATACAAATATGTGCAAACTAACAAAATGAAATTTTTTGCATGAGTGTTCTAATAATGTAAATCATTTACTTACAATTCTAAATTCATATTCTACAGTGAGTTTTGTATTTCTTATCAGATTAAAGAGTTCCCATGTGGGGATGTGTATTTTGTACATATTTCATGCATATACATAACAGAAAATGGTTTGGGGTTTTAATTAACAAATATGACTGAGGCAGAAATTACTTTTTCACTCAGAATTTTACTCCTGTCTAGTAGTATTTGTGTTTTTCAACTCACTTCTGTGTAGACCACAGTAAACATTTGGAAGGCATTTTGTGTGGCAAGTTTGTGCCTTGCAATTTTTGAGCAATGCAAACATCCCCCTTAAATAAATGAAAACAGATCTTAGAAGGGGTATGCTTCCAACACATTCCCCTAAGATCTGAGCACCGCTGTGCATTCTTGCTCAATTTAAACAAACTAAACCTCAGCTAGTCTCCCCTCCCCTAATGGGCACCCCCACTGGGAACATTGTTAGGCTTCCACGCGGACAAGGCCTCGGTACAGCTGGATATGTAAACAAGGCCATAATCCGCATGGAAGAACTCTTGGACTTTTGGCAGTGCTCACCGGGTTGTTAACATATTGTGCCAAAGCAATAACAAAGCCATCATTTTTAAGTTTGTTCACGGATTTGTATTAATCAAGAAATTTTCCAGAAATTACTTCTAAATGAGGAAACTTCCAGAAAGTTACCATTTGGCAAGAAGGCTTCCAGATGCTTCACTACCCCCATCCTCTGCCTTTTTTTTTTTTTATCTGCCACATATTCTTTCAAATAAATTACAAGTTTGTGGAAGTTCTATTGAAACGGAAAACACATTGCTGCTGTGTTGGCTGAAGGAGGCTCCCTTCATGGCCTGTTTCATCAAAGCCTGCCCACGAGTGAATCGTTTCTTCGTGTTAGCAAAGAGGTGGCCAGGCCAGCTATCTTGGCATTCTAGAGATAGATATTAAGTATTGATAAAAATATTAAGTATTGATCAGAAAAGTAATTATTAGATTATTGTTAGAACTGCAAACTAAGCATGCAGGAGAAGACTAGAAGAGAATGTAAATTTAGTTGTCAGTTTTTATTAGCACAGTAAGTGATTAATTCAAATTCATTTATTTTCAATGTAAATCCCATTTTCAAAGGTTTCCCAGAATGTCCTGGGAACTATTGTGACAATTTCTAGGGAAAACAAGGAAGCCGTAACAGAGCAATTAGTTTGTACCATCATGGTACAAACCTAAGATTATTTTTTTCATTACTTCATTGCTTAACTATGCACAAAAGCAGTTTTTCATGCAAATTCTACGTCGTTCAAAATATCCTTTAAAAATGTGTTAATATTCATAATCCAGTCAGGTGGCGGTCTCAGCCATACAAAAAACATATGTGTGGCTCCAGTGTGGCTGTTCCAGGTGGGTTCAGAGATTGAGACAGTGGGAGTTGAGGATCCCTAGGTAGGTTTTCCAGGAGGGGTCATGGCAATTATGGGCCACTCAGGATATTCATGTCAATCTAATAAAAGATGCCTCAAGCCCAGCTTGCCATAGTAACACTAACACTGGTGGTCTGGATGAGTTTCAGGTTGGCCAAGGGGTCTTCAGGCTTTAAGCCGAAAGAAGCCGCTTACTTCACACTAATCATTTACTCATGTCTATGATATCTGCTGAGTGGTCTTTATTTTCACTATACTGGAGGAAGCATGCTTGGGTACCACTGGCATTATTAAATAGGAGACCACTACTAACTCTTAAGTGAATATGGAATTCTAGACATATTCTTTGTTTAGTCCTGTGGTGTATTTTGTGAAGTCCCAATATTATATTCTGCCCTGTGTTCATTTACCCTCTTTTTGAAAAATTTTGTATTCTTGATTGTCTCCTAAAGTACCTAAAAGGATGTACAAGCACACTGTAGGCTGCATAAATGCTTATTTAACTGATTTGGGGATGTTTATTATTTCTCTGTCAAACTGCACATAGCACATTGCAAAGTACTATGAAGTACTTTTACTGAAACTGCCAACATCCTCCTGTGGTAATTATTGTTATAATTGAATTAATTGTACCCAGAAGCTCTCCAGAAGATTATCTCATGACCTCATGGCAAGATCTACAGTATATGATGAGTAATAAACACTGCAAAGACAAGAACCTGCAGAGGAGTAGCTTCAGGGGAAAAAAGCCTGATAAAATCATTATGGTACTTTTGGGAATCAGCATCCAGAAAATAAGGGCTTGACTTTCCTCAAGGTCCCCTACCATACATTGTTGTTGTTTATCTTTGGCATTTGGTGTTAAACATTTTGATGCATGTATACTTGATTATTTAAGGAGTACGTGTTTGTTCTCTATTTTAAAATTGACTCCCCGTTGATTGGTCTAGAGAAGACTAGACTAATTTATTTAACACTGCAAGAGCATCCTAACCCAAGAACACCTTTGTTTCCAGAGTTGTGAACCTAAACTGTGGTGGTTTATTTATGTATTAATTTATGTAGCGAGTCTTTCTCTGTCCTGCCAGCCAGCTCTCAAATCATGACACAAAGACTAATTTTAATTATGAAAGCTTGGCTGATAGCTTAGTCCTGTTTCTAACTAGTTCTTCTAACTTAGGTTAACCCATTTCTATTCATCTATGTGCTGCCCTTTGGCTCATTTACCTCATCTATGCACTGTCCATCCTGCTTTCCTGCTTCTTCCATGTCTCCTTAGGTCTCTGCCCCTTTTCCCAGCATCCTCTGTGCCTGGAAACCTTGCCTAGCTATTGGCCATTCAGCTTTTTATTAAACCAATCAGAGTAACATGTCATCACCTTGTACAAAAAGATTATTCAACAGCATACTACGTATTTTTATGAGTCAATGGCTCAATTAATTTACTTGTGAAGCTATATTTGTTTACATCATTCATACTTTTAAAAAATGTGTATAATGTTATGTTTCAAACTTAAAAAATGGATAAGACTGGAGAAATGGCTTGGTATACAAGGCCTTGCAATGAAATCCTGATGACATGAGCTTTTCCCCAGAAGCTATGGTGGAACAATTGAACCAACTCTCAAAAGTTGTCATCACACCTCCAAATGCATTTCTCAGCATGTGAACATCTGCATGCGCGCGCGCATACACACACGCACGCACACACACAACTATGTACACACACTCACATACATACACACATATATGAAAGCTGTCATTCTCATATCTGGAAAGTGGAAGAAGAAATTTCTTTAGGACCAACAGAGAAAAACCACTGAACAGATGGAAGGCTAGCCATGCTAAGAAGGCTGCAGTTAATCCTATTCTAGGGGGAAGGAGAGGCGTCTAACTTCACAAATCCAGGTCTATTTTTATGTTGTCCATTTTTTAAACTAATGTGAGAAATTGAAGAGTAATCTAGAGACATGAAGTTAAATTTTAAAAGAAGTATTTTTATGGTCACTAGCCTAGCTCAAAACCATGGCTATGTAATAAATGGATTAATTTATGCTAGGTACTTTTTGGGGGCAATTATTGGCCAACATGAAGAAGGCTTCTTTCTTTTTGGAATATACAAACTAAACAGGTAAATTATACTTAATTGTAAACTATGGTAAGTGCTAGTTTCATAATTTCTGATTTACTTCTCATGTCCTGTAATGTATATTGTGCTTATTCTTATGAGTTACAGCTTCTCTCCACTTATTAACATTTAATATTTATTCAGTATTTTGGAACATTATGAGAAGGTGCTATGAACCATGTTTCAATTTAAAGGTTAATATTATATATATATATATTATATTATAGAGTTATGCAGTTACAAAAGATACTGTTAATTAGAGTAAGGGCTGTATTAAAACCTGGGACTTTTAGTCAGTAGATATTTTGCTCTTACCAGCTTTACTACCCCACCTCTCTGTTCAGAGGACAAGACCTAGGATCCAATATGCTAATATTTCTCATTGGTTGTCGCTTTGTCATATGTATTTAAATCTATCAACATGCACAAAGAATCAGCGAACTGAACAAATTTCCCACCCAGGGTCATCCTTTTAGTGCTTTCTCTCATCACACAGCTGGGCTGTTGAATGTTGCTATTGAAAATCACAAAACTATTCTGACTTGATCTGTACAGAGTCATGCTTTCTAATTTTACTGCTGCTCACAATTCTTTTGCTGACTCTCTATCTCATTTCCTACTGCAGCTTTTCCTCCCCATCCTCCATCACAGCAAAGCCTTGACTTCATATTTGACTAAAGATGAATGCTTTTGAGTGAGTACTGTTGAAAGTTCTCTTTCTGGACTTCTTGTCCCCACATTTCCCAGGAATGAAGAACAGTATTAGAGCACTCTGGTCTCCCTCCCCTACTCTGTGCTCTTACCCTTGAGGATGATTCTGCCCACTTGACATCCATGTTTCCATACTCTATTGGGCATGTTGAATATTTCAGTTCACTGTTTCTGTGCCTCAGCTTCATCTGTATGTTTAAGACTAACTTGTTCTCATGGTAATTGCATTTTGTCCATCACAGGACCATTTATGAAGGCAGGTACATCATCTGTTAGTTCACCAAATATTAAAAGTCAATTACATTAATTACTGGAAGTGTTAGTTCTGCAGCATCTACTGGTCTAGGCTTTGAAGGGACTGTGAAGTTGTGAAGCACAAATGTCGCCTTCAAAGCTGATGCATACTAGTTGCCAAATTAAGACCACTTAAAGACAATTGCCAATAAATGTTACTAAACAATATATTTTAAGAGCAATATAAAAAAAACAAGCTCATATAATTGGAGAGAAGTTGGAATACCAAAGGGAAAGGACACTTTTGAAGGAATAATTAATAGTACAAATTCTCTACAGTTGAAACACTACAAACTTCATCTTGCATCTTGTACACTAACACTTCTCCATTAGTCTGAGAAATACTGCCTTCCCATTTCAATTAACCTTTACCATATGCTACCATGAGGTGTGTTTATGTCTAGTTTGTAGATGCAGGCTATCTGAGAAGTTGTTAAATAATTTTTTCAAAGTCACAGGATCAAAAGCCACAATCATAGGAAAGGAAGGATTATTTGTCTATTTGATGTCTACATTTTTCCCTTTACACCATATTCTTTTCCTTAAAATTAAATTTCAAACTAGCTGGTTTAGGATAAGAACTCTGAGTGCAACTGAGGTTGTTAAGGTTTGAATCTAGGATGTAATATATCTCAGAAAGGTGTTCTTGCATATTTACTTCTCTACTCTGGTTTTTTTTACTCTCAAGAGATGAAGATTAACTTTCCTACTGATTTCAGGAACTTTGGTGAAGTTAAAATGAGGTAGTGCATCTGACTGCTAGTGTTGTGAACCATAAGTGAATCCATTGCCTATGTAGTTCTCAGCTGAACTCATCACTCTTTCAACAGCACAGTCTTGGATTGTGTGCCCTGAATTAGACTTGGAATGGGGAGTGTGAATGACCATATTTATTGAGCAATGGTTTGAGAGAAGCACTACATAAGAAGGTTGGGCAGCACTGGGTAGGGGGACATGTGAAGAGTCACATGCTCTTTTTGAATGTGTCTAAGATGTCTATAGAAATCTTAGCTGTACCAAGCCTTTTTTTAGATCAATAAACTCCTGATGAAACTGCATCAAAGAAATCAATAAACTCCACATGCAATTGTATCAAACTTAAAGACTCCCTTAGCTTCATCAAACATTAACAGGTTAACATAATTCTAACATAAATATTGTTATACATAATTACAATTCTCTCAAACTTACATCAAAAAGCAAACTCTTAATAGAACCATTAACACTGTAAAAAACTTTAGCAAAAATCCAAAAGCAATTTCTCAATAAAACTCTTTACACTTTAATGCAATCTCTTAATAGAACCATTTGCAGTTCTTGCTAACAAAACATAGGATAAACTTCTGATGCATCTGCATCAAACTTAAATATTCCCCTAGCTTCACCAAACCATGGTCCATCAATATCAACAGGTTAACATAATAATTCCAACATAACTATTACTATACACAATTATAATTCCTACAAACCTATATCCAAAAGTAATACTCTCAATATAACCACTAATACTTTAAAAACTTTAGCAAAAATCCAAAAGCAATTTCTTATTAGAGCTATACAAAACATAAGGTACATTAACATAAGTTAACATCAATCCACTCAAGGGATAAGAAAATATTTTTTATAATTAAATTAAATAGACTGAGGAATATTAACTCTCCCCTTTCTTTGTAATTTTTTAAACTTCATCTTGAACCTGAGTAGAAAAAACTCAAACTTTTCCATTCAAACTGTTTCATTTTTTAACACAAAACCAGTTCCATTTTTACATAAACAGTTCCACAAAACAGTTCCATTTTTAACACAAAACAGTTCATAAGTAAAGTCTATATGTGTAAGTAGAGTCAAAATTGTCCCATTGTAATTGAATCACTCCTGTCCATCTCATTTCTTAAGTCCAAAAAGTTCAAAAAGAGTTCTGATATCAGTCTTAAAATTCTTGAAACCTTTCTGATATTAATATTAAAATTCCAAATGCAAAGAAACCCACAACCAAAAACTTTTTTTGCCATTAATAATTCTAGTTCAAACAAGCGTCTCTGAAACTTTCATTCTCAGCAGCATTTTATGGCAGTCTTCCCCTAGGAACCTTGCCTCAGGCAAAAGGTGAATGCCATAGTAACTGAGCCACTCGAGCTCTTCTAAAAAGCTCTCTGCAAGCCAGCAAACAGAGACTTTAGCTGCTGGCTCCATTCCATTTCTGCAGTTACAGTCTCACTCCTGAGGCCTGAGGGCTCTCAACCACCTTGAACCACAGGAGCTCAAGAGAAGAAACCCAGCTGTTATGAGCTGCAGCTTCCTCTGGTCCCCTTACCTGCTCTACTGTTGGCCTTTGTGTCCCCTGTGTGCTGCCCCATTTGCATGGCTAAATGCCACCTCAGGCTCCCCAGTGTTCTCAGAACACACTCAGACTTAGAAATCCTGTTCCCTGGTCCTCCTGGTGTGTACCTCAAGGCATCTTTGTTTGAGGCTTTGTCTTTTGTAAGCTGCCACAGCATCCTGCACTTGCTCTCCAGCTGCTTGCTTGGCTCTCCACCTCTTCCTTGGTGTCTCTGCTGGGCTCTGGCCATCAGGGACTGTGGCTCTAGGAGACTGACCTGATCCGGCAGCTGGGGTCTGAAGTCTCTGTTGCACTCCAAGCCACTGTCTAATGTTTGCCTCTCTTGTAGCATGGCATCTCTGCTGCTCGGCTTGTCAAGGTTGAGTGTAGCTTCCAGCCATATCTCTCTGGCTGGCTGACTGCCTTCTCCGGCCATGGCTCTTTCATGGCAGAAAGCACACAGAACCTCACTGCTTGCATTGGCTTTGCTTTAGCTGGCTCTTGGTGTCTGCTGCTTGGGAACCTATGATGCTCTACAGGTATCAGCCACTGATATATGACTGCTGCCACTTGCGCTGGCTCTGGTGTCCACTGTTGGCTGCTTCTGGAGCTTCTGAAGCCACTCAGACTGCCAAGTTTGCAGTGGCTGCTAGGTCCTGGACACTGCCCTGTGTGCCTCAGGTCCAGTCCATGCTCAGGGAAAAAACTACTCTAAATTTCTATTATACCTAAGTCTTCATAATATACTTAAGCCTACACAATATCCCATACCTAAAGCTTATTCTACCCTAATATACCTAAGCCTACATTCTTCAAACTAAACTTCATGAAACTTTTATGACTTACTTATACTACCATTTTTAGATCCAATTTAGTAGATAGAGATTGAGAGAAAGAGAGAAACATAGACAGAGAGATACTTGCTGCAGCCTAATCCTTACTATATACAATTTTAGCTCCCAAAGATTAAAATACCACCACTTTTACTTTTAATTAATTATCAGGCATGCCCCCTGCTTCAGGGTGCCCAATGTTGGGTGCCATCTGTGGGGGACCCACCTCCATTTTTTCCAGGGTACTTTGAGGAGAGAGGAATAAGAGATATTAAGTAGAAAGAGAGACCTAGCAGATGAGAAGAAAGAAACACATAATAGCTTCAGGAGGACCTGGGTTAATACCCAATGGCCCAGAACTTTATTCAAAAGGGCTCTTTATAGGAATGCTAAGGGGCAAAGCAAAAGACCTCCCCCTTGCTACATACAGCTAAGTGCAGACAATTCCAAACAGCTGGTACCTAGGCCTGTGGTCCAATCATCCTCTTATGCAGCCCTGCTGATAAAGTAAGCTCAGATCTCACTAGGAAACTTCTGTGGGCTCCATCAGAGGAGAACTTACAACTGCCACTTTACCAAGCCAGCAGAAACCCTAACTACCTTCTAAATATTTTCCATATAAACAGACGTAAGTGTAGTCCTCATCCCCCATCAAGAAAACTCCTTTTTGCAGCAGAGGGAGACCATTACAGAAAGCCATAGCTAACCAAGAGCCCAGTCCCAACCATAATCTACAACATAACTGTTTCATTGCAGAAGAGGGAGAAAGATTCTAAAAGTCAGAGGAACAGAAAGTTTGCTGTGAGATTGTTACTCCTAGAAATGTCAGAGAAGCTACACTATTGGTGAAATTATTAAGGCCACTCCACATAGTTAAAAGGGAGGTTTATTAGTGGCATAACTTACAAATGAAGGGATAGATAGGTTGCAGGGTCTGGGGATGGTGTGTCACAGCCTGGCAGTGTTCTCTGGAGAACTCTGCTCGGTCTACCTCCACCATCCAGGGTCCAGAAGCAGAGACAATGGCACATCTGGATCTCGGGTTTTCAGGGCCCTCTCTTGGCCCCGCCTTTTAGGTGTGACAGTTACCGAAGCCTCAATGGGTGTTGGAACTTCCAGATCAAAGCTGGAATGGCTACCCACTACACTATACCCATAAAGCCTCACCAACATGGCTGCCAAACATGACCTGGAAAAGGATGACACCAAAAAACATTTCTTCCCTAAATATTTCAGTCTGAGAGTTTGAATCTAAGAATGTAAAACTGAAAGATAAAGAGCCAACTATACATACTTAGGATGGTAGTGTGTGTGTGTGTGTGTGTGTGTGTGTGTGTGTGTGTGTAATTTTTAATTTGATTTTGCAATGTTACAAAAGTGAATACATGCTTTGAACTTTGATGTTTTTTTCCAGGCCATCACTGCATGGTATAATACATTTTTGAGAATCTGAGTAGCAGCAGTGAGCCATAGCTCAGAATCAGCCACATTATCATAAAGGTAATCAGTCAATATTCTCTAGTCTACTATGTGCTAATTTATGATATCATCTAGATTAGGTATGTTAAAGCATATCTACCTTATGGCAAGCACAATTTACAATGGTTTTACTGGAATGCAACCCATCCTAAGTCAAGGAGCATCTAAATTTCATTAGCACTTGAAAAGAATACATGGCATTGAATAGAGTGTTCAATTTTCATTTAGATTCTGTAAACTGATGATATTGACTATTTCTTTGGCTAAGATCAAGTGTGGTACATCCTTTCTGACTTTCTGCTTTCTTCTGTCAGCTGTCTGAGAAGGATCCTGAAGTTTCACGCTGTATTTCTGCATTTGCCTATCTCCCCTTTCAGTTCCCCCAGTTTTTTGTTTCATGCTTTGCAGTTCTGTGGTTTGTGTAAACACATTTAGAATTGCCCTGTCTTTGAATGGACTGATTATTTTTTTAACCTGAAGTCTACTTTATCTGCTGTTATGTAGCTACCCCGATCTGCTTTGTTAGTTTATATCCCTTTCCCCCTTTACATTTGGCTTACATCAAGTGTTCTAATTTCAGTGAGCTTCTTTTAGACAGCAAGTAGTTCGATCACGTTTTAAAATCCATTCTGCTAATATCTATCTTTTATCTGGCCCATGCGGTCAATTTACAGGTTGGAGTGTGCTTCATGGCAGTGTCTGCCTAACATCTGCAAGACAATTTGCATTTGATGTAATTATTGACTCCTTAGTATTTAAAACTGCTTTGTGTTTTGCTTTGTTGTGTCCTCATGTTTGTGATTTTTACTTCCATTGTCGACCTTGATTTTGAAAGTTCAGCAAGAGAAGATGTACATGTTCTCTCTCGGGCTACTGTGTGCTGGCGTTTCTTTTCCAGGTGTGTGGGTGTAGATTTTTTTCCTTTGATATTGCCCACTCCTCATGCAATGGACTTGTTACACATCTAGTTCTACCAGAGCTCTGGTCCACTTATTTCTGGAAGAAAATGAACAAAAGTAGCTAACTATACTTTTGTTACTATACCTCCACATCTCATAATTTTCCAAATTCATATGCTCTAAATCTTAAAATCATGGTGCTCTTTTCCCTTTCCTTATTTCTACTCTTTTCAGTGAGCTTCAACATACATTATAAATCTTATTGTTAAAAACGCCCTGCTTTTATATAATAAGGACAAATGAAAAGCAGGTTCTAAATTTGAATAATAATGGATTGTGGTGTTTGATTAGATGGTCTCTTAGGGTTATTTTTCCTCCTGGGCCATTGGTGTGGTGGACTTTCTCTCTCTTTGTGATGGCATATTCATTGACTTACATACTTTTCTCCTATAAAAATGTGAGCCCCTGGAAATTAAAGATAAAGCACCACTAATGCTTATCTTCTAAACTATCATCAGAAGGATTGTTATAGACAAGTTTTTATTATGGGCAAATGTTTTCATAAATTATAAATTAAAATAATATTTTTAAAGAAAAACAAATTTGCTACAATTTGTGAAACTATTGCTTTACTGTCATCTGTAAAGTGGAATGAGCTATAGTGTTTATCCATCTCTTAGTTGGTGTGTGTTTTGATACATAGGTCAGATTCTGCACACTACTGGTAACTGAGGGGATAGGAAAATAATATAAAGCACAGGTATCTTTTCTCAGAAAGTCCAATGTACTTAGAAAGAAAGAGTAATATATGAAGCAATTTAAATGCATCTGGGGTTATGTGCAATGAGGGAGTTAAAAGTGTGCGTGAGAGCTTATACTTCAGGGCTGCAAGGTCAGGACAGGACACAGAGGACTTAGGAGAAGGTTTCTGCTGCAAATAAGACCTGAGTAAGCTCTTAAACTAGAGGCTACAAGAGGGTGAGGGAGAATACAAGGGACTTTGAGAGACAAAGGGGGTTTTCTAAAGAGGGGAATTTTTACCCAGAAAATACAACTAAAGTTACAGAACCACTGGGTCTTCTAGATATATACTTCCTCTCCCTTACATTAAGGACAAACTGGGAATCTCAGAGAGATGATTAATAATATAAATAATGAAAGAGACTACAGAGTAGTTGGTGGTGTGGATAACAGCTGTCCAAGTGGGATATCTGTCTTCTTCCTCATCAAGTTAGAGCTGCAATGATGAGACTAAAGTATACACCAGGGTAGAGTAATGAGAGACTTCTGAGAGAAAGAAAGATGAACGGGGTGATCCATGTTACAGCTGTATATCAGCAGCGTGCTCAAAGTGACCAGGGCAGATCCCCATCTCATCCTTCCTCCTGCTTCCCCCCAGGGTTCTCCCCCATTCCTTCTCTGGAAAGGTAAAGCCTCCCATGGGGAGTCAGCAAAGCCTGGTACATTCACTTGAGACAGGTCCAAGCCCTTTCCCCTGCATCAAGGCTGAGCAAGGTGTCCCACCATAGGTAATGAGCTCCCAAAAGCCAGTTCATGCACCTGGAATAGACCCTCATTCTTCTGCCCTCAAACAGACCAAGCTACATGTAGTGGGTAGCCATTCCAGCTTGGATCTGGAAGTTCCAACCCCCATTGAGACTCTGGCAACTGTCACGCCTACGAGGCGGGGCGAGGGGAGGCGCCTGGAGACCCGAGAGCTGGATGGGCCAGCGCTCTCTCGGTGCGCTCTGTGCCGGGACGCTGAACGGTGAAGGTGGATTGTGCAGAGCTCCGGAGAACACCGCTGGATTGCAATACACCTTCCCCAGACCCTGTGACCTACCTTTCACTTAATTTGTGAGTTACACCATTAAATAAATATCCTTTTAACTACGTGGAGTGGCCAATATAATTTCTCCAATAGCTACACAACTGTCTTGCTTATGCAGAAGAATCCCAGACTTTTAACCAATGGTTTCAGTAGTAATAGGTCTTGTGCTTACTACTTACTGTTTATCTAATCACCATTGAATTCATAGGCACAGATTTGTATATTTAAACTGGAAAGATTATGCCCATATGTAAATTTAATACATAAGTATTTAATTATGTAAGTCATATATTTTTGGTATTTGTTTTGAATATATGATTTATGAAATGCTGGCTTGCATAAAATTGGCATGTGTATAAATATATTGAAAAAGTTTAGAATTTTTATCAATGTAAATTATATATAAAATATACATTTTATACAGTAAGAAAAAAATGAATGTACATTTTATATACCTCAGTAGTGTTATCATTCTAGCATATTTGAAGAGGGAAATCCATTTTTACGACATGGGTCTTAAGAAAAAGTAGAGAAAAAGCATCCATAAAACATAATTCTCTAGGTTTCCCTAGAAAAATTCCTCTCTGCTCCATATGTGCCTTGGGTTTTATAATTAAACTCATGCCTGGACCCATGTCATCTGAATTTTAAAGGTTATGTACATAGATTGTCAAAACACCATTTAAAACACATTAGTAGAGTGAAGGATTGGCCAGGATGATTTCCAAAGTTCCTACCACACTCAACACTATCAAGTTCTGTGGCTGACAAGCACCCGAGCTACTACGAGTGGTTCCGTTTGGTTGACACTCTGCCTAACGACTGGGCTGACTGGCTTTCTTTACTGGGTCTCTGGGTTTCTTTGGGGATGCAGACATAAACTTGGATGTGGAGCAGAGCTTTCTGCAATCACAAGTTCTGGAACTCATGGTAGCAGACCAACAAGAGAGCCAGCTGTCCCACGCACTGCTTTTTATCTGCGCAACACATGTTTGCATAAAAAGTTTCAAAAACTTTAAAGTTGGAACTGGTTTTGTCTGTGACTTTTTGGGAACAAGAGCATTTTTATCGCCAAGTTTAGAATGGTCTTGAATTTTATGACTCCTTCGATTTGTATCCAAATTTGAGTCAGCTGGATTAGAGTTTGGCGGTGTTGGCAACACATGAATTTCTGGTACTGAGACAGACTAATTAGAAGGTGCAGAGTCATCAAATTGCTAACTGCACATGTTAGGGAGTTAAGTGTAAATAAATCAAAATCACATGAACTGAACTTGCTGAAAAATAAACATGAATTTAAAAAAATTAGTCAAAAAAATGGTGTCATAGTGACCTGTTTCTTTTCTCCAAACCTCAGACACTTGCAGCATTATTTCCTGGACTGAGAAACCATAGTTGGGTTTGCCATTTCCTATTTGAAGGAAAAGAAATCCAAGGTGGCCAAACACTGGACAAGAACCCAATCTAAACCAAAACACAAATTCTTGTTTAGAAGTCTGTGCTTCACTTTGATTATGAAAGTCAACACAAGTCTCTAAAGGTCTAGACTTTCCCATCCTCAACCAAGCAGTGTAGTGTCAGGGATCATAGGGCACTGGTACCACACCGAGGCTTGGAACTCTGCCTCTCCTTCCCCCAGCCCTCCCTCTCTCTCTCCTTCTGTTCCTCCTCTCTCCCCAATTCTCTCTTCTTCCCTTTCTCTTGCAGTACCTTAGCTGTCTTCTGAAGTTTGCTGTTTTCTTTTTTCTGCTGTTGAACATTTCCTGTGAACCAGCAACTTTACAATCTCAGTGTCTTAGTTTCCACACCATCTCCATTTAGATGGCTTCCCTTTTACCTTTGTTTCCATTACTAACTGGCTTAGATTTCTTTTCTAGCCGAAATGTTCACTACGTGGGTCAGTGGGTCTAGCACCCTTTTCTACCAGGTGCCGGCATTAGTGTGAGGGTTAGCACTTGGAGTCCTGCTTGTGCTGACACCACATTTGTAACATTGTGTGAGATGAAGCATGGCTATGCTATGGGGTCTTGAAATGCAGAGACGAGGAAAGGGCAGACAGGTGAGCAACAGCAGACACTACTTATACAATCCTCAGACTATTTGGGAAGTGTGTTTCCATGCCTTCCTAGTCTTCTATTTAGGTGAATTTCAGGATTTCTTGAATGTTGCTCAGGACATGGTTTTGAGTGTCTTTGTAGATTCAACATTTTTCTGTACATATTGACTTGGTTTATATCTTTTATAAGGAGAAGGACATACTTAAAATATAGTTGATTTGTCCAGTGAATTTTAGGTTATCATTGTTTTCCAGTTAAAATTTAAGAAAGTGTGTATGTATGTGTTTGTGTACATGCATATAAATGCAGGTACCTGTGGAAGTCGGAAGGGGGTGTTGGACTATATGGAACTGCAGGACATAGGTGCTAGGAAGCAAGCTTGGGTCCTCTGTTAAAGCAGTATGTGCTCTTAACAGCCTGGCCATCTCTCCATCCCCACTTACCACATTTTAATACTTTGCTCCAGTTAGCTTCTTACAAAGTTCAATAATGTTTCCTTTCTGAGTCCTTTTCCTGCCCACACTGAGGAAGTTTTCTTCCAATTAGCTGGATGTTTGACCCTTCATACTTTGCCTCAACACACTTCACTTGCAATTGCTTGGATTTGGGTTTTCTTATAAAAGACTTAGCTTGTTTGTTTGTTTTTCTAAATAAAGTAGTTTTATTTCTTTGGGGAGTCTCATTCTTCCCTGGTTATACAAAGCATCTAGAGGTCCATAAACAATTGTTGAAGAACCAAATGAGGAAAATCCACTTTGTTAGGGTTTGCCTTGACACTACCTGTCAAATCACTTTATTATGATTCTTAATCTGTTATCATACATATTTTCTTATCAACCTTAGTGATTTTCATTGGGGAATTTGACCTACAGAACCAGCACTTTCTTCCTTCTCTGTGTTCTGTGTCACAGAAACAGACAGCTACACTTTGCAGACCTCACTGATAATTAGCTTCTAGCCAGGTTTGCCAAATGCAGGTATGAAAGCTGAGTTGGATGGACTGTGAAAGGGCGAGCATAGGCTATTTCTTCTCTTTTAACTTGCCTAGAGTGCCGATCTCCAGGCCAAGGAGTCTGCCTTTGTGGGACAGCACCCCAGCTCACAGGGTCAACAACCCGATTTTCAGCCTTTGAGAACAAACACCCTCTCTTTCCCATTGCAGCCCTGGAGCTGCTGGTCACTTTCTGACTTGCCCATTTCTGAGTTACCTTATGGGTCCTGTTCGTCCCCCATTAGGCTTCCCAATTCTTTTTATAGTCTGCAGCATGTTATCCATATTGGATATGAATTTGTTTGAGTAAATTACTTGGACTAGATGATATTTTCCTAACAGGAGGTGTGTGTGTGTGTGTGTGTGTGTGTGTGTGTGTGTGTGTGTGTGTGTGTGTGCGCGCGCGCGCAGCGTGTCCTACCTGTCTCTCTCTCTTACTCATTTTTATATAATAAAAAGATTAATTTGATTATGTATCCCAATTTCTTGTCCTAAAAGAAATACTGAACACATTTATTTCAGTGTTTTCTGTGAGATTTAAAGAAAACAGCTCCTTTACTTAAAATACTTGGAATCAGGTATATTTTGAAAAGGAAATTTTGATATTTGAAAAATCATGAGATTGAGGATGTAGCTCAGTGGTGGAGTGCTTGCCTTGTATGTACAGGACTCTCATATGAGACAGACAACATATATTTATTGTATAAATTACCATATATCATACCATATGCAGCAATTTGTATTTATGTAATGTACCATATATTACAGAGAACTCCAGTGGGATCTAGAGAATTAATCAAACAGCACTTTTTTTTTCAACTAAAAATTATTTCATATTTTGCTGTCAAATGAATTTGGTTAATTTTGTTGCCTTATTTAGTTACAAAAACATTGATTTTTTCAAATTTTTTTTTGATTTTAGAGTGATCAGAAATGGACTCAGAACCTAGCATGCAAAACATTTAGAACAGTGGCTGCTACATAGTTAGCACAGATCCATCCGTGTCACTGAAAGCATCCTTGACCCTAGCACTGACCATCATTTTCCGTCCAACTTGACAAAAATCCACCCAGGAGGAAGTACCCCAGGCGTTCCAAGATTAAATAGCTCTAAATAATAGTACAAACCAACCTCCAATTTGTAAAGTCCAGAAATGCCGCCCATCTTTTCCACTAATTTTTTGACTCAAGAGAAAAGAGCCATAGCTCTGGAGATCTGGAACAACTGCTTGCTGAGTAGGTGACATCTAGTCGTGTTTGTCAGGCAGAGAAGCACTTCATACACTGGTTGTTACTAAATACACCGGTCAGTCACTGGGTAACACTAGTGCGAATTATCATCCCATCGTGTGCTTTGTCCCCTCAGTCACAATGGTGATTCCGAAGGAAATTGGGGCTCTTCTCAATCAGTCTTCTGCAGCCGTCTTAAAGATCTGCAATTCTCAGTGTACTCAGCCTCGATGGATTCAATAGGCTACATTTGTCTTGGAAATCTGAGTCAAGGTAGAAACAGAATTGATATTTTGGTTATTAATATTTAAGATGAAGTGTAAAAAGATACCACCTCTCAATGATAAAATGAGGGAATCTTTCATAAACTTAAAAATTGAAACTGCCTCTGTTAAAGTTGAGTAAGTTAGTACATCATGGATTTCTTTTCTAACCTTTCTTGGCTTGGGCCATCACTTTTCTTGCTGACTAATTTTATTAAAGGCTTTGGAAGAGCTAACAGCATTTATCTGAACTTGCCGCTTCAGCTCAAGAATGCCAAAATCAAAATTCTTTGAGTGAAATCCATGTTTTGTTCTTCGCAAATTTTCTTTTCATTATTTTCTAAGGCTTTGTAGAAATATTTTTCCTGGTGCTGCGCATGGAGACTTGTTCCCCATCTTCACTGACACTAATTGTTCCAGAAGGCACTGATGCCTCTCATCTGAGTCATTTATCTCACCAGGGGGCTTAATTGATTGAGACAAAGCTCGCTAAATCTGAAGCATTTGGGTTTTGCTCTCCCACCCCAGCCATGCACTGCACTGTCAGAGCTGCCATGATCAGGGGCACAAAGGCCGTTGTCAGAAGCAGGCTTGGGTCCCCTGCCTATTTCACCACAAGCATGCAGAGGCTTACACTCCCCTCCTCCCCCCCACCCCCACCCCTGTCTGCACCCTGCCTCCCGTCTCCTGTTGCTTACACGCTACCTCACACAGTTTCACACGGAAGTTTTGGGCAAAATTTGTTTGCTCTTCCATTCAGCTGTGTCAGAGTTTTGTAGTCATTACCGATGGTTCCTTGGGTAATTTCTTTCTCTTCAGCCTCTGTTTAGCCCGTATCTGAGGTTTCCACAGAATCTGACCTACTCCTGGGGAAAATTTCTTACTTAAAGCCTTTCTTGGTTTATAAAATGCCTTCAGGTGTTAGATCTTCTTTTGAACCTCCTTTAATTATTTTATTATTTATGCAATACCAAGTTTTCTTTTCACTTTATAGTACATATATTACTATCTAGATATAACTAATCAATATGTATATTTATTTTTTTAAGTTTGTTTTCATTCTCATTTTTGTGTGTGTGTGTGTGTGTGTGTGTGTGTGTACATACCACCTGTGTGCAGGTACCCATCAGTTCCTCCTGAATTCATTACGAGCAGTTGTGAACAGCCTGGCATGGGGCTGACAAGGAAACTCAGGTCCTCTGAGAGTGCAGCAAGAACTCTTGACCCCTGGACTGTCTTCATGTTTCTGTCTGCTGCATGTTGTCTGTCTGTCTGTCTACATTAGCCTCCTTTACTCTGCTTGAGCTGCCATAATGAAATGCTGCAGATTGTGTGGCTTCAAAACTTTCTCATGGTTGGCGAGTCTGGCTGGGTATGGTGAGGACATTTTCCCAGCTTGACAATGGCTGCCGTGTCACTGTGCACAAAATTACTTTGTGATTTCACGAGATGAGGGTGAGTGTAAGTTGTCTGATGTCTCTTCTTAAAGAGCAACTCTCTATCTCACGACAAGGTCTCCATGTGAGTGAGCTTATCTAAACCTAATTGTCTCTAAGGGTTGTTAATATGTAAAATTTAGAAGGGACACTAATACCAAGTACAGCTCTTTCTCTGTCTATACCCACCCCATCCCCCTACCATTCACTTATGGTGAATATGTGTGTGCAAAGAAATAGATACATGTGCATGCGCATGTGTGTTTTGAAGCCTGTGTGTTTTGTTTCAATTTAAGGCAAAGTGCCAATGTATTTACAAGATGATAAACATCCTGTCTTTTAAAAGAAGCTCAGAAAGAACTAAATCTTTCGATAGAGTACCCATTTCTTGTGAAGTAAACGGAAGTTCAAATACCAATTTAAGGTCATCAGAGGAAATGTAATACATAAAGGGTAAATATTAAAACTCAAAAAAGTTCCAAATATTACTTTGAACCAGTTTCAGTTTCTAAAAATCCCCATGGGGAGTCGCCAAGTGAGACAATGGCCATGTGAAACAGTTTTGTAAAGGCACAAATCTTTGCAGTGTTTTTATTGTTTGTATTGCTGACTCCTGCTATTTTGCTGTTCCATGTGTTGGCCCAGATTCTTATCCCCCAGGGCTAGGAGACCAGATTAACAACAATCTCCAGAGAAAAGTCCTCCAGGGACTCAGTAAATGGGGACTGAGAGGCCTGGCTGTTGTGGGGAGCTGGGAGGCTGTGGCTGTGAGTTCTTGTTGCTTCTGATTCCCACAGCCCATGGGTAGGAGAACTGAACACATCCCATTGGATTAATCCAAACACTTCTTTCTTAAGTCCCCCAGAGAGAAGCAGCTTGAAGATGGCATACTTGGGAAAACATGTCATTGGGGAGGGGAGCCTGCAGCCAGGGTGCAAGTCAGAGAACTGAACATCACCAGCATTTTCAGTAATGTTATTGAAAGCGGAGGGAGATTTACACACCCAGAGGATGTTTATTCTCTTGTTGAAAACTCAACACTATAATAGCCTGATATCTGGCAGTTTTTCAGCGTTATATATTCCTATATACTATTTAACTAGGAATACAGGGAGTGAAACCAGCAAATCCAGATGGAGTGGTGATTTTACAACCTACTGACTATGTGGTTTTGGGCAAATTAGTTTACATCTCATGTCATGTTTGTTCATTTGTAAAGTGGCTAATATTAGTTCACACTATTGATTTAATCAACATTAAATGAAATTATAAGGGAGGGGAAAATCACTTAGCACAAATGTGGCACACAGTAAGCTCTCAATAAATACTAGCTGCTTCTAACTTCATGTGGTGACTCTTATTATGGGTTTGGATCCTAACTGTGTGACTACATTAAATTTGCTTAACAAAAAAAAAAAAAAAAAAAAAAAAAAAAAAAAAAAAAAAAAAAAAAAAAAAAAAAAGCCAGGCAATGGTGGCATACACTTTTAATCCCAGCACTCAGGAGGCAAAGCCAGGTGGATCTCTGTGAGTTCCAGGCCAGCTTGGTCTACAGAGCAAGATCCAGGACATGCACCAAAACTACACAGAGAAACCCTGTCTCGAAAAACCAAAAAAAAAAAAAAAGAAAAGAAAAGAAAAGAAAAGAAAAAAGAAAAAAAAAAGAAAGAAAAAAAATCTGGTTAACCATCCTCTGTGCCTTAGTTTCTATTTTTAAAATGGATAGAATAACATCTCAGAGGCTTATCATGAAAATTAAATAATCTGTAAAGTCCTTGAAAGTATACTTGGCCCACAAATAATAAGTATTCTAGGAAAGTAAAAAAAAAAAAGAATTTTTTCTCTTTAGCAATGATATATCTTAGGGTTTCTATTGCTGTATTAAAGACCATGACCAAAAGTTACTTGGGGAAGAAAGTGTTCTTCCTCTAATTCTGAGGCAACACCTCCCCAGTAAGGGAAGTCAGGGCAAGAGTTCAAGGCAACAGCCTGAAGGGATTGAAGTATAAGCTACAAGGAATGCTGCTTGCTAGGGTCTCCTTATAGCTTGCTTCGCGTACTTTCTCATACCATGCAAGACCACCTGTCCAGGGTTGGCACTTCCCTAGTGACTTGGGCCCACACACATCAATCTAAGAAAATGTGCTGCAGACTTGCATACAAGCAAATCTTATGATGGCATTTTGTCCATCCCTCTTCCCAAATGACTTTAGCTTGTATCACATTGACATAAAACTAGCTAAGACAATTGACTCCTTTTCAACATGACACGCAATCAGACCACTATTAAATCATAAACTTTTTGTCTCCAATATCTCATATTAATATCACTATCTCAAAATAAAATGCATTCCAATTTCCCAAAGTCCCACAGTCTTTATGTAAGTTGTCCCACCAGCAACTCCCAAATATTTGCAGCCACTTCCAAATTGCCATACACAGACTTATATGAATTATAAATGCTCAGCCAGTAGCTCAGGCTTGTTACTAACTAGCTTTTACACTTAAATTAACTCATAATTCTTACCTATGTTTAGCCATGTGGCTTGGCCCTTTTTCTCAGCTTGACGTTCTCATCTTGCTTCCTCTGCCTCTGGCTGTCAGCTCCTGACTCTGCCCTTCCTCTTCCCAGCATTCTTAGTTTGGTTGCCCAGCCTATACTTCCCACCTGGCTACTGGCCAATCATCGTTTTATTAAACCAATTTGAGTGACAAATCTTTACAATGTACAAGAGGATTACTCTACAGCACTTTAAACACTCAAATGTTTTCAAAGTTCAAGTTCTTTAAAAGTCCAATGTTTCCTTGAAAGTTTAAAGTCCATCTAGTACATCCAAAGTCTAATATTCCAAAGGCTTGTAACTGGGCTGATGTAAAAACAAATAAACCAACAAAATACAAATTAAATTCTTTCTTCCTCCAAAGGGAAGAACCAGGGCACAGCCACAGTCAAATCCAGGCAAACTGACATCCAACAGTGTAAAGGTCTGTATCAGACTCTGGCACTCACAGTCCTTTTTGGTTCCAAAAGGCGAAGCAGCTCCACTTCTCCCTCATGCCATCTATGTCACACGGAGCTGCACACAGATGCAGTGGCCATACTCCACTTCTATTGCGATCCTGCATGGTCACTTCATGGTACTGGCTTCTCCAAACTGCTGGGATTTCTTCTGCACCTGAGGCTTCTCCTGGCCTCTCTCTCAGGAACTCTGACCCTGCCACATTGTATAATGCCTCAACTTCTCTCCATCGTCTCTTCAGCTCTGGGTTTTCTACTGTACCTGAGGCTGCACCTCCATCAATGGCCTCTCCTGACCTCTCACAGTGCCGAGCCTCAGCTCCTCTCCTTGACCCCTTCAGACCTTCAAAACCAGTACCACCTTCGAAACTCTTATATATTACCAGGTTCAATAACCAGCACAATTACGGCTTTGCCCACCTTTGGACCACAGCTTTTTTTGTACTGAGGAAACACTTCCTGGAAGATTTTCCCCATGATGCTGGTCTTTTCTTCATAGCCGCCGGCTCTTTAACCCTGGCTGACCAGGATCAGCTGTCCCTGCTCAGTGAAGGTTTCACTACAATGCTTCTGGTCCATTGATAATTATAGCTAACTCTTCAGTCACAGCTGACCAGAATCACAATTTCTTAATAAAAAATACCACACAAGTCCTGGGCAGACCCTCTGAAATTTCACAAGCCAGTCCTCTGTTATCTGCCTTGCAGCATTCTTTTCTTACAATATTCCAAAGAGATCCAACTGAGCTCTAAGAACTCAATAACTTTTCTAGAACAAAGTTCCAAACTCCTTTCATAATCCTCCCCAAAGCAGCATGGCCAGATTCGTCACAGCAATAGCCTACTCTCTGGTGCTAGTTTCTGCCTCAGGGTTTCTATTGATATGATAAAGACCATAACCTAACTGGGCTTGGGAAGGAAAGGGTTTATTGCATCTTGCAATTCTCAGGTCATGTTCTACCAGGGAGGAAAATTAGTGTGGGGACTAAAGGCAGGAACCTGGAGGCAGTAGCTGAAGCAGAAGCCATTGGTGGAACACTGTTTGCTAGCTTGCTCTCAGCTTACATTTTCACACCGTCTAATACCACCTGCCCAGGGGGGTAGCACTATCTCCAGTGAGCTTGATCCTCCCACAGCAGTCCTTAAATAAGGAAATGTTCTACAGACTTGCCTGTAGGCAAGTCTTATAGTTGTGGTTTCTCAATTAAGAGTTTCTCTTCCCAAAGGACTTTAGCTTGTGTCAGGTTGGCATAAAACTAACCATATACCTATACAGATATTATATATATCTCCAAAAGAAATAATTTAAATTCTAATGTGAAATATTTTCAAAGTCATGGAAACATCCAGGTAATTTTTACCTAGTTAACTATACTACCTACTCTTAAAAAAACAGATTAGCTTATATATCTTAAAATAACTTTAATAATAAAAGATCTTCAGTTCTTAAAAAATAAATTTCTTTATGTATATGAGTGTTTTGTCTGCATGTATGTATATGCACCACGGACATGCCTGTTGCTTGTGATGTTCAGAAGAGGACATTAGATCCCCTGGAACTGGAATTAGAGAGAATTGCTGGCCTACAGATAGATGCTGGAAACCAAGCCCTGGTTCTCTGTAAGGGCAACAAATGCTCTTAACCACTGAGCCATCTCTCTAGCCCTACAGTTTCAGTTTTAAAAACCTTAAAATACTACATTTGTAAAAAATAATGGAGGTTTTCATAAATATTAATCTATGTATTAACATTTCTACTGCTTATAAAGTTTGCTGGTAAACCTTGAGGCAATCAAAAGATTTGCCTCAGCAATATCTAAAATAACAACAAGAAAACAACGTGGGAGAACTGACTGTATATGCTAAAAACTGAATTATGTAAATTGATATCAAAACTTTAGGAAGAAAGTCACTCTATTATAGAGTAGAAACTATGCCTCATTCATGTGAATCAAATATGGAACACTGGTTAACTGGGGTCTCTACCTCCCTTCATGACCAGGTAGACAGGGCTGGAGGCCAGGGCATTTTATAGAGGTTGACAAGGTAGACTCCTATGGCAGGATGCTCCTCATCTGCATTACTTGCTTCTAGGGTCGCATTAATTAATCCATGATCCATCTCTTCCAGACAAGAGAACTTGCTCTCACCATTTTTTTTTTTTTTTGTTCAGGGTTATGTAAAGAATTCAAAGATTTCCAGATTCAATAATCTTAGTTAGGCAACTTTGAGAAAGTTTAAGTTACCCATCTTGGAGGTCTTGACAGTTTGGAATCAGAAAATTAGAATTATAATTTTCTGGGATGTCTAGAGTATTTTGTGTGTGTGTGTGTGTGTGTGTGTGTGTGTGTGTGTGTGTAGTTCTGGTGTTATGTAATATAACTTACAATTATTCTCCACTTTATTTGTTGAGAATGGGTCTCTCAATGACTCCAGAGCTCATCAATTCTGTCTATCTAGCTGGCCAGCTAGCTTTGGGAATGACCTGCATGGCTTTTATAAGGGTTCTGGGCATCTGAACTCCAGTTCTCACAGTTGTGTGGCAAGCCCCTATCACTGAGCTATTTCCGAGTCTCTCTCTGGATGCATTTATTCATTCTGTGGAAGTGTCATAGCTGCTTTTGAATTGTAATATCCTCACTCCTTTGATAACAGGAAGACACTTTTATGGCTGGCAGGAAGTTACATGTGTATATAGAGGCAGTACATGTAGCAGGATAAGATAAATGGGCGTAGTATTAAACTGCTCTTTTAATTCCTGTCTCTAAACCCATAGACATTAATTAAATTAAAGAAATTTCTTAGTGAAGTGGATAATAGTGCAGAAACTCACAACTGGCCAAAACACAGGGAATGAGAGCGTGGTTGCAAATGCAGCATGGCACATCACCTCTGTGTCAAGGCTTAAGTGCCTTTGCCGAAAAGAGGGCAGAGAGTTGATAAGAGCCAGAGATCGGAGATGACTTGAGAAGATCATGTGGACATGGCAGAGTAGCTTCACTCAGAAACTCACAGTAGCTACAGTTGCCTGCATACGGCCAGTGCAAGATTAAGCCAGTCAATACTCTAGCATGGGGTGTGAAGGGTTTAAAAGCCCCATCCCTAACAGAGGAGATATCGACAGTTAGTGACCTGTAGGTGAAGCAATGTCAGTTTTCTTTAAGGCTGTGGTACCCGGTAGGTCTACCACAAGCCAGTGGATGGCCCCGCAGACATGAGTACATGGGCAGCACAGGTTGAACTTGGTGGGTTATTTAAAACAAGCTGTGGATGTGAAAGGGACATAGAAATGAAGGGGAGGACTGAAGGGTGAATATTATAAAAACACATGGAATGAAATTCTCAAAGAATGAAAAAAACTATTACATTAGGAAAAGGAAAATTCCAAATCAAATGTCGCATTTTTATGAGCATTAGGACTTCAAACAGCCAACCTTTGAGGACATCCACTCTTATTATCAAGTAGCCATCTAGATCTAGTCTGCCCATCTTTTCCTCTTCTGTTCTTTTTTTATTTTTTATTTTTGTGTGTGTATGTTGTGTTTATGTCACAGTGGCAATCCTGGTCTATATATTGAGTCTCATAACATTTCTCATGTGTCTTTTGGTAGTGGTATCAGCAAAATATTGGGCAAGGGAGGAAAGAGACCATTGTATGTAGAGTTTTGTCAGGCTGTACCAGTCAGGAGTAGCCCCTTCCCAGCTCCAGCTCTTTATAGGCTCTGTAACTTTGTTTTGACTGTTGGCTTTGTCAGACCTGCAACTGATCCTGACTTTCCTCTGCTGCTGGTCTCTGGATGTATCACCCTTGTTACTGGCTGCTTTGGCTCTGCACATACCTCTGTAAACAGTCCTTCAGTTTGAATGCGTCAACTGCTTCCTCTAGTACCTTGGATGACTGTGCCAAACAGTCTGTGCCATGGACTGTACTATAGCTTCTAATATATGATTTAATATAATATAGATGTAGTTATATTTACTAATATTGTTTTAAAATATTGATAAAAATGAGATTAAAAAGGAGTAACTTTCAAAAGGAGGTTTTACAGTGTAAATTGCAGAGCCAGTTTTTACAATCAGGCAGTCTGATCTTGAGTCCACCCTCTAAGCATGACATGGTTTACATCTCCGATCAGAGGCAGACTAAGATGAAGTTTGCATCTGCGGGGAAAGAACCTTTAAGATCTACCCTTGTGGGGGAGTGCAAGCAGAGGACTGGGTAGAAGCAAAACTGGTCGATTTCAGATTCTATTCAGACACACCAAAAAGGCCATGGTGTTGGAGCAGTGAGCGCTAGAATGAAGGCCTGGTCTTAGAGGGTGCATCTGGGCAGTTCACCCTGGGATCAGGGCACTGCTAGCAACGCCTGCGAGTTCATGAGCCTATCCAATCCCATCCAGTCTCTGGGAGGGTCTGTTACACTCTTACACTATTCTGTCTCTTTCCCTCTCATGTCACGTCACATCGCATCATCACATCCCATCATCGTCAATAGTTTGTATGGCACAGAAGTAGGCGTTAAACAACCTGGCTTCTAATTCTTGCTTTGCTGTGTGTCAGATGCCTTTGTTCAATTTACTTAATGCTTTTAGATTTCAGATTCCTTCTCATAGTCTGAGGAGCTTTGATTAAATGGCCTGTGTGGTTACTTTTAGCTCTGAGGTTCTATCTTTTAGTTTATTAGCTTTCCAGAAGTCAGCAATAACAGAAATAAACACGTCAGATGCTTTTTAAGTAATGCCAGAGATTATTTATTTATTTATTTTGCAAGCTTTAGTGTCTTTCTCAAGCACTGTCAATAAATCATGATGGGACTCATGAACATCCATGCAGATGCTCCTTTTCTCCCTAGAGTGTCTTTGTTTGGTATCACGAAACTTTAGAATACTTGACACTTTTTACTCTTTCTGAGCATAGCTAATGCATATGGTTTCTTTTTGGAATTGTTTGAATGCTTTCAAGGGGTCATTGTACGATTTGAGAAGACATGATCTTAATTAGAGTAGATATATCTTGATAAAAGTAAAATGGAATGGAAGATGATATCTCTATCTCTTATTGGAGAACTAAAACTGGTTATCATATTATAAAGCCTAAGGCAATAAATAAGAAAGCAAGAAAAGATATAAGTGAAAAACAGTAACAACAAAAGGAAGTGGGGGTACTAATGGAATTTTGAAAGTACTGAATATGTATACAATATTGTAAACTTTCATTAAAATTCACACAAATATACTTTAACAACAGACTAAAAATTTAAAAATGGAACCAAGCAAACATAGCAACCCTTTAAGATTTACTTTTCTGAGCTGTGGCAAATGATTCAATAAAAACAGTGAATAACTGTATTGTCAGTCATGTACGGCTTCACCTCTATGATTTCCCAAAGTAAGCCTTATGGTCGAAGCTGCTTGAACCATAAATAAATAACTAGACATACCTTCACTCCAGCTTCCATACCTGACTCTCGTTAAACCCTATCAGCAACTGTAGAGAGCCAAAGAAGCAATTTCAATAAATATTTCATTACGTGGGAGCCCATTTGCTGGTATTTCAAATAAATAAGTACATTTCTCACTGCATGGACACTACAAGGAAAAATTCTCCAGTTCCCATTTTCATGCTTTCTTTTGCTTTCTGAGGAGGTCAGTCATTTTTGTTTTCTAGTGTACAACTAGATTATTTATTGGAAGAAAATGTTTTAAAGCAGGAAAAGAGGAAAAAACCCAACCAAATAATTTATTGAAGATTGTCTCCTGGCAGATTAATCCCTACCACTTGGCTGGGTTCATTCCATAGCGAGCGGAGTGCTCAAGCCTAAATCGCGTGTCCGTAAGAAGTTGCATAAATAACTCCAAGTACTGTGATCCTCTTTGCACGTGGCCATCTCCCTGACCTTCAAAGAAAATTTCAGAAAGGTAGTAAGAAAAAATATAGCCCAAGATGCTCTAGTTATGGTATTTCCTAATAAATAACAAGTTTTTGCTTCTTTCATCCAAGCACATTTATCAGATAGGACACACTAGGTAAGGAGTAGAAGTACTGTGCTGCCCACCACAAATAATCTGGAAATACCATTAGGAGGGTTCTACGTCACAGTTAGGAGTGATCTCCGTAGTCAAGACAGCATCTGCTTTGTGTTTTTGTTGTTATTACCCTGAATGCAGCAGCGAACGAGCTCAGTTTCTTAATTGCCCCAACCACCAAGAAGCCATACGTAAAAGTGGCTGAAGAGGCAGTTTCTAAACATTTCTAGTTCCCATCTGCTTATCCAGTGGCCGGGCCTTAATTTATAGTTACAGGGTCACAAGAGCATTCCTAGAAACTTTCTGATGTCACTTTTTGTTTAACAATTTCATTCTAAATCTGAAATGTTATTCTCTGTTAATCCCTTTCTGAAAGTTTAGGCTGGCAACAACACCAATATTCAAATTTCCCGGACCAGGAATGGTAAAATGATCTTACACCTTTGTTCTAGTTTATTGTAATAAATATGCTGTGTGCTATTGATTCTTTCTTAATATATATGCCAAATCCACAGCTTCTCACTTTTGATGAAAGAAGGGATGGATTTAGGAAAAGAGGCCCGGCAGTCTAATAATACCGTAGTTCTGTTGCTGATACAGGATATGACAGTTACTGTAAGTTTCAGTTTTTAAGGTACAGTATAGTCTTATCTGTTTTCCTGACCATTTTAGATGTTTTTATCAGGAAAAAAGTTAGTGTAAATTTTAGTTGGCCCAGTATATGTGGTGGGAGAGGAAGGGGAAATCTAATATGTCACATCACTCTGCTATCAGTCTGAGAGCCCTCTACTCTGAGAGCGCCATCTACTCTTACATCTTTGCAAACTGGTCTTAGGACAGGCAGCTTGCTCTTGATGCCTGGAGAGACCTGTCCCTGACCAACATGTAGATATAAGTTCTCTGAAGACTGCTGGCCACATTGCTTACCCGAGAGACCAAGGGATGAAGAGAAAAGGCACTGTCTGCCTCCTAATTCTGTTGCTAAGTGGTGCTTCCAACATGCACCTACTCATGGTTCAATGTATCCAGGATCTTTTAAGAGACCACAGAGAAGAAATGATTCACATCCCATATTCCTTGGTAGGCTACTGCACATCTGCTTTGGCTTATCCCACCTGAGCAGAGAATCATAGGTCTAAAATGGACTTAACATTCTCTACCTCGTGTGTCCCCAACCTCAGTGATGGCACTGCATCCGCTCAGTCCTCCAAGGCAGCATCTCAGTGGTTTTACCTCTGCCACCATCCCATCAAGACACCAAGCTCCTTGGGGCGGTCTCTGCATACTTTATTTCTATTCATTCCCCTCATCTTTAGTGCTGTCTACCCGACTTCAGGGCCACATTCTGTCATTGCCTCTTTAATCATCCACCAGCCTCTGCTCACTGATCTTCTCAGTTATGTCCCTTCATTCCAGGCCAAGGTTATTTTTCTGAAATGCAAACCTGATGATATCATGACCTTGCCTTCAAGATACTGGCCAAATTCCATCAATCCTTACTAGGGCTTGAACATGGTTTATGTGGTTTCTCCACTCTGAAACTTGTGTTGAAATTGAATCTTTGCTATGAGATGTTAAGAGGAGGGACCAAGAAATGCTAAGAAGTAATTAGCACTCTGCCCTAATGAATGGGTTAGTACACTTATGTGATTAATAGATTAATGGGCTATCTTGGGAGTGGATCTTCTAAAAAAGAGAAAAAGGCAAACATTAGTTTGGCTCGGCCCCTTGTGCTCCCTAACTCCTACCATGTGATGCCCTGAACTACATTGGCATTTTGCCATCAAGATGGCTATCACCAGATGTGGCCTCTTGACCTCACACTAGAACCATGAGCCAAGATAAACCTCTTTTCTTTATAATTTACCCAGTGTGTGGAATTGTGTTAGCAGTGACAGAAAATGGATTAAAGCAATCCTATAAGGTCAAATTTCTGCCAATGCCTGCAGCTTCCCTCTCTGCCTTCCTGTTACGTGTGAACAGCTTATAAACTTGAGCGATTGCTTACAGTCTCCAGAATGTTCCAGAGCACACGTATATTTGTGACTCCTGCTGGGCCTTCCTGGGTTACCTTTTTTTTCTTTTCTTTCTTTTTTAACTACCTTGCTGGTTCTCAGTCACTTCTTGGATTTCAGTGTAGAGGCTGCTTCCTCTGCAGACTTCTCTGCTTGACCGAGTTCTGAGAACACTGTGTGTGTATGTCTGCCCTGATGACACTCGGTACGTCGTTCACTACTGGTCTGCGCTCTGCCCCTCCACTCAGCAGCACTCCACAAAAGCAGGGTCATGTCTGCTGGGTTAGCACTCTTTCCGGTGTTTGGCACTGTCCCTAGGACATAGAAAACTCTCAAATGTTTGTTAAATGAATAAGTGAAGAAAATGAACAATGACTTTGTTTATTTTCCCAGGAAAACAGAGATATAGTTTAAAAAAATGTACTGGGTACCAGCAATTCCACACCCCCATCCTTTTTTCTAATTGTGTATGTGATTATGGGGTCACTAACCTTTGTACAGAATGGAATAATGATACCCATCTTATACTGTGTCAGGAGTTGCTTAAATATAAGAAATAGCATTCACTTCCTATAAAGTGTAGAATTGCCCAAAAATAAAAAGATGTCATTATCACAATGGCCTAAATTAATTAATTTAGAACTATAATTTGAATTTTGACACTAAAATTCTTGTCAGATGATAAGCATATTGCTGTTTACATATCTGCAAATTTTAGTAGCTTAAAACAGAGCAACAGCCATTTATTTAGATCATGACTCACCAGATTAGACATTTAGGCTGAGCTCAACTGGAGCCTATGGTCTCAGCTGGACTCTGTGGCCAGCTATTGGTCAGCTGGAGCTGCCGGCTGAGGTGGGTGCAGGTGGATTTACTGACTCTGCTTTGTTTGCTCTCTCATCCTCCTTAGGTTAACTTGGGCTTGTTCACATGGTGAGGAGGAGGATAGGAAGCAGGATTCTGTGAAACAGAAAAGAATGACATCTTTCTTAAAGTCTAGGATTAGAACTGCCACACTGAAGTCTTGCTGCATTTTGGAAGATAAGGCAAGTCTAAAGTTGGTCCATTTAAAATAAGGAGAAAGTAATTCTACCTCTTTATGGGCGACCTCCAAGTGTATTGGGAGGTGTGGGCACTTGACGGGCTGCCACTGTCTCCATGTGGCAGAGCTCACCCCACTCCGTCACACTTTCTTTTAGTTATTTACTGCTACAAATCTGAATATATTGCTTCCTAATTTAAAATTACTTATGGACTCTTCATTATGCATAAAATAAAGTCCACACTCATAGCAAAAGCCTCTGTGAAGTTCCCACATTGGCCTTTTCTACCTGGTCCTTTATGCTCTAGGGGTAGACATTCTTCTAGTCCCAGGGGACCCATTGTGTTATTTCTGTCCTCTGTTTCATGCTGTTCACTGTCTGGAGAGCTGCTCCTTCTTTTCCTTGCCTGAACAATCTTACACATTCTAATAATAACAACAATCCTACTTACTACATGCCAGGCACTAGCTGCTCTAAGCACTTTATATGGATATAGGTTTTCCCCATGAAGAAGGTACTATTTTTTTCTCCTCACAGATAAGGAAACTGGGGCACTGAGAAGTTGAGCAATTTGTTCAAAGTCACTCAGCTAGAAGTCTGGATCCAGGCTGGAGGTCTGGAATTTGTACATGTATCCTCCAGGCCCCCCACCTTTAAGACCTAACTTAGTTTGCTCCATTCCCCTACACATCTTGACATTTAATATATTCAGTGCTCAGTTTCAGTATTGGATGCTTTGAATTATCAGTTTCTTAAGAGCACAGACTATGTCTTCCCTTTGAAACCATTGAATGGAACACAGTATCATGTCTGTGTTGCATCCTCCAAACTTATCAAGATGTGCCTTTTGCAAGATTAAAAAACTCTGCTTCTTTTTGAAAGAAAAAAATTCAGAAAAAAAAAGAAACCCAGAGACTCTCAGTCTTGACAGCATCTCCAAGAGAGAATCGTCGAGTGGGAGCTCCGACTCACTTTGCAAACAGGAAATTTAGGCATGTGGAGATGAAATCACCCAGTGCTGTGCCAGGATTCTTTTTTGGGTTTTCCAATTCCTAGTTTTGTGTTCTATCTACCAAAAAGTGGTGTTTGTCTATGAAGTGCCGCTGATGATTGCTTAATTTCTCCTAGAACAAAGCTAAAAACCATAACAATTAAATTAAATCACCCAAGAGGGACATAGCTTTCCCTTGTAAAGTTCTGAGGGAACAAACTTTTGGGGAAACTTTTTTCCCCTGGGGTATACTGCTTTCTTCCCTTTCAGTAGAATATATTGTGTCTGATGGAGCAAAAAATTGTTTTTAAGAAACCCTGCACCAATCTGTCTGCCCCAGCTCAGACACATGCTCACACTGAGAATTAAATTCACAGAAATGAGAGAAAATCAAGGGAAGCAAAGGAGCATGGCTTCTGCTTCCCAGAATCATTCTCTGGTGTATTTAGTGGCCTGTTGGGTGAGAGGGTGATGTGGGGAAAGGCTAGGGATGGAATTAATTTGTCACGCCTCTTTGCTTACTTATCACCAAAGCACTGAGCAAAGGTAAGCATTCTGCACTTTTTACCCACTGCTCTTTAATCCACAAGAAGCTTTATTAGAGCCTAGACACTTAAAGCAGGGTTTCTTTTGAGGTTTTTTTCCAGCTTGAGTTTCATGACTACCATTTCCTTCATTAGCAGCAGTAACTTCTTGAACGTAAAGCTTGCTTGAAATGGTAAGTACTAAGAGTGGAGAGAGAAGGAGAAATAAGGGAGGGTTTAGGAACAGCACCATTCAAACACTCATGGGAAAGAGATTGAACTCTGGTGAGAATCATCTCTGTAGCTCTTTAAAATGTTGCTTCTTTATAAGTGTGTGTGTTTTGTGGTTTTTTTTTTGTTTATTTGTTTTGTGTGTATGTTCTTATGTGTATGTTTGGTTTGAATTCTATCTTTTCTTTAATAGTAACCTTTAATTTTCCTCATCGTCAGCTGCCCTATCCAAATTATTTTGATTGTACTTTAATCAGAAATACAAATTTTATATGAAAATTTCAGATCAAGATTTATTTTGTGTTGTTTTGTTTCATAATGACTTCCTAATTTTACAACCTTCCTTGAGTTATAGCTCACTAAACATCATTAGCTAATATGACCGGGAACTTGAGAGAGACTTTGGCATGTCCTGTAAACCGCACACTTAATCAATGCTGGAGGAGGATAATGAGGATGGTATTGCAGACGCTGACCTTTCTTAGTAATCTATTTTTCTGGAAATGGTTGCATTTGCTCTGTCTCTGTGACTCGAGCGTTTCTGTACGCGCGCGCGCGTGTGTGTGTGTGTGTGTGTGTGCACATGTGTGTGTGCACGTGTGTGTGTGTGTGTGTGTGTGTGTGTGTCTGTCTGTCTGTCTGTCTGTCTGTCTGTCTAGGAGCATGAACATCTTATGGATTTTCCACCGAGGAGTTGAGAATTTGTGGAGCTCGGGCCAGGCCCCTCTGGTCACCATGCACAACTATGAAACTGCAGCTGACCTGGCAACGAATACTCAGCAGCTCCTCTCCACTGTCTCGACTTCTTCCGCCCGATCTCTTCTCACCTCTATTCTCAGAATGGCTGGTTTGTTATGAAACTAATTCTTTTCTAGGCCAAGTTTCCTTTGAACAGGGTGCAAAGGCATCTGATCCTGTGGATTAGAAGTGGGTTGTCATCAAAATGATACAGCTCTGTTCTTCTCTGTTCCTTTCTTGGAATGGCTGAGAACAGACTTGCGAAGAGAAAAACTTGTTGGCGTTTGGGAGCTGCCAGGTTTTAGAGAGCCCAATTATGTCTTTTTTGAACTAGCATTTCTTTAATAGAGTTTAATTTTAAAATGTTATTTTTTTCATTTTCTGACATTTCTTTTAGTTTTTAATTTGCAAAGATAAAGATATATTTACTCATTGGTGAAATAAAAATGGACTTTGTGAGTAAGCAGGGTCAGCTGCCCATCTGTGTTCAAAGCTAGTGGCCATCAAGGGCTTTTATGTTCTGAGAGGTGCCCTGGCTGCTGCTGTCTTCCGTCAAGTGTGTGTCTTTCTTGTGCCTTTGCGTGAACTCACTGCAGTCAGAGTGCACCAGCCTTGTCTGTGCATAACGTCGGTGACGTCTGTCTCTTAAGACACAAGTCTCCTGTGAACATTACTCCACCTGTGCTTTGGAGGTGTTCATCCCCCAGAGTCACAGGACTGTCTAGTCTAGTACCCTGACTGGAGGAGCTGCCTTACATCTGAGCACACAGACTAAAGACGGGCACTTGAAGGATGTAAAAGTACATGTATTTAAAAAACAAAACAAAACAAAAAACAACACTGGTCTTTCATAGGAGGCTACGGAACATTGGATCTCATTTTCTCCCGGAGTTGAAGCAGGAGAATGGGAGGTGTGAGGTAACAGACCCTGTAAGTCTAGATTTGAGACAGTTGAATGGGCACATGAATTTGGGAGAAGTAAGATAGAGAGACACCAGAAAGAGGCTGGAGAGATGGCCTAGCATTTAAATGCACTTACTACTCATCCAGAGGACTGGAGTTTGGTTCCTAGCACCTACTCCACAGTCTACAACTGCCCGTGACTCCAGTTCCAGGGCATCTGACCCTATTTTCTGACCTCTTTGGGCACATACATGTGCATGTACTCACATACAGAAAAATATATATATATATATATATATATATGTGTGTGTGTGTGTGTGTGTGTGTGTATAAAACAATATACATATTTCTAAACACTGAAAGACATGAAGAAACTGGGCCTTTGGTGATATGTTTTCAATATCGGATCAAAATTCTCCTAACTTCTTGCTATACAGTACTCATGATATAGCTTTGTTCATGTCCTATATTTGCATGGTATGATGATATAACTGTCATACATAATGTAACCACATGCATGTCATATAACAATATGACTGCATTTTTATAGCCTCTTGATTATCATCTATTTTGACTTAACTCTAAATGACACAGCATTTTTACCGACAGACTCCCAGGGAAGTAATTGAAACTTAAAGGTCTGAATCCCATTTCAACTCCTCCTCCCCATACCAAATACCATTTCCTCTCTTCCACCTGTGCTGATCCTATGGATATTCTAACAAAACTCATGTCCAGGATACTTCTTCTTAGAATCATCTGCCGGACACTCCAAACATGCAAACATCTCTCTTTTTATGCAGCGTGGGTTTCCTTGGGAGCACCTTCTACAACACAATCCCTACACCCATTTGGTTCTCAGGAAACACTGCTGGAGACAGGGGGTGGGAAGATTGTTAAGAGCCAGAGGATCAGATTGTATCTTCTAGCTATGACAGGAAAGCTGCAGCCCTGAAATCCCAACAACATGGCTGCTTGAACAAGACCTGAACGGTAACGATACCAGTTGACGTACCAGTATGGCTGGAAGAAAATCTAACGGGGTTCCACCCCTAGATGACGTATTGCAGGTTAGTAATGACTGCTGAAGGAGGGGAATTAGTCTTCCCCAGAGATGAGACACCTAATTGGTTCTCCAATACCAAATGGCTCTAAAAATATATCCATACAAGCGACACTAAATGTATGTAACGATGTGTGAATGTGTGTGTAAGTTTGAGAGGGAGTATCAGGAGGGACAGTGGAGGGGTCAGAGGAAGGAGAGGGAAGGCAAGAGATGATATATTTTAATTAATTGTAAAAAAAAACCAACAGAAATAGATAAGTAGAGCAATTTTACTGTGTTTTACTTTGACAAATGTCTGGAAGTTCACCTGTTGGTTTTACTTCAGTTTTCAACAGTTAACCTATGGTTGAGTTAGCCCAGTAAGAGGTAGAAGGGGAGAAGATTGAGGGAGACCATTATCTTCTAGATTTACTAATCATATTTATGCTTTATTTTTAAAATGTAACTTATGTGTATACCCATGAACCCATCATGGTGGTTATTTAAGGTCCTATTGTAGACATTTCCTTTGGCTCCTTCTCCATTTCTATAAGGACTACAGATGCAAGCCCTCGTGCCCAGCTTTTTACATGGATCTGTGGGTTCCAAACTCCAAAGGGAAACACTTGACTAACTGAGCCATCTTTCCAGATTAATTTCCTCCAGATCTTTTCTAGTCCTGGGCCTGTGTAATGAGTCATTTTTTGTCCAGCCAGTCAGCTTCCAAATAATGACCTGGAGACTTATTATTGATTATGAAAACTTGGCCTTTAGCTTAGGCTTGTCTCAACTAGCTCTTATAACTTAAATTAACCCATATTTTTATACCTATGTTCTGCCATGTAGCGTACTGCTCTTCCATCTTGTACCTCCTGTCTCCTCTCTATGTCTTGCTAGGGACTCCACCTTCCCATAGTCCTCTCTGTTTCTGGAAGTCCTGTCTAACCTCTTCCTGCCTAGCTATTGGTCATTTTGCTTTTTATTAAAGAAATCAGAAGGCACCTTGGCAAAAACACATCTTCACAATGTAAACAGATATTCCACAATAGGCCTGGACAGTCTATTTGGATATTGACAGTTCCCCAAGTAAGCCATGTCATCTCACTGAAGTAAGCCATGTCATCTTGCTGGTTTTGATTTGCCTTTCCCTAATGTCTAAGGCTGTTGAGCAGCTTTACATATGGTCTGGTATTCACACATTTTCTTTGGTGAAATAACTATTAGTTATTTTACTTATTATTTAATTTGGCCACTTGCTTACTTTATTATTTTAAGAATCCTTTAGGACTGAGATCAACCTGATAGGCCTTGCTCTGGAGGAGGTGGGAATGAGGGGTGGGCTGGGGGAAGGAGAGGGGGCGGGAGAGGGGAGAACAAGGGAATCTGTGGCTGTTATGTAGAACTAAATAGTATTGTAAAATAAAATAAAATAAAAAGGTGGCAAAAATGCATTCTGAAAAAAATGTGATTTACATAAACTTTTATCAATAAAACTACAAATTCAATTATTTAAAAAAAAAGAATCCTTTAAAAATAACACATTATGGGCAAGGACTTTATCAAATATGTGCTTTGAAAACATCTCTACCCAGTCTATGGCTTGTTTATTCACTTTCTTCCCATAGCATTGCCTTTCAGAAGCAGAACTTTTTTATTTCAATCAAATTAAATTTATCTTTAAATAATTTTATGGGCTGTACTTCACTTATACTTTAAGAAATTTTGCATAACCAAAAGCCACAAATATTTTCTTCTGTGTTTTCTTCTAGAAGTCTTACAATTTTAGGTTTCATATTTAGTTCTATGATCCATTTATTTTCAATTTTTATATGAGTTAATTTCTATGTATTATACGAGATATGGATTGAAATTTATTTTATTTTTGCATATGGATACCGGAGTGTTCTTGCACCATGTGTTAAAATCGTTCATCTAATTTTAAAAAATGGAGCACATAATTCCAGTGTAGTCCTAGACTGTTTCAGCATAATCATTCCTAGAGCATGTTAAAAATGGGTATTCTTAGGTCTCACACCATCCTGTCTAATTCATGTCTGATGAAAAGCATCCTCAGTGGTTCTTGTGAATACCAAGCTTTAGGAACAATGGACCCATACCATCATTATCCATTCATACTCCAAATCAGCAGCATCTCCATCCAAGCTCAGAAAAGATATAACTTAGTAAAAGTTTAGTGTGACAACCTGTTTGGGGGTAACCTTCCAGTAATGAAATTCAAAGAACTAAACAAAGTATGAACAATAGCAATTTTAGGTGTCAAATATTAGTAATATTTCAATATATGAAAAACTTCTATACACCAAAGCCTCTTAAATGGCTTAAAATAAGACAGACAGTAATGTCCAACACATTTTTGCAAAGGACAAGTATTTAATTTTAAATTGTAAAGATATATAGAATAACCAATGAGTCAAAACTCAAGGCATGCATAAAAAGATAAAAGACAAAAAGCATATCATTAATTGTGTCAAGGGGATATTTCTTTGATATTGTAAGATTGCTCTAAAAATATTTTGACAATATTTTTATTGAAGATAAAGATGAAGAGAGGCTTACATTACAAAAACCATAAATACAAAATTATTGTTTTGAATGTTTTTTAGATAAACAGAATAGATGTTTTAGAAAAATGAGCTAAAAGCACAATAGGTAAGTGTGTGAAGGTCCCTTACTTTGCCATGGTAGAAAACAGCATCCGTAGAATAATTCTGTTCTCTTGCATTACCACATTCAGAAGGTTACAAGAAGCAGCCAACACCTCATGGTCAAGCAGGCTATAAATCACCCAGATGTAGACTGATGTAAGAGTTCTGAGCATTCTTAATGTAAGCACAGCTAAGCTATGTAAGCTACGATGCTTAGCAGATTATATACAATAAATGCAATTTTTATTTGTTATTTTCAGTATGTGGCAGGTTTACTGGGTATAACCTCATCCTTCATAAGTTAGTATTCTTGATTGGTATTTTCTAAGTAAACGTGTATACTATTGATGTAACCTAAGAAAACAAACAGACAAACAAACAAAAAACCACCACCACCACCACCACCACCACCACCACCACCACCACCAAATAAAACACCAATCTTTAGCAGGGATTCTAAAGAGAGATAGGTCAAAGGAAGGCACTGGGAGGAGCTAAGACAGGGTTACTTAGGTCAATGCTTTGAATGAAGAGGTGAAGTAAGAATTCATAGTCAAGCAGCTGTTAAAGATCGCTTCCATGTGATAGCACAGATTGAGAGGACTGGCAAAAGCAGACAGATTCTGCTGTCTGTGTTGTGGTCTGTCTTCCTGATCATATTTAAATCTTGCTGAAGTTCAGTCCCGCCCTTAGCCCAGAAGGTGGATGGGGTGTGGACGGTAAGCCAGCCATCAGCTCCACTTGGCTTACCAAGTGCCTGTCGGTCATCTACTCCACAGCATTACTCTGCAGTCTCCAGTGTAGAAAGCAAGTCTCAAGTGTTTCTCCAGTTTGGAAACTCACTCCTGTCTTCGGGGCTGTGCTCTGAACTGAAGTTGAACTCCGACAGTTTAGTTCTCATGACCTCCAGACAATGCAATGTTTTGTTTTGAAGAACTGCTTTATGAGTCTCCCAAGTGAACTCTGCCTAGTCCTGGGTAATGAGTAGCACTTATAAAGCCCAGAGACTAAATTTTAGTATTGTGAATAAACAAATGCTAAAAAACAGAAATGTATAAAGTATATACCTCAGATTGCATTCAGATTCAAAAGCAAAAAAAAAAAAATGAATTTGTTTCTTGAAAATCCAGTGCTACAAATCACATTGATAATTACAAAAAGAGTGTTATAAGACAAAAACCAATTATGATCCAAGAAATCATGTTAAACAATCTAAGAAAAGTAAATTATGTATGTAAGTGAAGCTGGAGAAATCTCAAAAGTACTATGAATTTGATTCGAAGAAATTTTAGCATAAATTTGTTATTTATATGGTTCTATAGTTTTGTCTCAGGTTGTACAGATAAAACTATCCATGTGGGGCAAACATTAGAACCTGAACTGAATCCTCAGAACTAATGAAAAGAGGAAGGCAAGGCCATGCTCTGTAATCCTAGCCCTGAAGGCAGGCAGATTTCTGGTACCCACTGTCCAGACTACCTAGTCTACTTGCAAGTTCCAGTCCAGTGAAGGACTCATCTGGAAAAGAATAGGTAGATGGTGTCTGATGCAGTCAAATGTGTCACCTCCCTCTATTTGGACATGCACACATTTTTATGTACACCTAAATGTACATGTGTGTCACACACACACACAAAAAAATTCTCCTAAAATCTTATTTTTTGATCAGCTGTAAAATAAGTACCATCAAACAGTAATTGATTTTCAAAGTATGAAGAATATATAAAATAAAGTAAATTAAAATATATAAATTTATCCAGAAAAGGTTTTTTTTTTTTTCAGGTGTATAAAGACAATTGTACAGCATGACTGAAACTGTAAAACCTAAATTAGCCACAGGCAAAGGAATCCAGAGGAAGTTAAAAAATAGTTTTAAAGATTGATCTAAAATGTTACTATTTTTTGCTTCTTTTCAAAATTACTGTCAATATAGAAATGATGACTATGACCACCTTAAACAAAGAATGGAATCATCATAAGATGTAAGAATGGGGCCAGATAAATATGAACTCATGCACAGTTCAGAATGTACATTAGATTTTTCTAATATGAAGTACTCCCATGTGTTTGACTTACTTGTGTGAATTAGTGTGAACTGTGCTAGAAGTGGAATAGAATGATGATTGCATGGATTATCAATGAAGAATTTAATTCTTGATCCAAATTAATGTACAGAAATAGATTTCATATCCACATTTCTGGGCCTGAGGGTCTTAATTCTGTCGTGTTTTTCTCACTTAGCTTGTAAATTATTTAATAAATACCATATCTTAAGAATTCTGAATATGTAAGCCATACTCTGTAGTGCTCCATTTTTATAGAGAAGCTATCAGCAGAATATAACCTGAGTATTTTCATCCTGCTTTGAGGATCTTCTGATCAAGACAAAGGCTCCAGTTTTACAATGATTTGTGTGGATCCCAGACATGTTCCTCCTATTTGTATGGACCCCGGACATGCCTCTCCTGTACCTTATCTACTTAATTCTGCATCTGCTCAGATTCTATACTGAGATCGATATTATGGCTGAAAATACCTGATTTGATGCTCAAAAGAAAACTGTCCAGCTGACAATGTTAGCTATTATTTTGGAAAATATGAACAAATAATTTTGATATTTGTTTCCCAAGGCTTGAGAATTACATGGTCTGATTTGTGCTTATTCTCTTATGAATACCCAAATTATCAATCCTAGATTCATGTATAGAAATTGTTTCAAAGGAAGTGTTTTGTTGTCTTTAAACATTCTATTCTGATGCTGAGGAGCCGTGTTTCCAATGCTTTGTGTATGGTGCTTTATTAGTCACTTGAGGAAAAGAGAAGATGAGACTAATATGGTTTTCAGTCTTGGCTACACTCTTTTATGTTTGACAGCATGTGATCACATTATTCTATTTCATCTTTGCTGGGGCTCGACAAGACAGACATTATTTCCCCCATTTTACAGATGGTAGAACAGAATCAGAAAGGTTACTTGTCCATACTTTCATTTTTAGTAGGGCCAAGACTATAACCTCAGTGTGTTTTGGCTCCTATACCTTTTTTCTTTTTGTTAACTCAAAAGGATATTATTTTTTCCTAATGTGTTTCCCCCCAAGAGAAATCAAGTAATTATTTTAATGTAAAAGAATCCCTTTAGTTCAAAGTGAAGAATACTTTGTCTGATTTTCACTGGCCATTTCAACACCACAGAAGCAAGAAATCGTTCAGTTCAGGGGAAGATTCATGCACCTGTGGATTCCATCTTTTGTGCAGGATTAATGGGTGAGGTTGGATTTGATTTGCTCCATGACTAAACTTTAAAATTGGGATTTCAAATGGATATGCAGTCTCACTCTGCTTTCACGTCTCCTGTGAAAAGCCTAATGGTTATGCAAGTCTCAGAACCATACTTAAAGTAACAACTCGTCCTTTTATCTGTTAACATCAAACTGGGGTCTTTTTTGTTCACTTTCGCTAGACCTCTAACCTTTAACGGTGAGTCCGGCAGCTGCAGAAAGCCTGATCTTATTTTCTGCCCCTGGCAAGACTTTTTCAAGTTCATCTTTTTTCCCTTCTCTCAAAATCTGATGAAAAATGAAATGTCAGGAAAACAAGCTCTTGGGCTAAAAAAACTTGTGTCTGCCTCTGACAGATGTCACTTTGAAAGGTTTCAGGTCACCTGTCAGAAGTATGCTGGTGTGATCTGTGCTCACATCGACAGGACCTCACACCAACACTGGGGCTCTGCTCTTTCAAAAATGTAAATGATTTGAAGTTACTGCTTTTTTAATTTTTTTTCCAATTCTGATTAATTAGACAAAGGAGGTTGAGGAAAGAGGGAGGGGTAAGGATGGAGGAAGGGAGGGAGGGAGGGAGGGAGAGAGAGAGAGAGAGAGAGAGAGAGAGAGAGAGAGAGAGAGAGAGAGAGAGAGGCTTTTTACAAAGGACAGCTTGACCTTTGGCTGACCCTGGCAGTGAACCAATCAGCATTCTTGTAATCCAAACACAGATGCCTGGAGCTAAACAAATCTTATACTTGTGAACAGGAATTCAGTTTGCTGTCAAAATGCCATGAGGATCACCACAGTGCAGCTTTAACAAATATCTTCAGTTAAAGGTTTAATGTTTATGATTAACTGACCAAAGTAATATTAAACACTATAATGTTTTAATAGTGGTTCAGTTTAGTAGGAAATGTTTCCAGCAAAACTACTGGATTCTAATTCCAATTTCAATATAACGCACTGATATTCCATGTCAGAACCAGCACTGATATCGTCCAGGAGTTTGTAATGACTAATAAGTGGGCTTGAAAGACTTCTCTTTTTGGATTAGTTATGCAATGTGTGAATTACTTATCACAGTGATTAAATGTATTTTTTTCTTCCTTTTACTTTATCATAGCCAAGGTAATTTAAGAATTAAGAAAAAATACAGATTTAGTCTAATCACTTTGGGAGTAATGTCTTTATTATGGCATATGGGAAAAAAGATAAGATCATACTTTCACAGGCACGCTTGCCAAATTCTGCTGTGTGGCCCATCGGGAAAGACTGGCTCACCCGAAGAATACAAGCCTTGAAGCTTTGAACAGTACCATGGAGAAGGCAGGCCTTTTCTCGGCTTGTTTCGTTTTGTGCTGAGATCAAATCCTGGGCTTGCACTGTGCGCAAGTGCTGAACAATTAAGTATATAACCAGATTTGCTTGACTTAACACAACGTTTATACCTCATTCATTTATTCTGTTCATACATGCACATATGTGTGAGTGCTCGTGCGTGCGTGCGTGCGTGCGCGTCGCGTGCGTGTGTGTGTGTGTGTGTGTGTGTGTGTGTAGACATGAACCATGGCCATGGCACCCATGGACAGATCAGAGGACCGCTGGTTGGCGTTGCATCTTTCCTTCCACAGTGTGAGTCCTAGGGACAGAACTCAATTGCCGGGCTTGATAGCCGGTACGGTTTCCAGTCTCTGCTTGACTTGCAAGCATATAGTGCTTTCCTTTATTTAAGGAGGCCTTGTCTTGACTTCATATAAAGGCAAATTCCTCACGTTTGTTGTATCCATGTCCAGAACAAGGCATGCACACGAGTGTGTATAGAACATGAGGGGAAGGGGAATTTTGTTGACTTGAAGTGGAGAGTTGATTCTCAGCAGCAATTTGTATAGACTTGTAATGATTTTTTACCTTTACCCTAGAGCTGTGCTGTAGAGGATTACGTCTCCGACTTCAGTGCATAGGCGAGGCACTCGGTCCTTCTCAACATCCATGTTTGTCTGCAGTTCCAGCAGACCCCCTGTGGAGTGGGTGTGACTGTGCCATACACTGATGATCAAAAGTTTTAGTCAAATCTTACTTCTCAGCTTTCCCTGAGAGCTTTCCACTTCAAGTCTCATATAATTTTGAAAGTTCTAAAGATTATTTTAATTAAAAAAATCTCTCTTTGAGATGCCCCCTTTACCCCCACCCCTTACCACCTGCAACAGACTAGAGAGCTGACCCTCCCCCTTAGCAGCTGCAGCACTCAGAAGAGCGACCCCTGTACCTCACCTGGGCAACACAACAGAGCTGGCCCTCAGGGTACGGGTGCGGGAAAGCCAGCCCGAGGGTGTGAAAGCAGGAGAACCGGCCCCGCCCCCTGCTAGTGCCGCAGGAGGTGAATTAGCCTGGGGTTGGGGGCAGTGCTGGAGAGCTCACCCTGGTGGTGAGCACAGGGGAGAACTGGTGGGCAGGTCAACCCTGCAGCTGTTCAGGCCCAGAATCAGGATTATAGCTTGGCCCACCCCAACACCCACCCCATCTATGATCTGCTGGAGCACATGAAGGGGCCTGATCCACAGACCCAAAGCTGCAGCATCTCCACAACACAGGACAACAGGAGATTGAAGAAGAGTCCCAGTGAGGGCCAAGCATCGATAGTGCAGTAGAAACCAGAGGCCTTGAACCAGACCAATGACTCTTTGCAGTGAACACTTGCAAGTAAAGACATATGGACAAAGGGGTTCAATGTGCGACTCACTGTCTCATCTATGATGAGATTTTTATTTTTTTTCTCTTTTTCCTCTTAAATTTTGTTTTATTTATTTTTTTTTTTGTGGGGTGGGGAGTGCAGGGATGAGGGGCAGATGTGAAGGGACAGGGAAATGAATAGGATCAAGATGCATGGAATAAGTAAAAAGAAAGTAAAAAAATCTCTCTTCTGACTTATATTTTGACAGTTTTTTATCTTAACTATATACTGATGACTTAATCTCTTTTGAGGAACTTTCAAATTCTAATATAACTGTAGCTTGACTATCGCAAAATGAACCACCTACATTATGCATAAAGAAGAAAACAATATCAGTTTAGTGATCTCTGCCGTTGAGTTGTTCATTTTCTCTAGACTATAGTCTTGATAACAGTCTGGTATTCTACTAGGTAGTTCCATTAATACAGACCTATCTCTTCCATGCTATGCAGCAACCAGACTTTTCATAATCAAAAGATTCTAAGTTTTAATAAAAAATTTTCTTGATTGGGGCTGGAGAAATGGCTCAGCCATTAAGAGCACAGGCTGCTATTTCAAAGGACTAGGGTTTGATTTCTGGCATGATGTGGTGGCTCATAACTATCTATAATTCCAGTCTTAGGAGATCCAATGTCTGCTTGTGGCCTCTGAGGACACCAGGCATGCATGTGGTACATAGGAATAAATGCAGGCAAGGCAGCAATACACATAAAACAAAATAATAAATTAAGAAAAACTAAAAAAAAAAAAAGTACTTGTATTGAGAAGAACCAGGGTAAAAAACAGTTGACTACAAAAGCAGAAGTACTGGCAGTGTTTAGCCCCAGATAACTGCAAACATCCGGGAATCTGCTTCATCATGCCTGATTTCCCAGTGAGTCATGTTTACGCTTTAGATGTTAGTTTACTTTTTCTTCTTTAGAAAAAACAGTTTTTGATCACTCATGCCATGGAGGGAGGAAACAGAATCCCCATGGAATTCAAGTGCCGGTGTGCTCTTGCAGCTGATCATAGAGATCTTGCAGTTTTCCGTCTCACAAGGTGGTATAGTCTTTTCATCCACATCACGTGTTGGTAATGTGGGCATTCTTGTGCCATAGTGTGCAACCGGTACATGCAACCTTTAGCTGTACCGAGATAGAATGCACGGTCTTTGATTATCATTCCACATTCTTTGGATGATAGGTCTACATGTGGTTGGCTTGATTTTCCCATCAGTCTCTTTAAAATTGAGCATTCCACTACATTTAACAAAAATCTTTGATAAATATTCTTTATCTCTTTTGTGTCAAATTCTTAGATTATTTTCAAAAGCATAAAATGCTGCTTGCTAATTTTCTCCAAAGGCTGGAGACCCCATCCTTTGCTCCCTTCTTTCAGAAGAACAAACCATGAAGTGGTTGATGGTCCCATAAGGTATTAGGACTTCTATATGAGTTTTGTGGCAGGTTTTATTCTGTGTTGCTGATGACTTCATCTAGTGTGTGTGCTACAGACTTTAGAGTGTGTGATCTTGAGTAGAAGATGAGATGCAAAAAAGACTCTGTGACTTCTGGCCCACTGAGCTCTCACCAACATAACTGTGATCCCTTTATGGGAAAACTGCTTCAACCTTTTGAGCAAATATTGGTGGAAAGAGGGAGAAAGGATGTGTCCATTTAGAAACATACCCTTCTGACTGATATTAATAATTCCGAGCCACACGAAAAAGAATTACTCTGTGGCTGTAAGTAGGCAGTGGGTTTATGGTAAATGACAGAGTGTTTACAAATTTTCCTGATGACTTGATTAGAAAACGCACAAGTGGAGGCGGCAGCCGAGCATGCATTATTTAAGTGGTTGGTGTCTGGCCACAATCTGGAAACTGCGATTGTTGTGGATGCCATAGGAAAATTCTCACTTTCTGAGAGAAATTCTTTCACCTTTGTGTGCCCACAGCATGGATCTTTCCTTGTGGCAGCTGTAGGAAACACAGGAACTCTGTGACCTGGAAAATGTGGGACAACTGACACAAGGTGACCCTGGATGGCTGGGGTAGGCCCAATTAATTTAAAATTTTGCTTGGCCTTGTCTCTTCCAATTTTCTGAATCCTCTGGAAAAATGATTAATGCATACACTGCCAATGCGAAAATATTTTTGACCCTATTAAAGTCGACCAAGGATAAACCAAGTGTAGGCTGGCATTGTATCAAACTGGCTTTATTAAATTTGATTGGAGGCTTGTATGAGGAAGGGACAGACAAGGACATTATTTTGCACAGCCGCTCTCTTTTAAATGAAAATATCAAGTGGAATACAAAGTAGCACTATGCCTTGGACAGGAATCATTTTAAATATAAGAAAATAATACAAAGAACTTCATTTAAAGGCTAAACTATTTGCTGGGGAAAAATGTGCATATTGCTATGCTGGCCATTTACCAGTTAGGATGTTTTAATTTATGAGAGGTGTGGAAGCTTGGTATTTCCTCATTTATGGATGAGCTTGTTCAATCCTGCTTGCCTTCTCTGTCATCTGTCATTGAAAATTGTACAACTTGGAATTGTTGTGGACATTTTAAACCTTAGCACAAGAGGGTTTATTCTAAAAGTGTTTCCCCAATGTAGCTACCTGACAGAGTCATGCAAGTAACTAAGTGATTACCTTTCATTCTGGACATGTGTTTTTAAATAAAGATGTTATGATTTCAGCACAAGCCCACTGGGTCCTTAAAGTTACAATCCTTAACCTATTGTAATTGTAAAGAAATTTAAACAAATCCTTTTAACTTTCATTAAATAGAGTGAAAATACAATGTGTGTGTGGGTGTGTGTATGTGAGCGTGCATGTGCGTGCTTATCCAATTGTGCATATATTCACATACATATGCATATGCACCCGCATACCTCTTTCCTCCCCTATACATGCACAGCTCAGTCTGGCCTCAATGCCCTTTCTGCCTGTGCCTCCTGTGTTCCAGGGTGTGTCACCACACACAGCTTTTGGAAACTGTGTTTAGATTTCACATTGAACTTTTAAAAATAGCTTTCACAAATATAGGGGTTACTTGGGCACATAAATGTTACCAAAAAGAATATAATTTATTCATTTAGCATGTGGAAAAAATTACAATTTATTATTTTGGTATACTTCTCATAAGGTTGAATGAATCTGTTGAACGAACTGATGATGGAGTTCACCCATCACTATGTATCTATGGAAGGGTTAAAGCTGTAATTGGACTTGAGGTAATATTTATTGTTCACTGAAGAGCAGAGCACGTGAATCATTTTTCAGCTAGTTTTATTTAGCAATCACAGATGTGGAGAGTAGATGGTTATACCACAACAACAAAGCATGATGGGATATGCGTTCTGCATCAGATTGTGTAGCTCTAAGGCACAAATGAGTTTCTGTAGGACTTGTCACAGATTGCATCACCCTTTCCTCATAGCCTCCTGCTCTCTGGGGTTGTTTTCACAGCACCCTCTCCAACCCCTACAGAAAGGGTATGTGCATTTCTGCTCAGAGGTGGCATTCTGACATGGTTTCCTCAGCGGGGTACAAGCAGAAACCAGGCATGTCACTCCTGATCAGAAGGCTCACCAGCCTGGCACAGTTTGCCCAGTCTCTTTTGCCATCTGAATGACAGTCAGTGAAGTTCTAGGCAAACAGCAAAATGGGCAAGTTGTGGCTGACCGTGACACGTATCACAGCACGGTGGGACGTGTTCTTTCTGTTAACCGCTGTGATTTTGGATCATTTATTAGACTTAAAAGAATGTAACAAATCTTGACTGACATGGACATAAATTATATTCCATCGGCTTGAGGCAACGGACCTGGTGTCTGTCACTTAGGTGGCTCTGGATTTGTGATGAAATTATCATTGCCCACTGCCATGCCCATTTCCATCCTTAGCTCCTGTACCTTTCTTTTTTCCTCCTTAACAAAAGGAAGCACCTATCGGCAGTGGGCAAGCCTTTTGCTCGCACCCTTGATCCCATCGAATGCTTAGCATCATTTTGTTGAGTTTCCCTCCTCAGATGCACCAGCTTCTCTCTTTCACTGCGTCATTCAGTTCAAGAACTGAAAACAATCTTTCCTGGCTCCACGTTCCTTCCAGTTAGTCCCTTCCCAGTGGCCTCTCATCTCAACTCCTCTTATGTGTTGTCCTTTTCTTTGGTTTCTAAGCCACTTTGAGGGATTTCTCCTCCCACCAAAACCAGCCCACTGGTCCAGTGTAAGGACACTTAGATGTGCTGACTTTACTGTTCCCAGCAGCACTTTCCAGGGTGGCTCTTCCCTCCCTCCTGAAGGTTTCTCTGTGCCTGACACACTTTCCTTCTTAACTCCCCACTAAGTGTGGTGAAAAGCTGAGTACCTATGGGTCAGTTTCCAGCTCTTTTTTCCCTTTTATTTTACATTGTCTTCCTATATTGAATTTGGTCTTGTTTTTAGAGTTGTCTTTTGAAGCCCCCCTACCTAGAAATAGTATATTTATGCTTCCCTACTTCTCATGTTAAGCATTCCTCCTAAAACTTTAGGCTGAATTCATAATTTCCTTATTTTAATTCACTTATTTGAACTAAAATGCCCATCAATTATTAACTATAATATATGCCAGGTGTTATAGTAAGTGATGGAAATATGAAAGCAAATAGAACAAAAATTTTGCTCAGAACTAGTCCTTGGTGGGGAGGAAAATCCAATCACAGTCACGGTAAAATGACATTTCTAACAACATGGCAGAAACAGAAGGAAAGGAAATCTTTATTTTCTAGGATAGCATGAGAAACCCTAGAGGAAGTTATATTTGATCTAAAATTTGGCCAAACAGGAATTTATCAGCAGGAAGGAAAAGGAAATGTCCCTAAAGACAAGGAGATGGGTACAGGTCCATTGTGATCAGGGAATTCAAAATTTTTACCGACAGTAAGGGAGGTCTGAATTTAGGGTAAAATTTGAGGCTGTTCTTGGGGTCTGACCCTGCACAGGAAGGTTTTAATGGAGTCGTCCTCTGCGATGGTCTGAGGCTGTTCTTGGGGTCTGACCCAGCACAGGAAGGTTTTAATGGAGTCGTCCTCTGCGATGGTCTGAGGCTGTTCTTGGGGTCTGACCCTGCACAGGAAGGTTTAATGGAGTTGTCCTTTATGATGTTTTGAGTTGCATTTGTACTCACCCTTGCTGTCTCTGCCTGCCCCATCCCAGTCCTATAAGTAAGGGCCTGATTTACTAAGGGGAAGGGGAGCATAAGCAGCATTTAAGTTCTCAGTCTTGGAAGTATGTGTTCTGCTGCATTTCTAGTTACTTTATTATATTGCAGATTTCTGTTTATATTTTATGTGATCATCTTTTATTACATGCTTACTTCATCTGATTTTGAGAAGTAATTTTCTGGAAAGATGGATGATAAAATTTGAGGTCTGGCTGAAATGGTTCATTGAGCAACAGCAGTTCCTGTGCAAGTGTGGTGATCTGAATTCAGTCCTGGATCCCACGAGAAATTGGACTCTTCAAAATTGTCCTCTGAAAACCAGGCATGTACGTGGGCACTTGCACTTGCATACACACACACACACACACACACACACACACACATACACACACACATACACACACACACGACAAATTTTAACATCTTTGAACACTTTGACAACCACTGCTATTTGTAATAATCTAACTCTAGTTCTTTATTATGATAACTGTAGAGAAAAAAATAATTCCAAATATCTACTCGCTATTTGAATTTTTAAATTTTTTATTTTAATATGGATAATATGTTTGAGAGTTCAGTATGAGAAGAAATCATAATTGGCAGTGGGTGATTATAAAATATAGTTTATTTAATGGAACTCATTGGTAGTACAACTCTGAATAACTCAATCTTGTATTAGTAAACATGACAATTTATATAATTTTATTGTAATTATACTCTAAGCCCAAGAGTATTGGTAATTATTAGCATGCATTTTATGAATGACATTTATTTTGAAAGGTTAAAAATGTCAAATCCAGTTGATGCACATGGCTTATCGAACATTTCATATCCACTAGAGCTAGGCAACAAAGAACGTCCTTTGAAAGTATCCCAGGTAAGGCAGTTTTGCTTCTGCATACAATACAAAATATTTTACAAACAAATTTTATAATGTAAAGTTCAGTTGAGTCGTGTGAAAAATGTTTTGGCTATTTTTATTTTTATATTATTTTTCTTTTTCTACTTCTTAATTTACAAGAGAGACAAATAGATGATGAAGTCAGTTTACACACAACCTTTGACTTCATGGTGAATCAATAGTCTCAGGACAAACCTTCACTATGGAGCGCTAGCAGGCACCATTGTCTTACTTGAATTATTTTATAGCTGGAACTGGATGGACTCTGATAACTTCTCCAGTAAATTAGTCACTCTAGTGGACTGCCTACAGCATTTTTGTGAAAGCAGTGGAATCAAGAACAAAGAGACATTAACAGTATAAATCAGATTTTGCCCTGTGACTTCACAAGGAAGTTGAGAAAAAAAAAAAAAAAGGAATGATAGGAAAGTGTGCAATCCTAATTTTCTGAAGATAGAAGCAGTTTATAAAATGTCTCTAAATACTCAGTGATTTCTTATCTGTCAAGCACTAGCCCATTCAAATGCTCATTATAACTTTCTATTAGTATTTGATAGAACCGAGCTAGGTGGGCAGCCATTAACAAATAACTTGGCTTCACTAAAATAGAGACTCATTTATCACTTGGAAATTAAACTACTGGGCACAAGGATACTTTTCCAATACCTATTATTCTTCCACTCTTTCAACCAAGTGTTAAAAAATGTGATGTTCTTAAAACTTTTAGGAATAAAGAAATCTATGCTTCAAATGATGTGAGTGACTAAACAATCTATAAAAAGTTTTAAATAGAAAGGTAAGTAATTATGGGTTTCTTGGCTTCCCACTGTGTCTGCATCTCTTCTTAATATGATCTAAGGTGTTAATAGAAGTTTATTGAGGATTTAAGACAGCCAGAAGACCACAAAGACCATGAATTGCTACTATCTACCCACAAATGCATTAACTTTGTCAGTTGGGTTCCGGAGAAGCCTGGTTCTTTTTCGGATCACAAAAACCCTACTTTGGTGCAATGTCAGCCTTGTGGCCCACAGTTGTGTGCCTCAAAGAAACTAGTGTTAGCCTTTGCAGTGGTCCAGGGCTCTACACAACATCCCAATTTGAATTGTGTCATCTAGCATACTGACAAATAACAGTCTATTGGAGGATGGAAAGTCACATGTGCAGAAAGACAGGATTCCTCGTTTAATGAGAAAATAAGCAATCACTCCCCATTTGCCAAATGGGTTAAAATGAAGATAAATACATAAATTTTATTAAACTATCTTTATTTTGTGTTTCTTAAAATTATTTCGAAGGCTTAATTCTAGTATTTAAGGTATAGCAAAGCTTTCACGTTTTACTATGAAGTGAATGTCAAAGGTTCTAAATTCTAGTACATGTAAGATACTGTTCCATAGGCTGTGAAGACTTCATATGTTTACGAATAAGAAGGTGTTTGTTTTCAGGTCTTGGGGGGTGCTAGGTGACCTCAAACACGTGGGGCTTACAAATGTACAACATAGCAGCAAACGACTCTAGCTGCTTGATTTAATGATCGACTGTGAGCTTTTCCTCTTTCTTTTTCTTTTGTGGTAGCCTATATAAAACAGAGTTGAGAAATCATAAGTTTTTTATATTTTGCAGTGCAATAAAAATAATTAACTGAATAGCAGTGTCAGGTGAAATCATGTAAAACCTTGCAACTTATACTTTATGTTTTTCAAGATTGTTTTTTGCCAATGGGGGGATTGAGAAATTTATTGGTTAAGTAATGTCAAAAATCTTTAGAAAATCAGTAATGATTCTCTTCTAGATGTATGATGGGCCATACTCCAGTTAATGCATGCAGACTTCTAATTTTCTCTATGAATGAGCATTTTAAAATGACAGAAATATATAATGACCATATAAAACCAGTGATGGAGGTTGAATATTATGAAATGTTTTTGGAATCTATTGAAGTTATTATATAGTTTTCTTCATTTAATCTACTCTTACTAAGTAATTCTAATCAATTTCCAAATATTATATTAGAGGTTCATATTTATGAAATCCTATTGTATAACAACGTTTCACTTTGTGGCTAGACTTTGACACATTTATTAATTCTTGAATTTATATTGTGTTATTAGATTGCAATTTTATTGTATTGTTTTCAGTAAAATTTGATATCAGAATTATGGTGCCTTGAAGAACATGTTGGACAGATGTCTGCATTTCCTGTGGTCATAGATATTATCTGTTTGGGAAACATCTGATGGTATTTTCTTCAAAATTATATGGGTCTGGTGCCATTTCAGACATAAACTCTTGGGCTTTCTCTCACAAAACTTATTTTGTTCAAATTTTCCACAACCACTTGAAGCAATTTTTGCATTTGTTATGTTCCATTTCACTGACCTTTTCTTTATTACAAAAGAAAACATTTAGAAACTGATGCTTGTAGGAGGAGTGTGTATAAAAAGTCTCTGACAAAGATGTCTTAAGGGACAGGGTTGATTTCGACTTTGGCTTTTCAAGGAATATAGTCCCTCACAGTCCATCATGTGGGGGAAGATATGCAGATAAGAGCAGGAGGCTGGTTGGTTACATTACATCAACAGTCAGGGAGCAGAGATGGAGTGGATTTAGCCCAACAACTTCCCAGTTTGTTTTTAGTGATCCACTTCTTCCAGTGAGATTTTAGCCCCCGAAGGTTTCACAATATTGCTAAATGTACCAACAACTGGAGATCAAAGAATTGAACACATGAGTCTATAGGGCACATTGCTCATCAGAACCACCACATTCTGTTCCTCAAATTCATAGGATCATGGGTATCTCATTATGCAAAATATACTCATCCATTTTCAAAAGATCCAAATAGTCTTTAAGAGTCTCAACAATTAAAAAAAAACCAAGTCTCTTTTGAGACTCAAAGAACTTTCTCAACTGTGAGCCCCTGTAATATTAGAACAAACAAACCAGTAAACAAAAAATAATCTACATATTTCCAGTATGCAACTGAACAGAGTAAACATTCCCATTCCAAAGTAGAAAGATGGAGGAATTGCAATGAATGACTGGACTAAAGTAAGACTAAAACTCCATGTGTGACTTCTAGGATATGTATGGAATCTTATGAGTTCCAAAGGGGTTGGGTAGCCCCACTCATCTCACTATGCTGCTCACTGCAAACATTGCCTTTCTCTTAGGTCATCTCCATTCCATACCTAAAGCTTTCCTGGGAGGATGTTTCATGGTTCTGGCATCTCCAACATACTGAGGTCTCCACTGCAATTTCTGGTTTCAGAAGAGTTTCAGGTTCAGAGTCCTCTCACAACCTCCTGGCTACACATTTTCTGGTCAAATTTCTAAAAATTTGGAGCAGGATTCTACAATCTCCTCAATTTTGCATTTTTATGTCTACAAAACTAATATCATATATGCATGATGTCAACAATGTCTCACAGCTCAAGGTGCATCTGCTTCCTCTGAGTCATGGTTGCGCCTGTTATTATGTATTGTCCACTAGGAAATACTTCTGTGGGAATGTGCTTTCAAGAATTGAACTTCTTCAGTTTTGTTCTCATAGCAACTTCTCTCCTTCCAATGGATATTCATTCTTAAAAACTAGGGCCTTCAGTGGGTGTGGTTCATCTTCAGGGTGCCTGCTGCTCTGCAACCTTATACATGCTTACTTACAACTATTCCCTTCCCAACTTCATGTCTTTTTTTTTTTTTTTTTTTTTTTTTTTTTTTTTTTTTTCATATTTCTGCTGTCTCTTACTTCAGATCTGAATAAGAAGGGAATAGTAGCCAGGCCACAGATTTCATGCTACATGTCTTGGAGTTTATTTCACAAAAGAAATTTGTTCATTACTTTTAAATGTAGGCCCTTAAGTAAGTTCTCAGGCCATGGGTATAATGCAGCCAGATTCTGTGTCAGAATATAGCATGAATATTCTCTAGCCCAATTCCCAAATGATTCTTTGTTCTCTGAAAATTCATGAGCCAGGCTTCCCCTGTCTGTTTCTTCTGGCTTTGTGGTCTTCTAACCCCCAACCGGAATGGTCCACTAAGCTCTGCTTAATGCATTCTGGGAGTTTTCTAGCCAAAAACTCAACATTTTTACTGTTGTAAACTGTTACAAAGCCTTTCAGACTACATGCTCAGGATTATAGCATAACCCCACTGCTGGTACCTGAATATTCTGGATTGTGTTGTCTAATTATTGTGGCAAATACCTGGAAAAAGCAACTTAAGGGAAAAGAATAAATTTTGGCACGTAGTTAAAGGGAATGTGGTCCATCGTGATGGAGTAAAGCATGGGGACAGAATCAGGAACTCAGCAGATCATACATTGCATCTACACTCAGGAACTACAGAGTGCTAAGAAATGTTCAAGGCCAGCCCTCAGTGACCCACTTCCTCCAACAAAGCTCACCACTGCTTCAGTTTTCATAACCATCCCAAACACCACCTCCAGCTTGAGAGCAACTATTCAAATGCCTGAGGCTGTGGGGAGCATTTCAAGGTCAGACCACAGCAGAGGGTGACAACAGTAACATTGTCGAATATGTTATTACTTTCCCTTTGCAACTAATTAAAGCATGTCTGAGTCTGGTGACTACCCTAATTGTCATCATAGAGCCCTCATCCAGTAACTGATGGAAGGAAGCAGATGCAGAGATCCACAGCCAAGCACTGGGCTGAGCTCCAAGAGTCCAGTTGAAGGGAGCATGGGTAGAGGGGGGTGGGGGCGATGTCATGATCATGATGAGGAGACCCACGGAGATAGCTGACCCAAGCTTGAGAGCTCACAGACTCTAGACTAACAGCTAGGGAGCTGCATAGAACAGACTTAGGACCCTCTGTATGTGGGTGACAGTTATGTAGCTTGATCTGTTTGTGGGGCCCCTGGCAGTGGGACCATTACCTGTCCTTGGTGCATGAACTGGCTTTTTGGAACCTATTCCTTATGGTAGGATGCCTTGCTCAGCCTTGATGCAGAGGGGAGGAGCTTGATCTTGCTTCAAGGTGATATGCCATGCTTTGTTGACTCCCATGGGAGGCCTTACTCTTTCTGAATGGAGATGGAGGAGGAGTGGATGGAGTGGGAGGTAGAAAGGAGGTGGGCAGAAGGAACCGGAAGAGAGGAGGTAAGGGAAACTGTGGTTGATATGTAAAATAAAAAAATTAATAAAAAAAAAGTGTATCTGAGTTAGTTATTCTAGGTCTCAACCACAGTCTTTCTGGTTGTTTAAAATTATTGTCCTGCTACATTGTTTTTGTTGAGAAATCTCATTTCTATGTAGTAAGTTTCCATCCATTGTTGTACATCAATTAGCTTTTCTGTAAAAAGTTTAGAATTTTTCCATTTGTTTAGGGTTTTGATACTTTTTAATAATTTGCCTGGAAGAGTACTGTTTTCTTTTATTCTCATTGACAGTAGGTGGACCCAATGATGTGTTTTATTTTAAACTATGAAAAATACATTTTATTTACTATTTTTACAATTATTTTTTCTTATACTTGTCTCCTCGACAATTTCAGAGTGTGGGATGTTGAATTTATGTCTTTGTTCTCTCTAGAGGTAGCTATTTTATATGATGTTATTGCTACTTTGTCATTTTGTAGAGTCTTTTAGAAATAGTCACTTCTGTGGCTTTTCCTGCCTTTAATTCATTGCTTGGCAAAGTTCTCCTTCTATTAACTTTAACACTTCTGTTTAAGACAATTCTGACAGTAATATTTACAATTTCTGAGATCATTAGTTGTTCCCAATTCTGTATACATGATCCTTTTGAAGATCTATAATTAAATGAAACATACATTTTTAATCATAATTCTTTTTGTTATGAATACTTTTTTCAATTATAAATTCTAATTTTCATAATTTTAATTGTCTTTATCACAGATATCTGGTGAGGATTGCTCTTCTGCTCATCTTTGTGCTTCTGTATTTCTGTTCAAAATCAGTCTGTGTGAGTTGTATCCCTGCTGGTGGGTGGACTGCGCAGGAACTTTCCTTCTTAGGAATATGGAGTCTCATTCATCTTGGGCTTTGCTACTGATTTGGGCCAAACTGCTACCAGTCAAGAGCTAGCTCCTCCAGTCACTATATTTTCTAGAGCTTCTGAGCCATCAGTGAAATGATTTCCTAATTATCTACCTGGAGCCTGTAGTATTCCTTGTGTTGCTTTCTTGTCCCATATGGTTGGTGAGAGTTTGTGTTTTGGCAGCTCTGGTGAGATTTCAGTTTACCAGTGGTATTTTTCTTGGGGCTAAGGATGTAACTCAGTTGGTAGAGAGCTGGCCTAGTATTCACAAGGCCCTGGGTTTAATCCCCAGCACCAAATAGGATAAAAAGTGTGTTCTAGTTGGTTTTAATTGCTATGATGAAGACTATGATCAATGACTTTCTTCTTATCCAGTGATGTTACATGTTAATTGTTTGAAAAGCAGAGATTTTAAAACAGTTTTAAATAATTTCAAAGACATCACCTGGGAGAAATATGCGTGTGTACTCATTCTGACCCATTGGAGAAACAACTGCCACCATCCTTTTGGACGTTTTCTTGTCTTACTATGGCATTACCACCCCCTCGCATAGCTGCTTAGCATTTTCTTTTATATCTATTAGAGTTGGGACAACCTGGTCAACTGGTGGGAAGAGGTGTCTTGGCAACATCAAAAGACTGAGGCTTTCTTTAGTAGGCTGGTCCTGAGTAACTCATTAATAGGAGATAATTAATACAATGTGCAGTGATGACATGAGAAGCTAGAAACTCCCTGCAGAATCAGAAGATTCAGAACATAATCTCTGTAGTAACAGTGAGTTTAGAATAACAGGAAAGTTTTGATAAAATTTCATGTTTGTGTTTCCAGTAAGATATATAGTTCATTTATTAGAATCCAAATAAGAATTATAAAGAGAGTAAATTGTGATACAAATGCACAATTGTAGATGTGAGAAGCTCACTCTTAGTCGTGCTGAGAAACTGCAAGAAAGGAAAACATTGGCTGACAATTTAGTTCTCTAATTTCTTTTTGGACCATGTCTAAAACAGCATAAAATACAGTGTTAAATAGAGAATTATAGACAAGGATATATTAGATTTATTCTATAATACAGGCATTGGAACAGAAAATAGGAGAAATTACATAATTTAACACAAAATAGAATTGTAACACAGGAAGCCTGCAATACAATGGTTTTATATTGATAAAAGTCAATGCCCATGATGCAATTGTGACAGGCATGAACATATATCCATATACATGCACCTATATATGTAACAACAATTAAAGAAAGAGAGACAATGAATTTGAAAGATGTCTGGGAAGGGATACACGGGAGGGTTTAGAAGGAGGTGAGGAAAAGAGAAATGATGTGACAATGTTATAATCTTAAAAATTATTTGGAAAATGTATACAGAGTCTATGATCGGGAAACATGGGGTGAGATTATCAGAGGCACAGCTATAAAGAATGCTATGTCACACAAGGATGTTAGTCTTTGGCAGAGCAAAAACAAAAAGGATAAATTTAGAATGGAAGTCAGGCCTTCTGCAAGAGCAGTATGTGCTGGCAGAACCATGAGCTGATCTGAAAACACTTAAAGAAATTTTATGAAGTTAGTGAAGATAATATATGAAATTTAAAATAACATGAAAAAGTACAGACTAATCTCACTACAATAATGAAGAGATGTAAAAACATCAATAAATACAAGGAAGTAAAATATATAAACATTTTAAAATAGCATTTGTGGACTTAATATACATATAACAAAAACTGTGTTTTAGTTTGAAAGCAATATATTTCATTGTTTTAACATATTAATTTGAGTACTATTTTATAGATTTTAAAATAACAGTAATATGATCAATATGAATGGCAATGAGTTATTTTCTTATTGATATAACAAATGAACATAAACTCAGTGTCTTGAAACAATAGAAGTCATTGCTTTACTGTTTGATAATCAGGGGTTCTAAAGCAAGATGTTGAGATTTCTCTTTGTCTCTGTCTTATTTAATTTTCTTTTTTTTTTTGTTCATTTGTTTTTGACATTGTAATTTAATTACAACATTTCTACCCTGCCTTTCCTCCCTCCAAACTATCTCCTCCCATATTTTCTTCCCAACTCTCCTTCAAGTTCATGGCTTCTCTTGCTATTAATTGTTACTGCATGCATATATGTACATAGGTATATATTCCTAAACTTGCTCAATCCATAGGTTTCTTGTTTGTATGTTTTCAGGGCTGACTGTTTGGCACTGGGAACATTGCCTGTAGGTCTTTGTGTAGGGTTGAATCCCCATGAGCTTTTCTCCATCCAGGTTTGCATGCGTATTGGTGCCATCCTTGTTCAGTTCACGTTTGGGCAGTCTTCTTGGTGATACTTTATGGGTATAGTTTCTGATGTTACTAGAAGACAAAATCTGATAGCAAATTCTTTGATTCTTTGACTCTTACCATTTTCCCACACCCTCTTCTGCAGTGTTCCCTGAGACTTGGGTTCAGGAACGTTTTGTAGAGGTATACGTTGGGTCTGGGCTCTCTGACTAGTTACTTTTCTATAGCTGTGATAATACAACACAACCAAGGCAATCTGTAGAAAGAAGAGTTAATTGAGGATTTAGAGTTTCAGAGGGTGCGTCCATGATCATCGGAGGGGAGCATAGGCATGGCAGTAGCTTGGAGCTTATATCTTGATCCACAAGCATGAGGCAGAGAGATATGATTTGGAATGATATGGGCTTTTGATACCTCATAGCCGGTCACATGCTTCTCCCAACAAGACCACATCTCCTAATCCTTTCAAAACAGTTCCATCAACTTAGGACTGAGCATTCAAGTGGGGCCTAGTATTCAAACTATAAGCTTATGAGGATCATTCTCATTAAAATCATCACTTCCGTTGCCCGACCCCATAGGCCTATAGCCATATCATAATGCAAAATGCCTTTACTCTAACTTCAAAAATCCTCACAGTCTTTCACAATCTCAACACAGTTTAAAGGGCTAAAGTCTAAAGTCTCTCCTGAGAATCAAAGCAATCTATTAATTGCAACTTGTAGCTGTATTTTCTCATTGGAATTTCTTTGGACCACCAGCCCCCAAATAATGACACAGAGACTTATTATTTGTGGTGATATTTTATTTGTGCTCTAACAAATAAAACTTAGCTGGAAGATCAGAGAAACAGAACAAACCACAGCCAACCTCACCTTGCCAACTCCTCAGCCTATCCTGTTTCCTCAGACTGAAAGCCTCTGAGTCCTCATCCAAAAATGTCTCAACTGAACTGCTGCTAAAAAGCTTGCTGTGGATATTGCTCTATATAAATAAATACTGATTGGCTAATAGTCAGACAGGAAGTATAGACGGGATTAACAGAGAGGAGAATTGAGGAAGGAGGAAGGAAAGCAGAGACCGCCTGGAGCTGCAGCCAGGACAAGGAAGATGTAAAGTACGGTAAGCCACAAGCCACTTGGCAAAATTAAGATTAATAGAAATGGGCTAAATATAAGAGTAAGAGCTATACAATGATAGGCCTGAGCTAATGTCCAAGCAGTTTAAATAATGTAAGAGTCTGTGTGTTTATTTTATAAGTGGGTTCCGGGACTGGCGAGACTTGGAGGGACCTGGAGAAAAAAGCTCTCCAGCTACAAAAGCTTCTAGTTCCTAGTCCTCATGCCTTATATACCTTTCTGCTATCACTTCCTGGGATTAAAGACATGTGTCCTTCCCAAGCAAAGACATGAGATCTCAAGTAGTGGGATTAAAGATGTGTGTCACCACTGCCTGGCTCTGTTTCCAGTGTGGCCTTGAATTTACAAAGATCCAGATGGATCTCTGCCTCCCAAGTGATAGGATTAAGGGTGTGTGCCACCACTGTCTGGCCTCTATGTCTAATCTAGTGGCTCGCTCTGTCCTCTCATCTTCAGATAAGCTTTATTGACATGCACAAATAAAATATCATCACAATTATTAATTATGAAAGCTTGGCCTTTAGCTTGTTCCCAACTAGCTCTTATAACTTAAATTACCTGTTTCTATTAATCTATGTTTTGCCACATGGCTCTTTACCTCTCCTACATGACTAACTTCCTCAGTGTCTTGCTGGTGGGTAGTGTGCCTGCATGCCTAGATTCTAACCCTGAGTTCCTTTCTCTCTCTCTCTGGACATTCCACCTGTTTTCTATTGTCTGACTTTTGGCTATTCAGCTTTTTATTAAACCAGTCAGAATAAAACGGCAGCACGTTTTTCACACAGTGTGATCAGATATCCCTCAACAGTAACTGTAAGTAAAATCAAAAGCAAATTGCATACTTCCAGCATACAATGTCACAGAATATACATTACCATGCCAAAGGGGGAGGGTAGTGAGGAAATATTGGACCAAAGTAAAACCAAAACCCAGCAGGAAAAACTTCAAATCCTGTAGCTCTACATCTGATGTCAAAGGGCTTAGATAGCTCCACCCTTCCAGCTCTGCTGACTACAACAGACCCTCTCAGACAGTTGAGGCCTCTTAATTCCTTGGCTTGTATATGCTTCCGACCCTTTCTGTCATCACCTCTGGACCTTCTGTGTCCCTATTGTATGTTCGTAAAAACTGAGTTAATAAGAATAACCCAGAATAATTTGCTTACTTGCTATAACATCTGCAAGATGCCTGTTGTTATGTGAGGTACCATGTTCATATGTTTGGTTCATTAGACCTTTGGAGAACTATTATTTTGTGTAACAGAGCCAAAGAGCATTGATTAAATTATCTTTTCTCAGCAGCTAAATTCTTCTTATCAATTTAGGACCAAAGTATGCTTTGTTAACATCTGAAATATTGTCATTGCGAATTAGCATCTGCTGTCTTATGTTGTGAGAAACACTGGAGATGATAAAGATGAAAATGATTGACATCATGCAGCTGGTAGCAGAACCCAATGACTCAAACAAGAACAAAGCTTCTTCTTAGGAAGGACATCCAGTACACAGTGACGCCCTTACATGCTGAAAGCAGAGAACTGACTGAAAAATAGACAGGATTAACACAAGGGTTAGTAAGTTGGGCACACCCTGTAGGAAGACATTAAAAAACAAACACAAGGAAGTAAATAGCCTTTCCTTGGAGAATGGTTGGGAAAAGGTCTGGACCAGGCAAGGAAAGGAGACCCGTTTTCTTCAGGGACGAGATGAAGGGATGGCAAGTGAAGGTGATGCTAACGTGGGTTCTCCACCTTTTCTGTGTCCGATTTCCATAATACGGCTGTGAAATACTGTGTGCAGTGATAGTCACTGCACAATAAGTGAGGACATTTATTTAGTAATAAAATAGAATATTAATAAAGTAATATATTAAAACATGTGCATTTTATGGAAATGATTACTTTTTAGTCTCTCCTAAATGAAAACTGGCTTTGCTTACTTTTTAAAAATGTAAATTAATTTTTATGTAAATTTTTTTAATAGTTTGTATTTTGGTCAATTTCTTTTCCCTCTTTCTAACTCCTCCCAGATCCTGTCTACCCACCCAACTTCATGTTCTTTCTCTCTTTCAGAAAACAAAAACAAAAAACAAATTTCCAAACAAAAGAGCAACAAACAAACAAAACCCACACACATTAAAAAAAAAAAAAAAACCAAAACAGAACAAAATGCAAAAAGAAAACCATGGAGTCAGGCAGCTGTGTGGGCCAGTGCTCTAGGCGTGGCACCTGTCCTGGACTGTGGGTGACATACTCCGTGACACTTCACTAGAGAAAATAATCTTTGCCCTTCCCAGCAGGTGTGAATGACAGATAACTTCCTGAGTAGGGGTGGGGCTGTGGTATGTGCTAGGTAAGCTCTGGACCACTGAACTGTATCCCCAGCCCCCAAACACTCTTCTGTTAACAATGGCAGTTTACTGAAGTACAGTCACAATAAAGAGCCTCCCATGATATCCACAGTCTTCAGTATGCCCGCCTTTAAATCCAGTAGCATGTCTTATGCAGTCATAATTTAATTATCAAATACTCTAACGAAGGTTGGGTTAGTGGAGACAAGGATGAGGAGATGAATTCAAGGCACCACATATTTAGGTCCCAGTTATCATCAGTTCTGCAAATGAGTTCAAAGGACTTGAGCAGTGAGTAGATATCTAAAAGAAGAGGAGTCACAAGATTCAGAGGTTTTAATTGAAGGAATTAAGTTTACCCTTACATATATTGCCAAGTAAATTCTGGAATTAAAACTGAGATTGCCTAGGGAGGGGCTGGATGAAAGAGACGTGAATTTCATTTGTGATGTGCCAAATATGCAAAGATGATGTGCTGTGGGCAGATGGCAACAGGAGTATCAGCTCAGGTGAAAGCCCTGAGGCTTGTAAATGCTCAAAACGGGATGCCTGATGTGGACCTGCTAAAGCAGACCAAAAACATCCTCCATGCAGAAACAGGGATGTAGAAAAAGAGACTGAGCTCAGGAAGCACGCAAAAGTCCTAGAGATGGAAATGGAGTGAGGAGGGAGAAGAGAGCCAAGCTGCTTCACCATTGAAGGCACTGCTCCAGGGCCAGGTGCAGGCAGAGGAGCGATGTCAGTGATGGACAGGCAGAAGAAAGGCCACTGTGGTTTCATTCCTAAGATGCAGAGAGCTTGAGTTCTCTGTGGAAGGCTTTATAGGGAACGTTGTAGTAGGAAAACCATTTTAGAGGTAATAATAGAAATTGAAACAGGGAGAAGACATCACTCAGAAAAAAAGGGAAAACAATAATTTTAATAAATCACAAAGGCAAGAGCAAATTTGTTTAAAATGAGTTTTAGTTAAGTATCTACAATTTCTGAAGGCCTCCATGCAATCCCATTACTCTATTATGAATAATGACAATAATGAGGAGAAGGAAAAAAGAAAGAAAAGAAAATGAAAAAAAGAGAAAGAAAGAATCAAGATGTTGATTCCATTTTGTTTACAGGTAACATACCCAAAGAAAGACAGAAGATGTGTGGCTGGCCTTAAAGCCTGATGGTAAAAGCTTAAATTTCTAGTCATCTGTCTTTGGGCAGACAGTCCCTGTGAGCACTGTACTGGGAACAAGGCTGGCTTAGTTCCTGCAGTAAATCCTGGACACTGAAGGAGACTCAGGCTGGTTTTGTCTACCACTGTATCACTGTACAAAGGGATGTCTCCTCATGTCTCATTGAGAAGGCTGCTGCAGAGCAGTTTCCTCTTAGACTGTCCACAGATGAAGGGCATCAGGACAAGAACTCCAGTTCTTGGCTTCAACTTTTTTACCACGTGATGGAGCTATGCTTTGTTGTTTATAAGGTAGTTATTAGTTTATTGTTCACTAAAGCTGATTTTTCTTTTACCACTTAAAAAGTTCATGTATTTAAAAATGAAGGCACATACATTTGTTTCATGAACTTGCACCACTAAATAAAACCATCTCTATTTTGAAACAATTATGACAGGTAATATTGATGAATTTACGTGTTGCTTACCCATTCTTTAGGAAAGTTTCTCTTAACTTATTTATTTTATATGTCAAAATTGGGGCTTTGCGTTTCTTAGGTTAATGATGAAGAGCTGGAACCATTGTGTTAATTTCCTTGATTTCCTTCCTCATCATCATTGTCAACTTGTTAAATCCAGTTTCATGCCAACCTTTTCCCCATTCTGTACTTTTTCACTGGTTAAGAGAGAAACCACACATCTATTGAGTGTAAACTGGGGTCCTAATGATTCACAGCAAACACACACACACACACACACACACACACACACACACACACACACACGCCGCACGCACGCACGCACGCACGCACGCACGCACGCACGCATGTGTGCACGTGCGAGCCAGTCTCTCTCCTTTCATTAGACCTACTTACTAAATATAAAAATAAAACTCACTTTTTAAAAAAGTTACTTTTCTGCTAACTCAGAGTTTTTTGGAGTGAAAGTTAGTTTTTTTTTAAAGAAATGTAACTAACATTTATTTTTCTTGTTCTTAACTGCTGATAACATTCTTTCACTTCACAACATTCTTTCACTTCACAAATGTTTACTGAGTGTCTACCACATGTTGGAACATTCTAGTTATTGGGAATGTAGAAGTGACAATATAAAAGGCCTTCTTTAAAGAGCCATCTTAGAGATAACTAAATATATTCAAGCAGATACGCTATTGTCATCAAACTTTATGGAGAAAACCACAGCATGATAAAGAGTAATGTTGTAATAGGGTTTATTATAGAGGTTGTCTAACAAAGAAAGGAAGAACAAAAAAAACAAAGGAAAAAAAGCAGGCATGTGAGGCAGGAGGGTCTGTAACTCTTCAGGCAAATGATGAGCACTTGGGGCAGAATGATGGCCAAGGAACTGAGAGTCCAGTTACTGTTGCAGTTTCTAAGCTCAGCACATAGCGTGCTGATAAAGCACATGTGAGAAGCCAAAAGTGGAGATGAAGATGGTCACAGGCCTTTGTGTAAGCCGTTCTCAGGGAGAGTGAAGACTAGGGGAAGCTCTGTCTGATTTGATGGGGAATGAGATGGGTGATTTGATGGCTGTTTTTTTTGAATCAACAATTTAATTGAATTAAAAAGCACATATGCCATCACTGAAGTACATCCTTGGGTGTGTGTGTGAGGATGTTTTCTACTGAAAATAGATTCTTTTCTCACATATCCTGATTATAGTTTCCCCTCTGCTCTTCTCAATTCCTCCCCACCTCTCCTCCCATCTGGCTCTACCCCATTTCTGTCTTTCATTAGAAAACAATCAAGCTTTTATACTAATAAAACATGATAAAATGCAATCATATAAAACAAAAACCAACACATCAAACCGGTCAAAAAACAAAACAAAAACAAGAATTAAAAGAGCCCAAGAGAAGGCACAAGAAACAGAGACCCACTTGTTTACATACTCAGGAATCCCATAAAAATACTAAACTCAAAGCCATAATATAAACAAAGGACCTGTAGGGTAAAAAGAGAGAAGAAAAATATATAAATGAAATAAAGTAAAAATAAAAATAAGATAAAACTTAAAAAATGATAAAAATAAAAAAGGAAAAGCCCTGCTATGACACTATGAGGCGAAGAATTTCCAAAGATGCCATTGAGTTAATTTTTTGTTGGCCAAATACTGCCGCTCATGCATTTAGCCCTTAAGAGTAGTTCATTTCCTTGGTGAAACTCCCATGGAGAAAACTAAATTTTCATTTGCAAGTTGTTATCAACTGGGGATAGCTTCTGGGTTAGGGATGGGGGCTTGTGTCCACTTCTTTCAGATCTAGGACTTCATCTGGTGCAGAACCATGTAGGCCCTGTGAATGTTGCCAAGTCTCTGTGAGTTCATGTGTAAGTAGATCATGCTGATCTAGAGGACCTTGCATTCTTGATGTCCACCATCTTCTCTGGCTCTTACAGGTTTTACACTTCCTCTTCTACACTACTGGGATTCCTGAGCCCTGGTGAGAGGGATTTAATAGAGACAGCGTTTAAGTCTGAGGCTATTGTGAAGTGTCTTGTCTCCATCACCTCTTTCTCAGTCTATTGTATACAGGAGGGCTACTGATTTTTGTGAGTTAATTTTATATTTAGCTTCTTTGCTGGAACTTCTAATCAGCTGTAGAAGTTTCCAGGTGGAATGTGTAAAGGTCACTTACATACAGTATTGAATCATCTGCACATAAAGATACTTTGTCTTCTTTCTTTCCAATTATTATCCCCTTGATCTCCTTCAGTTATCTTATTACTGTAGCTGAGACTTCAAGTGCTGTATTGAATAGGCATGGAAAGAGTAGCAATCCTTGTTTTGTTCATGGTTTTAGTGGCATTGCTTAGAGTTTCTCTCCATTTAATTTGACATTTCTATGGGCTTCTTATAAACTGCTTTTATTATGTTGAGGTATATCTTGTGTATCCTTAATCTCTCTGGGACTTTTATCCTAAAGGGGTGTGGGATTTTTGCCAAAGGCCTCTTCTGCATCTAATGAGATGATTCATGTATATTTTATCTTTCAGTTTGTTTATATGGTGGATTATGTTTATCCGTTTACACATGTTGAACAATCCCTTCATCTCTGGGATGAAGCCTTCTTTATCATGGTGGATGATCTTTATGATGTGTTTGTGGATTCAATTTGCAAGAATTTTACAAGTAGTTTTGCATTTATGTTCATAAGGGAAATTGGTCTGTAATTCTTTTTCTTTGTTGGTTCTTTTTGTATTTTGAGTATCATGGTAACTGTGGCCTCATGATACAAATGGCACTTTTTTTTCTGTTTCTATTTTATGGAATAATTTGAGAGGTATTGGTATTAACTCTTCTTTGAAAGTCTGGTAGAATTCTGTACTAAAATCATCTGGCTGGCCCTGGGCTTTTGTTGGTTGAGAGACTTTTAGTTAGGACTTCTATTTCATTAGGGGTTATAGGTCTGTTTAAACTGCTTATCTGATCTTGTTTTAACTTTGGAAAGTGATATGTACTGAGAAAATTATAATTTTTTTTAGATTTTTGCAATTTGGTAGAGTACAGGTTTTTATAGTATATCCTTATAACTCTCTGGATTTTCTTGGTATCTGTTTTTATGTTCCTTGTGGTGGTTTCAATGAAAATGGCCCCCATAGGTTCATAGAGAGTGACATTATTTGGAAGCATTAGGACATGTGGCCTTGTTGGAGTAGGTGTGGCCTTCCTAGAGGAAGTGTGTTACTGGGAGTGGGCTTTGTGATTTCAGAAGCCTAAGCCTGACCCAGTGGCTCACTCTTACTTCCTGCTGCCTGCCAGTCTACATCTATAACTCTCAGCTATTTCTCCAGCACTATGTCTGACTGCATGCCATCATGCTTCCTGCCATGATAAAAAGGAATTAAACCTCTGAACCTATAAACCAGACCCAATTAAATGTTTTCCTTTAAGAGAGTTGCTGTGGTCATGATGTGTATTCACAGCAATAAAACCCAAACTAAGACATGCCCCCTTTTATCTCTGATTGTGTTAATTTGGATAACAGTTTCAACCTTATTGATTTTTTTCAAAAAATCAACTCTTTGTTTCATTGATTCTTTGTATTGTTTTTGTTGTTCTTGTTGTTGCTTACTAATTTCAGTCCTGAGTTTGATTATTTCTTGCCATTTACTCTTCTTGAACATTCAGGTATGCTGTTTGGTTGATAATATGAGATCTCTCTAATTTTTTTTTTTTTAATATAGGCACTAAGTGCTATATGAACTTGTCTTTTAGAATTTCTTTCATTGTGTTCCATAAGTTTGGGTATGTCATGGATTCATTTCCACTCAATACAAGCAATTCTTTAATTTCTTTCTTGACCCATTGTTTTATTAGGTAGTGAGGTCTTGAGTTTCCATAAGTTTGTAAGCTTTTTGTTGTTGTCAATATCCGGATTTAATCTGTGGTGGTCAGATGAGATGCAGGGTGTTATTTCAATTTTCTTGTATCTGTGGAGACTTCCTTTGTGTCCAAGTATGTGGTCAATTTTTCAGAAAGTGGCAAGAAGAAAGTAGAAGGTATATGCTTTTGTGTTTGGGTGAAATGTCCTGTAAATATGATAGGTCATTTGGTTTATAATATCAGTTAGCTCCAAAATTTCTCTGTTTAGTTTTTGTCTGAATGGTGTGTCCATTGGTGAGAGTGGAATATTAAAGTCACCCACTATCATTGTGTGGGGTTAATGTGTGGTTTAAGCTGATTTTTTTATTTTTATTTTTATTTTATTTTATTTTATTTTTTAATGAACTTGGGTGCCCTTGTGTTTGGTGCACACATGTTAAGAAATGCAATGCCCTCATGGTGGATTTTTTCCTCTGACGAATATGTAATGTCTTTCCCTGTGTCTTCTGTCTAGTTTTGGTTTGAAATCTATTTTGTCAGATATTTAAATGGTTGTACCAGCTTGCTTCTTGGGTCTCTTTGCTTGGAATACTTTTTTCCATCCTTTAACCTTGGTGGAGTTGGTTCTTCCCCTTTCTACCTTTACTTGGGTTTCTGCTGAGCTACATCATTGGCCTAAAATTGTGTTTTGACACATTAAGTTTATTATGCTTTAAAAAGGCACTTTAAGATGTCATGTAGACATCCAAATACATGATTATGAAAATAAGGGCAGAAATCACAAGAATGGAGACCATGCTTATGAGAGTCTTCAGGGTGTAGATGGCATTTGCAGCCACAGAAATTGGAGGATATCATCTCAAATCCCAGTGGACAAAAGAAGTAAGGTGGTTGCATTCTGAGGCTTTCCAGCATTTGGACGTTGAGAAAACAGAGACAAATAAACAACGAGAATGAGAAGGAACAGACAGTGAAGTAGAAAGAAAACCCATAGGGAGATGTTGCCCTGGAAGCCACGTTAAAAACATACAAAACAAAACAAAACAAATCAAAACTTTAAAATATGAAGAGATGGTCTGTGTTAAAGCTGTGGCTGTTGAAGCTGACTGCTGTACACCGGTGGTGTAGTAGTCACTAAAACCTTCACAAGGGAAGGCTGGGTGAAGAGCTGGGAGTGACAGCCAAATGGGAGCAAGTTTAAGGAGAATGTCTAAGAAGAGACAAAGAACCATTTCTGCCAAAAGGAACAGAGAAATGGGTCGTTGGCTTCCTCAGCTAGTTGGGTTGGAGGTTAATAAAGATTAGAACACTCTACCTCACACTTGTATCTTACACTGACCCTCTTGAGAAGGGGAGTTTCTCATGAGAGATGAGGAAAAGACAGTTGTTGGGCCAATATCTTACGGCAAGATGGGGATTCTGGGACCTCATTAGAAGACAGCTCACCCACATACGTGGCAGCAACACTGTGGAAGGGCAGAGAATGTGGCTGTGTTCCTTTAGTTTCCTCTAATTTCTCTGTCTCACAAGGCCCCAGAGAGAACAAGCAAACAATTACAATGAGGAGGCATGGACTGCAAGAAGAGACACTAGAGCATCAGGAGGGAGAGCCACCTTGACAGGGTAGGATCAGGCATCTACATCATTAAATGACTCATTCCGACGTAGTATAATTAAGACCAAAGAAAATTATCGTTTGATGGAGTAGATAATATGTTAATCTTAATAATTATACATATATTTATACATATATAAATTATATATATATATAATTTATAGATCTAGTCTCAAAGACAGATTTTTAGTGAAAATCCTGATTATGGAAAAGCAATTAATGAAGGTTGTTTGATTTTCAGGAATCATTTTGACTGTATGTTGAGTTTTGTCTACTTCAGAAGTTATGCTTGAAATCAGAGAACTTTACAACCTACAGGTTTTCCTGGTTAGTCCCAGCCTCTGCTGCAGTTCTGGCATGGAGTAGGTTCTAATGGGCTTTCTGCAGGTACAGTCGTCAGCCCCCCCCCCCCGTGGTTGTCTTGTCCTTCACAGGTGTCAACTGACGTATGTGGAGCACTGCTTATCCATCTTTGTGCTTTGGGTCTATAAATGTGAAACTAGGAATGTGTATGGAATTTTTCTGGTGGTATTTTAATGTATAGAAAGTAGACGCTGGGCAAAAAGTTTCTCCATCTTTTGCCTCTCTGGGTAGTTCAGGGAAGTTTTTGTTGTTGCTATCATCATCATCATCATCATCATCATCATCATCATCATTTTGAAATAGGGTCTCATTGTGAAATTGTGGCTGGCTTTGAACTTGCAATGTAGACCAGGCTGGCCTCAAGGTTTCAGTTATCTACTTGCCTCTTCTTGAGTGCTGGGATTAAGGTGTGCTTCTGCACATCTGATTTTAGAGAAATCGTCATACAGATCTTAGAAGTAGAAGTAATTAGTTTCTCTTAGCATACCCAACTGCAACACATTGTTGCATCCTTGTACCTGTTCCTTTTCTATGCCTTCTGCTCCCCTGGTCTCTAACTTCTGCTCTAGAGATAACTCTTACCGATAAGGTTGTAGGCTCCATGACAAACATTGTCTCTGAGAAGTCAGCCTAGGTGAGCATAGTATACTTTGTGCCCTGTCAACCCCAAAAAAGGTCTAAAAATTTATTTCAGCCAGTCATCTCTCAGGCGAAGAAATGTAAGAGGCACTTTAAACTTTTGCTTGAGATTAGAGATTCCAATCTTTCTTCCCTAGTGCACATTCTTGTTGATATGTATGATTTATTCCTTAACTATTGTTTATGAGACTAAATTCTAATAATACTGCATTTTATGGGATTTTAGACTTGACATACATGCTTTTCATTCTGATATAAAAAGTATAACAGAAGAAGCAAAGCAATAGAAGCTGGTTGGAGAAGAACCCCAAGGCATGTACCGACTAGCACACTGTCTTAAACCAGGCTTTTACCATCTTTTATTTATTCTGAGCACATGTCCATTTGCCAGAATTTCAGTTTACAAATCCTAACTCTTATCTGTACAGAAAATTAAGCAAGATCCATTCTCTTTCAGTGCTTCTGTTCTTTGGAACCATGATCATTATTCCATCGTTAGTCAGAAGTCTGCATGATTTTCTGAGATAGTTTATCGGCAATAGGAAATGTTTTCAAATGTCATCTAAATAAATTATTTTCTGGTATCGTGGTCTCCTTTAACATATTTTTAGCCTCTAAACTTAAGTTGTTGTCTCCTGGGACTAACTGAAAACAACTGTGCTATCAGCTTTAATAAGATTGACTAACTTGTTCAAAGAATTCCAAAATGTAAAATATGTGTTCTCTATTTATCTGGCAAAATGCAGTGTTTATTTTTTGACATCTGTGCCATGTCCATGTGTTCTCCTGCGTCACCCTGTGTTATGCCAGTTTACAGGGAGAAGGAACATAACAGGATATGACATGATGGGAATCCTGCAGTGCCACGTATAATTTACAGACTGCCTTGGAAGCAGACACCTGCAATTAATTCAGTTCCTGGGAATTTAACAGGAAACTGGTGAACAAAAGGAGGAATGTCCATAACCTAAAGGTCTCATCCATTGGCCCCAATCTGTTTCAAGCTACGGGAATATGTTGTCACCAAAAATCTCAGGGCTGAACATGACCCATGTTCAATGTTCTCACTTGGTATTTTCTGAATTTGGTTATCTTCATTGAAAGACAGTCTAAGAAGCAAGAGTCTAAGAGAAGCATTTTCATGTTTTAACCTTTGATAACTTAGCTATTTAAATTATTTAAATCTCAAAGCAGGAAATTTAATTCAAAGCTCCTTCTGCCATATTTATCTGGGTGTCTTATATAAAAAAATGTACTTTCCCAGGAAAATACCTGTACTTCGTGTTCACTACAGTGATGATGAGTTTCACAAAAACCAAGATGCAGAATCAAGAAGGTGCCTTTCACTGGATGACTGGAAGGGAAACATGATTTATATATAAAAGAATAAAAATCACATCGTCTTCAGCGGCATGAGTGGAGCTGGAGGTTATTGTATAAGTAAATAAGTCACACTCAAGCAAGCCAATGTTATGTGTTCATCTATAGAAAACAGCAATCTTATTTTATAGAAAAAAGGTATGAAGGAGGAGGAATTAGTCCAGGTTTTCCATATCAAGGTAGAGTAATTATTGGCGTTGACATTCTGTGACATATTTTAAATGACTGGAAATGTTGGAGTCTATGATTTATAGGACATAGAAGTGATTGACACTCGAGGAAATGGAGCTATTTATTACTCTGACCATATCACCACAGCTGTATCTATGTACTGAGTTATTATAATATATGCTATAATGTTACATTAATGATAATGGTATGTATGAGCATACACACACATATATGACACCTATATACATGTACACATAAACTGTGACTGGAATTCAGTTATTTCCAGTCTTGCAAAAGATGAAAGTTACATTTTATTTATCTATACTACAATTTCTTTTTTTATTTTATTTTTTATTTCATTTTTATCCCTGAAAATTGTTACGTATTTCACAACACAATTTACTGAGCCATTTACCCATGGCCACACAATTCATCTTACTTTGATTACATTCATTTGGAGAATAAAGTTCTAGTTACTATATATTTTTCTGCATTTGCCTTAGTTCTTTGATCTCAGTTTGAGAAAGGAAACTGACTGTGGACAGAAGGAACTGTGAGACCGGTGACAGACATTCCAGTTGCTCCTCAGGCTGTGGTGTTTCTGTCACAGTGCCAGTGGCATTGTTGACCCAGTTACTTCCCTTGACCTTCATCAGAAATTTCTTTCTAAATCTTTGTTCAATTTAAGTAAATTATAAGGATTCTATTGATGATTTTTGTATTTATGAAATTACTAGTAAGGAAAAGATATTTTCACTTTTATTATGAATTTACTTTCAAACATGTATTTGTTATTGGGATACTAGTTTTTAAAATCATCTTATCTGAACTTTATATATTAAATTACTATGTCATTGAAAGATATAACTATGACAAAGCTTATATAGATACTTGTGAGCAGAAACTCAGGCTGGCATGACTCATCCAGGCATGCATTTCTCTACATGTCATGGATTTCAACAAGACTCTTAATGTTTTTGAACAATTTTGTCAGTTTTTGTTATTGGGATGGTTTTATGAACTATCCTTATTTAAGCTGGGTTACATGGAGTCATAATAGAAATTAGAGTGGCTATATTATTTTAAAATTCTCTTTCAAAAATAATAAATGTGCTACAAAAATATCTGGGTTGTGGTTAAAATCCTTATTCCTTTTCTCTTTGAAGAAAGGAAACAAAATTTAAAGTGTTTTTAAAGTCTAGAAGCTATAGTTACTGCATATTATCCATTTTTTTTATAAGGGAAATGTTTTTGAGCTCTACTTTCCTAAAATAGTCACAACCTGGGTGTTGTTTCACATTGCTGTTATATTAATGGTTTTTTTAAGGGAGAATGACAATACATTTTGCCTAACTATGTTTTCATTGCTGAAGTTTAAAAGTCATTAGAGCTGTTTAAAGGACAGTTTCCCTCCACTTCCACTGCTGTGATTCAGGATGCTGTAGTGTGGGTTATAAAAGTGAAAAGTGAATGGCTGATAGATCGATGTGATTGCATAATAGACGTGCACTCTGTGTAAAGAGCAGTGAGGACCTCTGTGGAAATTCCCTGCACATTTTCAGTAGCAACTTCACAAATTGCCTTGGGGGAAAAACAAAAAGAATGCAGGAAATCTCCACAAAGACTTTTCTTTCTTTTCTTTTTCTTTTTCTTTTTCTTTCTTTCTTTCTTTTTTTGCTATGAAATGGAAGTATTTCATCATGATGTCCTGCCAAGATTTGTCCTCAATAAATTCAATGTCCTTCTCTTTACTTCCCAAAATTCTGTAAAGTGCTTTGCTATTGATTTTGAAACATATATTTTCTCAGATAATTCTTGCTGAAAGCCAGACTGTGTGATGTTTGCACACTTGCCCATTAGTCACTCTCTGTGTCCTCCCGTTCTGTCACTGCTTTGTTAAGGAAGACTCCACCCGGCTTGACTACTCATGCTAGCTTTCAGCGATGTCAAGATTACAGCTCCAGCCAAACACGTTTTAAGGGCGGCTTTTTTTTTTTTCTCTTCTTTTTCTTCATTTTCTTGTATTAGATGATAATGAAAGAAAGCTTTCAGTAAAGTTGCTCTAATAGTTACACAATGTGATGCTGTATTAAACTGTCATCTCTCTGCCACTAAACTAACAAAAGGCAACATGCTAATTTTGTACGGATGCTCAGTGCAATAGCACACAATTGCATGATGCTATTTCATTCCCTTTCTTCTGGAGACCTGCATAACAACCCCCTTTATTACTGATGGGTTTCTAATAATGGTGTCCATGTGGCTTTGGAACAGCAGTAGAATGTTAATTTATTCCCCAGTGTTACCTAGAGGCCCCGACTTGGGTCCAGCACTGGTGACGCCCTAATTTAAATACTGGGTAGGACCAGACTGATCAGGTGGCTCTGAGCTAGCACAATAGGCAGTGAGGGGAAGCCCCACTCCCGATCAGGGCACATCAGGAGGATTCCATGTGTAATTGGTCTCTGGGGAGTGTGGAAGTCACTCTTGTACACCCCCTCCTGACCTCCTTAATGCCTTGCCAGCTGGAAGGCAAAGTACCTTCTTGTATTGCCCACAAAGGAAGTGGGGATTGAGGGTGGAAGAACTGGAGAAACTGAAAAGGAAGAAACAGCTCCACAAGTGAGGAGGTGGGTGATAATATTGTGCATCTAGAAGCCTGGGAGTGTGTCGTAAACAAATGGGCTGCAATGGGCAGCAGACAATTGTATCCTGTTACCTCATTTAAAATGCTGACTAATTACACAGAGCAAGAGGAAATTAGCACAGGAACCTCATTCGTTGCCAAGTCCACATCAAAATGCTCTGAAAGAAAAACATGAAATCAATCTTCCACGGCTTTAGAGAACACATAGTTCCCAAAGCTTAAACATCTGTACAAAGTCCTCCAAAGTTTAGCAAGACTTAGAGTATGTTCAGATCTCAGCGATTAGACTTGTAAAGAGTCCTCTCCCCTAAAGCTGAAGACAAGAAAAAGGAAAATACTCCAAATCAAACCACTGGAAGGTTGTCACCTTTTTGTGATCCGACCTCTGAATTTAAAACATTTTCGCCTTACCCTGAGGTCATTTACATCTCTAAAGCCTAATTCTACTTCAAATAATGTTTTACTGAAGTGAGAAAGTACTGACTTCAGCAAAACTGTCTCCTGAAATGTCTCTCAGGATGCCTTCTGTTTGCCTTATTTCAGGATTTCATTGACCACTTGAACTTCCTGTTCAGTGAAGTACTGACTGGTGAGAAGAGGTGGGTCTCTTGCTAGAGTTCTTTTTTCTTTCATAGTCTTTTTGAGTACATGATTATTGAAAGTCAAATCACTTTCTTATGATAGACAGTTTAAAAATGTGTCATCACTAAAATAAATAGTTCTCAAAATAATTAAAGGTATTTTATAAACATTCACTGAAGATTAGAATATTTAAGAAATATTCCAGACTTTTGTTAAAGTAAAATATACTGGAACTGTGAGTGTAGCTTAGTGACAGAACATTTGCTCTGAATGTTCAGGGCCCTGGGATTGATTCTCTGCACCGCAAACAGCCACAACAAGCAATGAAATAATACAAATATGTTCAATTCTGACCTAGCTGAGAGCCGGATAATTCCAACCAGTAACATGATGCTGGCAGTGTTTTTCTCAGTCTGGGCTAATTGGTCTTCAATGATAGCAGAAACAAATGCTGTCAGATAGGGTACAGCTTGACTCTGGGTGGTGACTCTCTTAGTCTGGGCTTGGTGATCGTCAGTGTTGGCAGTTATAGATGCCATCTCATAGGATACAGCTTCTGGGCTCCCCCACCTGCCAACCACAGAGTACCACTTCATTTTAAATATATTTGAAGAAAAGAATCATTGTCCTAATGATGTTGGTTTTAAAGCATGTAAATGCGGGATAACATCCCATTGTCTAAAGGCTTGCAGTTCATCCCTTCACCTACTGAAGGACATTTTGGTTGTTTCCAAGTTTCAGTAATTATGAATAAATCTGTTGTAAATATATGTGTGCAGGTTTTTTTTTTTTTGTAGACATATGTTTTGAACTCCTTTGGTAAGTGCCTAGGAATTTAGTTTGCTATATCATATGGTAAGAATATGCTTAATTTTGTAAGAAGCCTCTAAATTATCTTCCCAAGTTGGCTGTACTAAAGTGTACAAAAGTGTTTGTGTACATCGAGACAATGGAGTACCATTTGGTGCTTTTAAGAAAAATGAGCTATCAAGCCATGGAAATGGTGTACCAACCTTAGATGTATATTACCAAATGAAAGACGCTAACATGAAAGGCTATGAATTGTGTGATTCCAACTGGGACATTGTAGAAGAGGCTTTAAAACGATAGAGAAAATAAGTCAGCTGTGCTCAGAGGTCGCAAGGGGAGCTGGTACATAGGCAGGGCCGAGGCAGTCTGTGGGTGGTGAGAATTCCCTGTGGGACACCGTAAGGGTAGAAGCACATCCTCACCTATAGTCCAAAGCAATAGACTGGACAGTCGCGAATCTGCATGTGAACTATGGACTTTTATATGACATGATGTGTCCATAATGTTATTAAATTTTAATAAATGCACCATTCTGACTCCATGATAACAGGGAGATCAGTGAATGCGTGATGGCAGATGGAATATCCACTCAATTTTGCTTTGTACTTAAAAGTACTCTAAAAGATTGTCATAATTATTTTTGGGGGCAGGGGTATAAATGTATATATGTGTTCAAGTATGTGTGCACATGTGTGGGGGTATGCATGCCTGTGTGTACATGCATGTAGACTCCAAAGAGTGATGCCAGGTATCTTTCTCAGTCACTCTACCTTATTTACTTGAGACAAAGACTCTCACTTAAACCCAAAGCTCACTACTAATTGATAGGTTGTCTGAGCCACAAGCTTCAGGGCTTTGCTCCTACAGAGCTGGCATCACAAGTGTGCTAGCATGCCCAGCTTTTATGAGGGTACTAGTGCATCTGCAACCAGCACTCTACTGATTGAGATCTCTCCTTGGCCCCCCAAATAGTTCTAAACTAGAAATTACTGAACTATGCTGGCTAGTAGGACCCAGCTCCGATAATCTATGGTTATATATAAAATATACTCCTGAAAACTTACGTGACATACAGTAATGTATCTGAAATAGAAATGGTTAGATTAGATAAACCAGGTGTCTTATATTTATAATCAAAATTTAGGATATTTCCCCCTGTGATCAAAACAACCAACACTATACAACACAAAATAAACCAAAGCCCACTGTCTTAGCCCTTGTTCAATTACACTGTTCATGGTGAAGAGACACCATGACCATGGCAACACTTATAAAAGCATTTAATTGGTGCCTTCCTTACAGTTTCAGAGGGTGAGTCTGTTGTCATCATCGCAGGGAGCATGGTGGCATGCAGGCAGGCAAGTAGTTGAGAGCTATATCTGGATCTGCAGGCATTTGGCAGAGCAAAAGCCCCAGGACCTGTCATGGGATTTTGAGACCTCAAGCCGACCCCCAATGACACACTTCCTCCAACAAGGACACACCTATTACTTTTCCCAAACAGTTCACCAGCTGGAGAAGAAACATGCAGCTATATGAGCCTGTGGAGACTATTCTTATCAAATTGCCGTACCTACCACAAAAGTGTTTTCTAGGACATTAATTTGATTGTCCTTTTGAATGGTATCAGTGTAGATATCTTTGTTTTGCTGTTTTAATGAAATTGTTGCTGGAGGGGCAGCGGGAGATAATACGAACTGTGAACCTTTCTCGTTTTCAAGGTTTCTCCTGTCACATTCTGGCAAAGGCAATGTTCTACAAGTTCATCATAGCAGTAAAAAAGAAAAAATACAGAAACATGTGAGAAAGCTAGTACCAAATTAAGACAACCCAAGAATATAATGACAGTTAATACTTGGGAAGTCCTGCTGATGCTTAGTTGCTTAGTATGTCCTTGTCCATCAAACCAGTAGCATATAGTTACAAGCAGACCCCTGGGCGGGGTGGCTTTTGTACAGCTGAGAGTGGACAACAGTTCTCAAGTTCAAGGCTTCTTATTTTATACACTTCTCTTTATGTCAGCTGTGGTGAACTCATGCCACAAGTTCCTATTAAGAAAAGTGTGATGGGGCCATTGTCAAAAGGAAAGAGAATTTAGAGGCAGGAATTGGACTTCAGTGTCCAGGCCACCCCTCTCACCTCACACAGCTGTAGGGATGGGGCATGGATGGTATAGTAGAACTTAGAGGAATTGGAGGGAAGGACTGAACAGAGGGATGGTCATGTATATGTGGAGCTTAGAATTCAGGAGGAAACGTTCTCAGAGAAAATCCTATCAACAGGAAATGGCTGGTGCAGAGCTGTTCTGCCTGGATAGCTTGTTTGGTAGCAAAGCAACCAAGATGTCATCTCAGATCTTCACTGTTTAGGACACAGAGCTAAGACTGTCCTCACAGTCACTGAATATGGCCAGAAAAACCGGCAACAGATCCCTGTAGCAAGGCAATTGCCCAAGTTGAGTATGAAATGAGAGCTACATCCAGAACTCTTGGGTCATCTACACACAAAGAGAGCCAAGAAACTGCATGGTCAGTGAGTCCCCGCTGGGAGCTCTCACTGTGCTGAGCGACTATAGCGTTCGCTAGCTTGGCTCAGCATTCCGGTTTGTAGCGATAACAAGCAGTGGCCCAGAGATGAGGGAGACTTTCCTTTGTTCACTCATACAGGCCTTATAAACTGCCTGATGACTCACAGGTGATGATGAGCACTAGAAAGAGGGCAATTGTGTGACACTATTCTGGTTTGGTCACTATAAAGGTATGTGCTAGGAAGGTCCCCAACATAAGCAATCCAAGACAATTAATTGGTGACCGTATGTCCCAAGCTAGAAATGCCAAAATTCATAGGAAAATGCTTCTTCTTGATATATGATGGCAAGAACAGTTCCCAAACCACTTAGTGATCTAGGGGAATTGCTACCCTGGAAGCGTAGACAAAAGGCATCTTGGTGCTTCCCATCGACATCGATGAAGCTTTTGTTTTCTTTTTCTTTCCTTTTTTTTTGGTGATTTTTCAAGACAGGGTTTCTCTGTGTAATAGCCCTGACTGTCCTGGAACTCTCATTGTAGACCAGGCTGGCCTCATATTCACAGTGATCCACTGCCTCCGCCTCCTAAGTGATGAGATTAAAGGTGTGGGCCACTACCGTCTGGCTGGAAATGAGCTTTTGAAAATGTTTCACATAAGTCAACTGTGCAATGTTTTGTCTCAGGGTTATAACCAAAATGTCCTTGTGATCTGAATTAAGGTCCAGTATGGTAACTGAGACTAGAATGGGAAGTAGTCACTCCACTAACTTCAAATTTATCTCACTATTATGTGGGAAGCCAGGCCATAGTGGAGCAAACTTTTAATCCCAGTGCTTGGGAGACAGAGGCCAGCCTGGTCTATGGAGTGAGTTCCGGGACAGCCAGGGCTACACAGAGAAACCCCGTTTCACAAAAAAAATGTTGATATGTGTCTCTGTCTCTCTATCTCTTGGTGTGTGTGTGTGTGTGTGTGTGTGTGTGTGTGTGTGTGTGTGTGTGTGTGTGTGTGTGTCTGTGTTTAGGGGCCTAAAGAGACCACATGTGTCAGATTCTCCTGAAGTCAGAGTAAGAGGCAGCTGTGAGCTCCTTGACTGGATGCTGATAACAGTAGGAACTTCTCACAAACCGCTGAGCTGTCTTCTGGACCTAGATCTCACTCTTTCTACTAGAGATTACAATTTGAAGTTACAAATCCAGTTTTCTCAAGGGCAGAGGAAAACAGCATTGACCTGTCCACCAGCACGCTTCTGTTTTGTAGTTCATTGCAATAGTTCACTGTAGCTTCAGATTTGCTGGGTTTAATTTCCACTTTTAGCCTTCATCGGTCAGACATTGCAAACCCAAAGAAAGTGATTTCATTTTGTCGACTGTAAAACAAAAGTATAAATCTTGACATTTCCTCAAAACTTTCCTCAAAAAGTCAGGCATTGCATGACTACTTAGAATCAGAACAGAAGCAACAGCTAAGCTTCCCTGTATAAATCCATAAATTCCTGTTTTTCAGCTTTTCAAGTGAAAGGCCTGCATCAAATGGCTGAGTTGAAGAAAGGTGTTTTCTCTTTCCTTTTTCCCTTCTTTCTAATATGAGACAGTCTTGATTGTACAGTGGCCTGAAACACTCAGGTATGCAGAATGGCCTTGAGTTCCCAATGCCCCTTTTCCAGATTCTCCTCCTACCATGTAGGTCCTGAGGATAGTACTCAAGAGGTAGGTCTTGGCCAAAAACACCATTACCCTCTGAGCCATCTTACAAGCCCAAGATAGTGTATTCTTATTAGAAGTTCAGGATGATCTTATTGATATGAGTGATATTATTCATCTGGATGTTTTAGTGACTGAGTGAGGTAATGTATGGAGTGCTCTTCTAGTGTGTATATCACAGAGAAAATGCTCAATAAATGTTAGTTCCTATTATAACATATGGCTTTTCCAGTTGGTTTGAACATAACAAAACCTGACTACCTATTTATCTCTACTCTTTGGTATATAGTAAGCGTTAAAAAGTTGTTAGCTATACTTGAAGAATGCCTATAGTTTTTTTTTTTTTTTACAATTCTGTCTGGATTTCTTTCTTTCTTATAAGTTTTACTTTTACAGGAGAAATGTAACTAACAAAAATATTGGGAGATTCACTGAGAGCAAGAGTTTAATCATTAAATATAAAAATAGACATATTTGCAGTATCAAATTACTGTCTTTGAGATTATCTGCCAAGCATCCTAAAGATAGGAGGCTGGACTAGCTGAGGTCTGAGGTCCTGTGCAGCCTTAGATTTCAGCAATTCTAGTAGAGAACAAGCAAAGAGGCTGGCAATTAAGTGCTAAACTGTGTACTGAACAACACTACAACACCTTTTAAAGACATCACTTCCTTTTCCAACAAGAATCTTGCAAGTGTTAAAGTCTTCCTTTTCATTCCAAAAAAGTCTGTGTTTTCTCACGGACTAGTTTATGCAGATGAAAAATGAGAGTGCTCCCATGGAGAAGATCCTCCAGTGTTGGAGCACACCCACGGTGGAGCACTCCCATGGAGAAGTTCCCCCAGTGTTGGAGCACACCCATGGTGGATCACTCCCATGGAGAAGTTCCCCCAGTGTTGGAGCACACCCATGGTGAAGGCACTGCCAAGATTATGGCCCTCCGTGTGTCAATGAGGAAAGAAGATGCGTTCCTGCCCAGAAAGTTTAGCCGCTGAAGAAGGCTGCAGCAAGCCACTTCACAAATACAGCCACCCTTGCAGGAGTTCAGAGACATCTAATAGACCTACCTCTATCCCTCAAGCTAACAGAGCAGCATGCCACTTCTCAAAGTGCATAGGAGACTCTCCAGCCCTAATTTGCTTAATGTGGGCAGGAGATCATTTTATTTCCTCAGAGTTCTTCCTTAATGGTTTCATAAACACCCTTGATGGACTGTAAATTATATCATAGACTGTACTACTTTCCTTATAGTACTACAAAGACTAGCTTACCGAAGTGTCATCACTAAGGTAAGGGAAATATAGGAAGGAAGACAAACTTCTGAACATGAAAACATCTCTGATGAGAGGCAGGGCTCCATTTATCTTCTTCACTAATATTTTGTTCAGGTACTGCCTTCTGTCACATAACCACACTCTTGAATAAGCGTACATAAATGCAGAGGAATGGAATTTGATTTTAGTAGTAGATCTTGTTACATGAATTCATGAGGGGGTGTTCTGGTGTTCAGCAAAGTTACTTCATAGGGAGGATGTAGTAGTACTTGTGTACAGGGATGGCTTGTAATATCTAGTTATACTGTGGGGGATCCTTAGGAACACAGAGGGCAAGACGCTGAATTGGGTAGGGGACATTCTAAGCATGGCAACAAAAAAGAACTTGACTTAAGTCAGATGGCAATGGCTCACAGTTTTGTTTTTTTCCCCAATGTTATTTTCTTGTTTTTTAAACCTTTCTCTCATCCTTCAGGACTTTTTTGACTTTTTTTTCCTCTTCTTCTTTTTTTTTTTTTTTTTTGTGGGAAGTGACAGTCTTTGGAACATTGACTTAGAGTGCCAGAGTGCTCCAAGAAACCCTGCTTGAGGGAGTGGAGTAGGCAAGAAAGCATACAGAGTTTAATAATCTTTCATGGTTTTATTGGACAGAGGGGGAAGGAAAGAAAATATAATTTTGTTGCATGACAAATGAGAAAGAGAGGTAGAAAGAAAACATTTCCTATTTGTTAGAGTACTTTGAATTCTGTTTGCTTGTTTACTTGCTCATTAAATGCCTGTCTCTCAAGGGCTTAAGCCTCATAAAGCAGATGCTATTTGCTCCATCAATACTACTTCTAGAATCTAACTCAGTGCCCAGAACATTTCTGATGCTCAATAAATACTCACGGAATGAAAACCTAACACCAATACCTTTTACCTTGTTCACTGGTTTATGAATGTGTGTTAGTATGTTTGCGGACTGTGGTAGGAGCAAGACAGGTATGAAGACTGATAGAGGAAGGAGAGAAACAGCAAGTTAATACTGGCTATGATGTTTTTAGTGTCCTAGCAATTTTTCTCATAGCATTTTTAGGCTAAAATAAATATATGACAGTTCAATTAAGTGAATAGGTCCATATAATTTAGTAAATATTTATCTTTTAATAACTCCTGAACATTTAGAAATACATATAAATTGAATCTCTATTTCATTATTATTGCATGTGAATGAATGGGATATGTCAGCCTACTGGGTATTATTGCAAGCTACTGAAAGTTTGGAATAAGATTAGAACACCACTAGCTTTTCCTCTTCCATGCTCGACACTGATCTACATGTGGTAATTGGTCTTTAAAAATGCTGAAACCTTAGTTTTAGAAAGGCATGCTATAATCAAAAGCAATTTAGCAGTTTACAGTTGAAACTATGAACATGCTGGAAGTTTGTGGGCACATTTAATAGAAATACAAAATACCTCTGTTTCTAAAATTTAAAGATATCCTATGGCAAGTTCATCATGAGAATTTTGGTAATATATCTATGCAAAGCATGGAAAATTCATGGTTGCATTCATTTATATTTCAAAGACTGAAAAATTTCACTGGGAAAGTAGGTATGGCAATACAAGCTTCCTTAGTTAGGGTTTTTGTTGTGATGGGGAGAAAGCTGGGGAGAAAAGGATTTATCTGGGTTACACTTTCGTATCATAGTCCATCATTGAAGGCAATCAGGGCAGGGACAGGAACTCAAACAAGATAGGACTCAGGAGGCAGGAGCTGATGCAGAGGCCATGGAGAAATGCTGCTTACTGTCTTGTTCATCATGGCTTGCTTAGCCTGCTTTCTTATAGAACCCAGGACCACCATCCAGGGATAAAACTACCCACAATGAAGTAGCTTCCTTGTATCACTAATCCATTCCTGAGTGTATGGGAGCAAGCCTTAAATGCTCAAAAATAGATCCTCAAGGTGAAAAACCCACCCAGAGTTAAGGTGCTGTTAAGTAGGATGTACAGTGTTTCAACAATGTGTGACACATTTACAAACACCTGTGTGTACCATACACATCTAGTGCCATATAGTGCTACACCACACAAATATAGCCCTTAGAGGTTGTAACTCACTGCTTGTAAGACAGATGTACCCTAAGACTTTACTGTGTGGCTACACCACATAGGAGCCTGGTGGTGAGCTCCCCCCATGCATCACTTAGTAAAAAAATGCTTTACTGCTGGACCTTAGAGAGGCATTTTTTTCAAAATTAATATTGTCTCCTACAGATGACACTAGCTTGTGTCAAGCTTACATAAAACTAGCCACCACACATTTTTAAATTATATTGTGAATTCCTTTTTAATTTTGGAAAACTACTACTCAGTAGAAGTCACCATTCCATGTACCACTCTTGGGTGTACTTTGACTAATTACATTTGCTCAAAAATAAATTACTTACTCAGCCCTAAACAAGAAACTTATATCATCTCCTTTAAGGCTAAGGGAGCACTTTGGAAGAGGGGCAGAAAGAGTGTAAGATTCAAGAGACAGGGAGAAGGACTGTGAAATGCTATTTCTGGCCAACACACAGTCATTGACATCACAAACTCACAGCACTGATTGCCTGCACTTGCGTAAGAAAAGTGAGTCATCAGCCAGGCACTGATGGAGGAAGGAGTCAGGGCTGTTGAACTATTAGTCACTGATTAGTTCAGGTAAAGGTGGAATGCGTTGTTTTCCAACTGGTGACCCCACCAGGCTCCAATGGGTAATTCTGAACCAATGGTCACACAGATGGCTTTGACTAAGCTATATTGGTCACAAAACCAACACAAAAGTCATGGATCCTGGAAAGAGACTTATAGGGAGGAGGAAAGGGTGTTGGTAAGAGGGTGTGAGAAGGGTGCAATCAGAATGCATTACAGACATGTACAAGGTTATTAAAAACAAACAGCAGTCATTGTCATCATGGTCATTATCATCTTACTCTCGAAGCTAAGACGCTAAAGCAGCAACACTGATCTCTTTTCCTCAGAGATATTTCCCAGAGCACGGAACATGGTTGTCTGGCAGTGGGGTGTGTGTGTGTGGTGTGGTCATGCTCACACTATCAGCATTAAAGGACATGTAGCATCTGCAGCACATCACTGCCTTTGTGTCAGCCTACAAATTATCCTCTGGAACTGAGGAATTTACTTAAAAGGCTTGCAGTGAAATCCTATGACAAATAGGCATAATCTAACATCAGCTTTCTCACTAAATGCTTTATTCTTGGCATTTGTAAATGTTCATTACTAGCATGCATTCTTCAGTAAGTTTAAGCTTTCAAAGATAATTTATAATCCTTATCATTCCTCTTCTGAATGCAGCTAGCCACTGCTATTTCTTAGTTGAAATGTGAGGTCTCAGAGGGTTAAATGAGTTTCACACCCACAAAAAGTCAACATTCAGTATTTTTTTAACTGAGGACAAACACAGCTCTCCAATTGCAAGGCCCATGGATTTAAAGTATCTGGTAGTAACAGGCTCTCCTTTGAGATGGAAGCTCCTTGTGAAATGGTACCCTGCCAGAGTACCACTGCAGTAAAGCTTGCATTCTACCATGGTGTCAAAGGTCCAGTGAACCAAGACTGGCAGAAGACTAATTTGAGAGAACTGCCTGCCTCGGCTTCCTCCACTCTCTTACTGATCAACTCACCCATAAACTAGTCAACTTGTCAACTCTTCCATAGGCAAGAGGAGGAGGACAGAAAATGAATTAGGTAATTTCTTCCCCCTTTCTCTGTGTACAGAGCTTCCTTGTATCACTAATCCATTGCCAAGTGTATGGGAGCAAGCCCTAGATGCTCAAAAATAGATCCTCAAGGTGAAAAACCCACCCAGAGTTAAGGTGCTGTTAAGTAGAATGTACAGTGTTTCAACAATGTGTGGCACATTTACAAACATCTGTGTGTACCATACACATCTAGCTCCATCCCTGCCTGTACTAATCAGTGCCTTCCCTGATGATCTGTTTCATGCTTAATTATCTGAAAGGAACTTGCCTTGCTAGGAAAAGTCGTGTAACTGGGAGTTTTCTAATGGCTGTTCCTATAGTTACAAGTATTCACAGTTTATCTCATCCATGATCCTAGTGAGAGTGCATAAAGTGTCTATGGAATAGTGCACAGAAAGATTAGTTGACTGTAAGACTCCAGTTATCTTTACTCGTCATTCTCTTTCTCTTCATTCTTATATTCTACTTATATTAGTACCCGAAATACGTGTGAAAGGACAGAAGTGTGTACCGGTGCAAAACGACTCCAAGTATTTAATTTGTAGTAGAATGCAACTCGACAAGACAAGTACTTAAAGATATCTTGTTTGACAAGATGAACTTATGGCAAAACAAATACAGCCCTTAGAGGTTGTACCTCACTGCTTGTAAGACAGACATACCCTAAGACTTCACTGTGTGGCTTGTGAGCTCCTTACTACACATACAAAGTGGTGTATGGCTCATTACAGGTGGATTTACTATGTGTACCCTGGGCATGCCCTTTTTTGTCTTCCTCAGAAGGGAGCTTCAAGGTGAATGTGCCGGTTCCACTCTCTGTATAGCAATGAGCATGGGATTGTTCTCATGGTGACTGTAGAGTGTTTGGTGCCCCAGTGTAGCCCTTTACTTCTCTCTAGTCCTCACGAGGGAGATGTGTGGTAGTACATCATCAGGGACAGAGCTTAAAACAAGCCAAAAATGGAAAAATGTTACATAAGTGACAGAGAAGCTCAGTTTCTCAAAAAGGGGTGATAGAGATTTACATACACATAAGAAATCAAGTTGGTAAGAGGGAAAGTGTGTGTATGTGTGCATGTAAGAGGTGTGTGTGTGTGTGTGTGTGTGTGTGTGTGTGTGTAAGAGAAAAGTGTGGGGGTATGTAAGAGAGAGAGGTGTGACTGTATGTACAGGTATATGAAAGAGAGGTATGTATGTGAGTATGTGTGTGTGTGTGTGTGTGTGTGTGTGTGTAAGAGGGGTGAGTGTGTGTTTCTGTGTATGTGGGTATGTGTATGTAAGAGATATGTGTGTGTGTGTGTGTGTATGTGTGTGTGTATGGGGGGTTTGTAAGAGAAAGAGATGTGTGTGTGTGTGTGTGTGTGCGCGCGCGCCGCGCGCGCAAAAGAGAGAGCAAATGCTTTGAAAGAACATGCTCACTCCCTCTTCCTTCATTTGCTTTCTTGTATACTCCTTCCAAGCGGCTATATTCTCTGTGAAATGATTATTTTTTATGGTAGGTATGATTTTTCTTCCTCCTAATGCAATTGCTTTGTAATGAGTGGTCAACCAGCTATTCTAATCTCATAGAGGACATCTTATTCTGATTTTATCTTAACCTTCCTTTCAGTTCTCACTGTCAGGCTCATAGGCTGTCTTCCTCAAAAGACACCTCATTTTCAGTCTCAATCAATGTTTCTCCATGATTTTTCACATAGCTTTCTTCACACTTGTAATTTCACTTTAGAACTGGCATCCTTTCCAATGTCCCTGGGCTTGCTGTGCTAACATGTTTAAACATGATTAGTCTTTATTAACATAAAAAGAGACAAAGCTCCAATAACTGCACACCTCTTAATTTGCTGTAGTTCCAAAGGGGGAACCACAACCCTGGAAACTGAAAATGAATAGGCTCCTGGAAATGCAGATGTATTGGGAACTTTGCTGCTACTGGCAAGTTCTTCTTTATACTGGCAGGAAGAATTTTCTTTAAGTTATGTTCCAGTTCAAATCCCTGCTGGAGAAAATGCCATGATGTCTCCAAATAATCAAAGGAAATGTCCTGATCATAGGTGATGATTAATTTACTTTCATCAATGCTTGTTACACATTGACTTCAGAAAACAAAGGGATCTGTGGTCTGCACTCAGAAATGCCAGACTTACGTAAGACTTACATAAGATGGAGTTTAGAATGCTTCAGCTGTGGCATACTTTCAGGAAAGTTCTATGTTTTCAAAAGACTCACTACTTTACTAAGTGTACATGTAAATGTATCCAATACTTGAAATAAGCTACTTAGTGTGGAAAGAATTCATGTGAATTTCACATATGAAATAAGACATTAGCATAAGCCTAAAATATTAAGAGCCATGTAAAAGTGTGGAAGAGATCATTGGATCTGAAGTCTAAGCCAAGGATATTTTCTACAATTGCACATTAAATTTAGTTCCTGTGCAGGTCACAAAGGCCAAAAAAGAAATTCTATGAGTCATGTAGTATTCATTTCCTAATAAAAGAATATATAACCATTGGTAAGAAGAAAATGTTCCCGGAAATAAACTCTAACAAAAATGTAACCATGGATTACTATAATAATGGAAAGTATCTTTAATAACAGCCTTCAGAGAAGATGCAGAAAATTTATTCATTTGGTTGCTCTTTGTGCTGACTCTGACTCTCAGTGGCAACCAAGAGAATAATAGTGCTATATTACAACCATTCAATGTATTCCTATAGGGAATGAAAGACATAGTCATCATAACCCTTGGCATCAGTGTTCTGTTGCAGCTGGAGGTGGCTAGATATGCTGTTCAAATGCCAAGATCTCTCATATGACCTAATCTAGACAGCCCCTGACTAGACCCAGCCACTGCTCTTTCAGTCCATCCACACTGGTTTGTTCTCAGAAGTTCAGGAAGACCCCCCAGGTTTCCAGCCTTTCTCATTGTCATGCCCGTGGAACTGTGCACAGAAACCTAATGGAACACTTTCTCTTCACCAGCTTATTCCCTAGACTCTTTTATAAATAACTGTTTTGGCATTTTGAGGTAACTTGTGGCAACTTTCTTTTTAATCAGCTAATTGGGAAATATCTCAAAATTTAACAGCCAGGATGTTTTCTTTTAGTACATTTCCTATTTCCCTGTAAGAATGGCACATCCTTCCTTTACTGGACTCTGTACTGAAGTCTCCTTTCCTGTGGATATGTGTACTATTTTTCTTATTTAGTAGTCTGTGAAGTCCAGGAGGGCAGTGTCATGTGTCCCCTTCCTGTGCTCCATGGCACTTAGCACAGCCCGTCACACTTATTAAATATCTGTTGAACAAATACATGAATGTGAGACATTTACCCAGTTTCTCTGGTGGCTATAAAATAAGTGCAAATAGGTGATATACTCTGAATTCTTACCTCTGTTGATTTTAATTAGATTGAAAACTACTTGGTCCACACTTTGTTATATGGGTAGTTTTCATATTTAATTATAAATGCATAGATTCTTGACAGTGAAAACACTAAGAAACATCAGTGTTACCAGATCCTAAGCCTTGAACTATTTTCCTTTGAGGTTAAGTAGAAATCTCACTTTGACCCAGGGCATCAACTTAAGATGCTGAGGATTGTCTCTTCCAATTAGTTCACAAATAAAATCTCTGTACTAATATATTGCCCAAACCAGGCTTTTTCTGAGGGTGAAAAAAAGACATTTTATCTTTTTTATTGAAAATTGATTATTTTCTTATAAAACACATCCTGAATACAATTCTTCCTCCCCCTACTCCTCCCACATCCCCTCCCCTCCTGATCCACTCACTTCTGTCTCTCATTAGAAAAGAACAGGCTTCTAAGAGACAACAAACAAATGTGACAAAATTAAATATAACAAGATGAAGGAAAAATTATTATATTGGAGTTGGACATGGCAACCCAACAGGAGGAAAAGAGTCCCAAGAGCAGGCACAAGAGTCAGGAACCCACTCATTCTTACAGTCAAGAGTCCCATAAAAATACTAAGCTAATAGCTATAATATATATGCTGAGGACCTGATGCAGATCCCTGTAGACCCTGTGATTTCTACTTCAGTCTCTGAGTGCTCATAGGTGCCTTACTTAGTTGAATCAGAGGGCCTTGTTCTCCTGGTGTCCTCCATCACCTCTGGTTCTTACAATTTTTCTGCCTCCTCCTTCTCAGGGTCCCTGAGCTTTGAGGGGAGGGATTTCATTGAGACCTCCAATTTAGACTCTTTGTCCTCATAACTTCTAAATGTGTATCTCTGTCTCTTTTTCTTTCTACTGCCAGAGGAAACCTCTCTGCTAATGACTGGATAAGGCACTGATCTATGAGTATAGCAGGATATCACTAGGAATCATTTTATTGTTATATTATTTTAGACCAACAATGTTTTGTTTTCCCCTGGGTCTCTGGGCTATCTAGTCTCTGGTTCTTGGCTGCCCAAGCAGTGTTGGGTATGGACTCCTTCTCATGGGCCTGAGGTCAGATGTCGGTTGTCTCCTCCCGTCAGTTCTGTTCCATCGTTGCCCGAGCTTATTTTGTAGTCAGGACAGAAAAACAACCCTTCCAGTAGTTATGTCATGGCTGCAGGAATTAGTGAAAACTGTCCTGGGACAGAATAGTTTTCTGACAATTGGGCTTTCAATTCCATCAGCTATTAGACACAGCAATGAAGTCATTTTTACATTTCTGCAAATTGCTGTTTTAAAGTATAAACAGACAGCGATCCTTCTTGTACCCTCACCCCACCTCAGAGCACAATTTCAATTTGTAAGCATAAAATAGAATACAAAAATGATAATTCAATTCTTTCTAGAATTCAGAAGCTAAAAATGTTTAGAGGGAAAAATGACCTTTTCATTAGATGTCTAGAACTTTAAATTGTAAGGTCCAAAATTTAGGAAGAGTTTACCAGAGACAAACTCATTTTCTGTGGAGTACACTTCAGCACATTTTCCTTTATTGGAAAAGATGTTTGATCTCAGAGGAACATAGGCATACACATAATGGCTGATATGAAATGAAGTAGAAGTTTAAACACTTGGGGGGCCAATTCTGGCTCTCTAAGAGATCAGTCAATGCTTACAGTATGTGGTGTCTGGATTTATCATAGTAATATTCTTGTTTGCCTCCTGTAGATCACATTGTTCTCATTATGTGTTTGCTGATGGCCTTGTCATCATGGCAATAATCAGAATTCTTAGACTGATGTTACTCCACAATTTGCAATAATGGAGGATGGAACATAAATAGTATTGGTGGGCAGGGAGGGTGAAAGTCTACAGTGACATCTTCTCTCCTCTAATGAGGGACCAACATCTGTCTGATATGCTCAGAATGTTTTCTTGGAACATTAATGGGGTGAAGTAAAGGGGCTCTCCCTGGCTTCATAAATCACACAAGGGCATCCGATCTGCGCATCTTCACCCTGTAATTCGGAATTGAAAGCCTCTTGTGCATGAGCCACCTTTCTTTTTTTTTTTTTTTTTTTTTTGGTTTTTCGAGACAGGGTTTCTCTGTGTAGCTTTGCGCCTTTCCTGGAGCTCACTTGGTAGCCCAGGCTGGCCTCGAACTCACAGAGATCTGCCTGGCTCTGCCTCCCAAGTGCTGGGATTAAAGGCGTGCGCCACCAACGCCCGGCTGAGCCACCTTTCTTAAATCTAACAAAATTAATACATAAGAGAAGTGGGGATGGCAGTGTAATTTCTTCTTCAAACTTTGCTGTTAATTTTAAAAATGATTATCATGGATTTCTGTTTACCTTATTAGTGCTGTGTGGCTGCACTCACTGCTCAGCAAGTTAGTGAGCTAACCCTGGAAGCATCGTATCACACAGAGTTAGGCTTTCTTCTCTCCCAGATTTGCACACTTATTTAAGAGACCTCTTTTTGCTCACCACATTTTCAAAACATTTATGTCTATTAACTTTTCTCACAGTTATTAGCATTATAAGTCCATTTTATTCTTTATTTATTGCTTATTTTTTAATCCCAGAACCTAATAAATTGAAAGAATGTTATAGAGGTTAGTAGAGATAGACACAAATACATCTAGACTTTTAAAAGTATGATGCTTCTCTAGAATAAATGAGTGTTCTTTAAAAATTTTAAGACTTTAAAATCTTACTAATATACAGGATTATTGAAGAGATGTTTTCTGCATGGGTGGGGCAGTTGGCTGCCTCCCCTTTTGGAAGCTTGCATGGTGTGTTCCATGAATGCTAGTGCTGTGGGTGGCACATTCAGGTTTGCTCCAGCTCAGGGGTCTCTTGGTCTGTTTCTGAAGTGTGCAATAAGGGGTCTTCTCTTTGCAACAGATGGAGATCCCTACATAAAACCACAACCAATCAAAATACAGAGTTTTGGAGCCCAGCTCCAGTGGATACATTTGCAGAACACTCCACATCTAAGGCTTGGTGGAAAGATTGTAAGAGCCAGAAGATCAGGGAGTTTGTTGTGAGATTGTGTCTCCTAGTAAGGTCAGAAGCTGTATCCACGCAACATGACTGGTCAAATATGAGCTGAAAATGGATGACATCAATAGACATGCCAAACAGACAGGGGAAAGCCCATGAGGTCTCAACTTTATAAACAACTATAGGCAACTGAGGGAAGCTGGGAATGGGAGAGGTGACTTTCCCCAAGGAAGAACACAATGATTGGTTGTCAGTGGTGGCAGTCATCTCTGAAAACCTACATATAAGTCACATCATACAGACTGAGCAGGTTATATTTATGAATATATATATAATATATATATATATATATATGTGTGTGTGTGTGTGTGTGTGTGTGTGTGTGTGTGTGTGTGTGTGTATGTAACAACTAATGAAAGAAGAGGCCATGGATTTGAAGTAGAACATGGGACAATATATGGGAGGGTTTAGAGGGAGGAAAGACAAAGGAGAAATATTGCAATTATATTATAATCTCAAAAAATTTTAAAAAGTAAAATAAACTCCTAAGAAGATGAAGGAAGAGGCTGAGGATGAAGAAGGGAGGGAGGGAGGGAGGGAGAGAGAGAGAGAGAGAGAGAGAGAGAGAGAGAGAGAGAGAGAGAGAGAAGACCATGAAGACCATCATAGGTTTTTGGGATGCAAGAGGAATCTCTGTAGTCAGGTGCTGACAAAAGAACCAGGATGTGAGCCCTTGGAGAACACTGACAAACAGAAGTGGTGAATGTATTGATGTATTCTGGACGTACAACCCAGGTGTAGTATGCTACTCCAATGCCTAAGCAAATAGGGGTTCAACTGTTTCAGAAGTTCATAGCATCACAATGCAGTCTGTGGCTCCTCCTTTCGAAATAGCAAATTTCAGTTGAGTATGAGGGACAAGATTAAAAAAAAAATACAGAATGTGATGATATGATGGTCACAAGCAGTCTTTGAAAAGACCACCAATATTGTGTGAATATGGTGTATGACCATCAAAATTTTTGTTGAGGTTGGTCACCAATAGAACAATATTGAGAAGTGATAACGGAACTTTCAGGTAAGAACTAGAGATATGCAAGATTCATTCACTTCCAGGAATGGTTTGTTTTACTTCCTGGAATGACTTAACTACTGGAGCTGAACTTGCATTTTCTTTTTTCACATGCCCATCCACTCTCCTCTTACTGTTATGTTATTCAGGGAGCATTATGAGGTCCTCAGTAGAATTGAGCAGATGTGGCCTTCCCAACTTCCAGCCTCCAAACTGTGAACTAGATAACTACATTAAAAAAATTACACAGCCTCAGGTGTTCTGTGACAGCAGTAGAAAATGAAGCGAGAAGCAATGGTACATTGCATAACGCATCCTATAGCTGTATTATATCGGGGCCTGGATTTTTAGTTCAATAAGCAATGATGTCTTAAAATCTATACATTTGAAGTGACAGTCATCTAGTCTGAATTTATTCTTATAACATGGAATAGCTGTTGAAAGAGTCACCATTTCATGGGTATGGCATTTCGTGCTTTTGTCTTGTTCATCTCAGCACTGTCTTTTCTAGGCCACATGACAAGATCACACTTGGGCTCTACCTATTTTTCACAGGGACATTTGATAGCTTGTCCAGCAGCACAGACTGTCTTCATGGGGGCTGTGATTAAGCTGCAAATTTCCCATCCCCTCTCCTCCACAGCTGCAGTAATCAGAGTACATGCCCTGGGTACCTAACCAGTACCATCAGTTTGAGTACATGCCCTGGGAACCTAACCAGTACCATCAGTTTGAGTACATGCCCTGGGAACCTAACCAGTACCATCAGTTTGCAGCGCTTTGATGGCAGGTTTGCCAAACCACTATTCGCTTAGAACAAGAGCCTCATGTTGGCATGCATTGCTCATGAAATATTCGTGGCGTGTTGGAGAAGCTGTGTTGGTAGGAATTATAAAAAACAACGGCTCACGGGCTGGTGAGATGGCTCAGAGACAAAAAGCTCCAGTCTCACAAGCATGATGACCCGACTTCCATCTCTGGATCCCACTAGGAAAGGAGAAAACAGAAAACTGACTCCCCGCGTTTATTCTTGGCTCACCACATGAATACCTTGTGTGCATGCCCATGTGCAAGTGTGGGTGCACACGCACGTACACACACTAATAATAATAATGAATAATAAATACAATAATAATAATAATAATAATAAACACATACAACAACAATAATAGAAGTAAATAAAAATCAGAAAACAAAGCAATTCATCATGAAAAACACGAGACTCCTGAAGATTTTAAGAGCACATGTCATCCGTGTTTGCATTTCAAGTTAGATCACAAAAAATATTGCAGAGCTATAGAGGAAACTGTAAATAGAATCTGAGAATTTTACAATAAGCTCCAAATTAAATTTGGGATCATCAGGTAGACAAGAAGTGAAGGATAAAATATAGTTTGGCAAGTCCTAGTTTGGACAAGCAACATGCTTTCTTTCTTGTGGAGGGGTTTCTTTTACCTGACCAAAGTTAGGAGCTCTTTTCTCCATGTCTTGGCATGTGCCACTGGGAGGACAGCAGAACAGAACAGCATTTGACTAGGACGGAAGGATCATGGATGTTGGGCAGACAGACAGGCACGCAGTGAGATCTTCTCTTGGACACCCAGAAAGGCTCCCTGTGGGTTATCTGATGGATGGTGCAGAAGGACACTCATGTCACATAACTCAGGAAGTCCCTAAATCTTGGGGCACTAACAAAAGTCTCTGCTCCTGTGGAAGGAGATCTTGTTTCTGCGTTTTCTTTTGCCAGTGTATCTTAGACAGCATGGCATCAGACAAGAACAGAGTTACCGGAAAAGTGTGAATGATGGGGGATGAAAGGAACAGAAGATGTGTGGATACTCCTCCACAGTTTCTAAAAGGCCATTCAACTCATCTGTACTACAGGGAATGAACTCCTTCCATCCATTGACACGGTTGCTGTGATATCATCCCTGGGAAGTCTCTAGTCATCACAATTGACCACAGATGTGTTGTGCCCTCTGTTTATTTCACATCTGCAAATCCACCGGGCCAACCCTACACTGTTGGATTTCCTTCTTTGTATTTGTTGCTTCTTATTATTCTAAATTATTCTAGTAACACTCGGGAGTACCAATAAATATTTATTTATTTATTTAACAGACTAATATGACTGCACTCTTCTTACCCCATAAATGAGGTGTTTTTTTTTTTTAACAAATATTGTGTTAATCATAAAAAAATAAGATTTAGAAAAAAAATCCTGGATTTATTTTGTGCGACAGTAGTTTGTTATTAGCTGATTTTACATTGTATCAGTACAACATTTTTAAGCATTTCCTGTTGGGCCAAGAAAGCTATTTACTTTAATTAAATAAAAACACACTGTAAAAATTGTGAACAAGTGACTTATCTGAGAATGCAAATATATTTTATGGAAAGCTTTTAAGTTTTGGGGATCTTACATATACATTAAAGTAATATGAGGTCAAGTAAGTCTTAAGTATTTGTCTCAATAAGGGATTTTCAAAATTCATTTATTTCTGAGTTTTAATTTTCTCATTTATAGGTCAGAAAAATACTTTCTTCGTTGACCTCTCAAGTTTATTGTGACAGGCCAATGATGCACTTATTTGGACATCCTTTATAAGATGTCAAGTTCTATATAGATCTTCACGTACAAGAATTCTTCATTCATCCATTTGTCCTCTTGATGCCCTTCAGCACGTGTGTGTGCACACTGGACCCAAGTATGATGGAAGGCTCAAGGACGCAAAGAGACCTTGCTCGTCCCCTCTTCTGTACGGCTTCCATCCAGTGACATCAAGTTTGCAAGCTGAAGTGGTTAATGTTATGGGAAAACTACGCAAATTAGACAACACATCCCCAAACTCACACGGAAATAGGAATACGTCCGAATCCATTATATGGTCTCCGGAGGGAGACAGTATTTAGGAAGCTTGGGTGTGATGTAGCTAGCACGATGCAGACTAGGGCACTGAGGAAGAAACACGACAGTATTCAGTAGATTATCTTCTGATATTTGAAGGTCTACATTATGTAAAAACCACATTTGAATAATTTTGTGGTCAAGTAGCAGCAAAAAGGGAACTTATAGTGTACATATTTCAGAATACCACAAGAGTGAAATTCTTAATGTGGAAAAATATCCATCATCAGAGTGGGTTGTCTAAAGAGTAATGAGTTGTTTGTCTCTGGAGAAATTCAAGCTGACATGCTCTACTTTTGGCTTTAACTTGGAGATTTGTAACTTAGTTTCTTTTTGAAGCCTAGGCTTCAGTTTCAGCCTCTTGGATGTTAGGAGGGCAGGTATGAGCCCCTGGCTTCCATAAGATAATAATAATTATTATTATTTGAAATGTTTATTGCATTCCATTTGTTTAGTTGGGGTAGGGAATCCACGGGCCACAATGGAGGTGGACATCAGAGGTTAACTACTGGGAGTCAGTTCTCATCTTCCACCTGGATACCTGGTGTTTCCTGGGGACTGAAGAAGATCTTCACACTCGGCGGCAGGGTCTTTGGCTGCTGAGCCCTGTCGTTGACCTTCATAAGGTAACTTCTAATGCTGACCTTCTGATGCAATGATTCTACTCCTTAAGCTGGTCCCATTCAGCTGCTGTAAGACTTTCCATCCCCACCCTTTCCATTTTTAGACTCCCTTTCCCAGCTTCCTTTTCAGAAGACTTTGGAGTAAAGTGAAAGATCTGGATCCTATAATAATCCTGCATTAAGTAGGGAGAGTTTCTGCATCATGGTAAACTTTCTTTTTAAGGATAAACCAGGAGTCGAAGACTGTTCTAGTTTCTTTTGCTGCTATGATAAAATACTCTGGCCAAAAGCAACTTGTGGAGGAAAGGTTCATTTGCCTTACTCTTTCAGGCCACCGTCCACTAGTGAGGGAAGTAGCCAGGGCATTAACTCAAATCAGAAATCACGGAGGGGCACTGCATGCTGGCTCCCAGGCTCATCCTTAGCTAGCTTTCTTGTATAGACCAGGACCACCTGCTAGGGCTGTACCACCCACAGTGGTCTGGGCACTCCTAGGCCAATTAGCAATCAAGACAATTCCTCTACAAGCATACTCACAGGGCAATCTAATCTATGCAGTTTTTCAGTTGAGGTCGCCTCTTCCAAGGGGACTTTAGGCTGTGTGAAGTTGACAATAAAAACTAAACACCACACAGATTCATGATTTTGCTTATTGTTCTTTTCATGTTAAATGGAAGCAAAGTCTTTTAAATGGTGCCTTTATTATTCAGCTCATTTTCTAAGCATGTAAGAATGGAACAAGCGTTTGCCTTGATACAGCATCCACCTTTCCTCCTTTGCTCTCAATCAGACAGTTTTAAATTTTGGTGAGGCGTGTAAACACACTGTGATGGACGACATTAATAAATAAGCAGTACACTGGCTCTGCTTGAGCGGTCCCTCTTCATCTTTATCTTTTTTGTTTAAATCCTGTGGGGTCTCAGAATGCTCTTTATGGAGATCAAGAAGATTAAGCAAAATTAGCTCTCAACTACATAATGGCTTTCCTCTCCTGGCATGTGTCTACCCTCTCTGCACGCGGTGACCCCCCTGATATCAACAGGAGCTTCACAGATGGAGGGAAAAATTATGTTCTGGGAGAGCAGGGTGCAAATGGGGTTTCAGTTTTGTCTTTCATTTCTAGCAGTGTGTGTAATGTGAATTGGAATCCAAACTGAAAAGGATAAGTAAATTGGCTGGTGCTTAAGAATACCTTCAAATCCATCTGCCTTTCAGGGCAAGCTGACCTGTTCAGTTCCAGAGTGAGGGATGTTGTCTGGTATTGAGAACATCTAAACCACAGCTGCATAAACAGATGACACCTTAAAAGAGGCTACTGGCAGAGAGAACTATGCTTCACTCATGTCACACAGTGAAATTCACGCTGTTTATAAAGTTCTCCAGAGAGAGACTGGCTCACTCATGGGCAGAGTCGGCAGCTGCCTGCATGGAATAATTTGAGGATCAGTGAGAGGCCCCTATGTTTAAAAATCCATCTCCCTCATCCATCTGCAGTGGTGCCTGAAATTTCCAACATTACTGTCATTTCTTAAAAGCTTTTAAGAGGACATATGCCCTATTATCTCGAGGGAGGCAACATTAATTAACTATATAACAGATTAGAATGGATGAATTTTCTTGTTAATAACCCATTACAACCATTGACATCCGGTAAAGATCAGGTCTCTGAAGAAAGAGACGTAAGGGCAGGTAAGATTTAATGAAGAAGGAGATGGTGATTCACTGTGTGTGTGTGGAGAGAGAGAGAGAGAGAGAGAGAGAGAGAGAGAGAGAGAGAGAGAGAGAGAGAGAGAGAGAGTGTGGGGAGCTATTTTTCAGGTCCTATTGGGAATGGGTGCTCTCATTTAGGGACTGTCAATAAAAAGAAAGCACTGGTTTAGTTTTTCTTTTTTCAATTAGTGTGATGTGTGTGTCTCCTAAATGTGTAAAATAGAAGACAAAAAGAAATGTTACTCAGTAATATTGCTATCCTAGCCCTAAAGAAGTTCCTGATGTTAATTATCAAAACTGAAAAAAGTTAAATAGCCAGTGATCTCATTTAAGGGTAAAGAATGTTTCTTTAGTACCCAGGAAAATGGAAAAAAATAGTTGTTATGATTTGGATGGTAATGTTTCATTAATTTGGATATTTTAACTAAATAATCTCATTTCCCCAGAAATATTATGCAAAAATATTTATCTCAACAATAGCATAAAGCATTTATAAGGCTTAACTATAATCACAGCATTTTAGAGCTTCAGTTATGATCCAAGATCTCTTGCTTCAATTCCTTTACTTTAGGAGTGATGAAAGGGGACCCATGGTCATAAACTGCCTTGATTTTTCCTTAATTTATCTCAAAGTGTTCATATTCAATGTAGTGTGCTGGTCTTTACGGAGATGCAATGGCAAGCAAAGCATATGTGTTCTTCATGGAGCCAACACCTTTATGAGACAACCAAGCCACTAGTTAATCGGATGACCACATAAATAAGTGTAAAATAAAAGTTGTGATAAATGCCATTGAGAGTGACTTATAAGAGTGTATCACAGGAAACTTGATTCCAATAGGAACAGGATTACAAAAATTTATTTGTGAGGATGATATTTGAATGTATATGTGAATGTAGAGTAGGGCCTGTCAAGCAGAGGTGAAGGGAGAAATGGGCGTAGATAGCAGGTGGAACATGGAGATGAGGCATGTTACAGGAAGACCACAGTGTGGCCAAGGGTTAGCAAAAAGCTTGGGTAAGCAGAGCTCAGAGAGAGTTTGAACACAGTTGTGAGGAGCTGGGAAAGTCAGCAGAGGGTGGTTATATAGAATCCTGTTTCAGATCTTGGAGCTTTGGCCTAGGAACAGCATATTGAAGGGACTGGAGAAGGATAATGAGGGTTAGATGACAAAGTCATGGAGTCATCTGGTGGCATTAGAAGTAGTTTTCTGAAAGCTAGAAAACTAGCATTACCTGTAGGATCCTTGGTTAGTAATATTAGCTTGTGTTATTTTCACTCACAGCAGACCTTAACTGTTTTGTGAACTCTTCCTCATCCATTTGCTCTGCATTTGTAAATCTGTCTTCCCAAAACTGGTTCCCATACTTTTGGCAGTACTAATTTGATCCTAAGCTTCAAGGACAGCATGTAACTTGGACTTGACTGCTATGACACCCAGATTCTCTTGAGACCGTAACAGGTTGCTCAGGAATGGTCATGTGATACAATCATAGCAAATTACATAGCTCAGGACTTTTCCTCTAGCTTGTAATACAGAAAATTAAGATGGCTAGAGAATGTGTGCTATTCCATTTGACCAAGCTGTAGGTAATATAGTCTATATTAGGAGAAATGGAAGAAAAGGGTATTGGAATTGTAAACAGGACTAGTAAATGTCTGAGTGTGGAGTGAAGGATAGGAAAGAAAGGGAAGATGATTGAGAAGGTAATTGAGATGTCTGCAATCAAAAGGAAACTCATGAAGAGGTGCAGGAGCAGTAGCAGAAAGGGGTTGAAGGATGTGCTTGTCTTAAGAATTCTAGTCAGTCAATTCTTCATGGAATAAGAGCTCTGGGTAAAGTTACTATAACTTATTTTATGTGTATTTTACTTTGGGGTGCTTACTATCTTACTACAGAATAACCATAATTGTGATATGATTATATTTGAAAAGTTCTAACTCAAATAAATTGATTTTTTCTCCTCTCTACTTATGCTAACTGCCTTCTCCAAGCGAAGAAATGGCCTATTTCCTTCAAAAACTATTTATTACTGATGTAAGACCTACATATTTCATTTCCTTATGTGCTCTGTTGATCCACAGAAAAATATCAGCTATAGGATCTCTTTTTGCAGAGAGTATGAAAAAGGTATTATCATCAACATGATATTAAAAATATGAGGCAAACAATGTATTCAACATCACAGAAAGTATACACACACAAATACACATGTATCTTTGATGCTGTTATTTCTTCTAATGTTAATATTTCTGAACTCTCACCGGGCAGAGGGTTAGCGCTCCAAAGACAGTTTTAAGCTATGAACTTAAAATCATGTAGTAAGGCCAGTGAGTGACTATTATGAAACTTGTTAGATGTTTTCTGAAAAGCCCTTAAGAGTTCAAGGGCTGCCAACCTCTCTTAAGAGATTCCTGTTCATTGCAAGTCTCCCAGTTGAGCAGCTAATACCCATGTCCTGTTGAAATCATTCTTGCTCCACTTACTGCTAGTGCTCCAGGGTGCACACACACTTTCCTGCCTGGTTTGGGTGAGACCTCCGGGGTTGTTGATCTCCAAGAGGGGACCAATATTCTGTTATTCTGTGGCTGTGAACTGACTTGGGAAGCACATTCCTCTACCAGTTGTTCAATATCATGGGGCGAAGCCAGGTTGTATTCTGGAACTTGTATGATTCAGGCCTTGTATAATGACAGTAGGAGGTAGCAATAAATAGAGTCTGGGAAGTTAATTAGTCAACACCTCAATATTCTCTACTGTCTCTTAAAGCCTCCTAATATTTCTAGGTCTTCAGAGGTAACTGCTTCTGCAGTCCTGAAGTTGAAGTACCTAGAAGAGGACTGAGGCAATACAAAAGTTTTCAGTCGAGAACATTCTCATTTTAAAGTATACCATTTATGATTTTGGACAGAAATTTGGGTCTTCAAGTGATTTACTTATTGCCTTAAAATATGAACACTCATTCTCTTCCTGATTATTGGGTGCCCTGTTAGGTAGCTGACAGTGAGGAAGAAGGTAACTTGAGAACAGAGATGGGTTGTTGGAGTGGCTTTGGAGGCATGCGTAGCGTTGGGTTCAAGAGGTGTGGCTTTGAAGGCACGCATGGCCGGGCGGTGGTGGTGCATGCCTTTAATCCCAGCACTCAGGAGGCAGAAGAGGCAGAGCCAGACGGATCTCTGTGAGTTCGAGGCCAACCTGGTCTACAAAGTGAGTTCCAGGAAAGGCGCAAAGCTACACAAAGAAACCCTGTCTCGAAAAACAAAACAAACAAACAAACAAACAAACAAACAAAAAAAAGGCGTGCATGGCTTTGGGTTCAGGAGGCATGCGCTTTCAGGGGCTCCTGCTGCCACTTGTGTGACTCTCAAGGTGTGTGCTTCCTTAGGTTGTGTGTGGTCAGTGTCTGCTTCCTTCCAGGCCACAGTCTGTGGTTGATGACACATTTCTGAAGATAGTATCAAACTTCACAGAATGTGAATTGAAAACTTTATGTTTCTCCCTTCTAAGACGCAAAAATAATAACAGGTTTAGGAAGAAAGGATTCTGTTCTCAACCAACAGGGGTGTGTGCCAGTTAGGATCCCTAGAGTTGTAATCAGCAGAACTGACATTTTCAATGAAAATGTATGGAGAAAATATTGGATGGTTTCTAGGCAAAAAATAGTTTCAAAAACCATGTTGAAAAAAGCATGGAAGAGTTGTGGGAATCTGGTATAAGGAATTATTGACTTTGAGCCATCTATCTATTTGCTAGGAGGTATAGGCTCTGGCTCTCTTCCTCCCCTGCCTCACCCTACTATTGTAGAATATTATTTTAAAATGTGTTACATTTGTTCATGCTGTGGAATATTTGTTTAACAATGCAAAGACTGTTTAATGATGTGTTACATTCTTTTATGTTGCATTTGTTTAACTCTGTGAAGCTGTGTTACGGTGCCTGTGTAAAACACCTGATGTTCCAATAAAGCTCTGAATGGCCAATAGCGAGGCAGTAGAAAGGATAGGCAGGGCCAGCAGGCAGAGAGAATAAATAGAAGGAGAAATATGGGAGAAAAAGAAAGAAGAAGAAATAGAAAGAGAACAAGGGGAGGAGGATGCCAGGGGGCCAGCCAACCAGTCACACAGCCAGCCATGGAGAAAGATATACAGAAGTAAGAAAAGGAAAATACCCAGAAGCAAAGGGTAGGATGGGATAATTTAAAGTTAAGAAATCTGGCAAGACACAAGCCACACTAAGGCTGGGCATTTATAATTAAGAATAAACCTGCCGGGCAGTGGTGGCGCACACCTTTAGAAGAGTAGAAACTGGGGGAAACTGGATGATCAGTCAATGTGAGGTGCTCAAGAGTAGGAATTTATGGAAACATTTCATACCAAGAGTTCATAAATGTGGTATGTGCACAAAGCAGCAAAACAAAACAAAATGGCCTTTTTGAACCAAGTATAGCATGCTAAAATGCTACATGAATCACAATCACTGGGATCAGAACTTATTTTAATTATTACATTCCCCATGCTGAGCAAGTCAGTATTTTTTTTATAAGTGCTTTTTAGAACATCAGTTAGGTGCCTAAAGCCTTTTCATTTCCTCAATGCTATCAAATTTGTTCTTTAGTTCTCCAGAGTATTTTGAAATATTTTCCTATTCAGACTGAGGGTCCCTTACCATTGTGTTATAAGGGAGTTTGTTGATCATTTATCCTTAATATGTTGTTTTAAAATGTATAAATATTTGACTCCCAGAGATCTTAGGGATTTTTCATGATCATCTATCACGGGCATATCCATGAGATAATCACCTAACAGCACAAATAACTGAAGAAAGGTAAATGCATCCAGTTGAACAGGCTTCATTGAGTATCCGAAGGATGCAGAATACCAGTCTTGGGGTCTCTCTTTGAAAAATAAGCAGTAAAAATGGAGAAAGACAAAATCTATGCCTTTCTGCCATGTGTGCTTCAGACACATTTTGAATGGTGACTATCTCTCATTTCTATTACATTATTGGATAGCAGTTCATCCTGGAACTAAAAAACTCAGGCTCTGGAAAGTCCAAATCTGAGCCTGAATCCCGGTTTTATCATTCACTATGGGTAGATATGGTCAATTTAATCAACATTTATAGTCTTCTCTAAATCGTTTTCTTTTTCATCAAATACAGGTCATAATATAGTGTCTGCCACACTTTAAATATTTGAAAGTATTGATTATTAGGAAAAGTACAAGGATTGGATAAAAGTAGAATATTGATTTTGTTTCAATATTAGGGTTCTCCAGAGAAATAGGATCAATAGAAGCAGTCCTATTTTAAAGAACTGGTTTATATGATTAGGGAACTAGCAAGATGCAGACTGGGGCAGTGTATCTGCGGGCTTCTGCAGACTGGGGCAGTGTATCATCTGTGGGCTTCTGTTGCGTACTTCAGCTTACTGGGTAAGGTTCAACTACATATTGAAGGTTACTCTGCTTTACTCCAAGCCCCACTATTTAAAATGGCAAGTTAATAATAATAAATGATGATAATGATAATAATAATAAAGTTGATGTGTTACAAAAAAGAATTCCAAATTAAATGCACGGCCATGTATCTGGCTCAGGACCTCAGCTCAGCACCTCGGCTCAACCAAGTTGAGCTATAAAACTCACTATTACATTTTCTCAGCATCTTGATGGTGTTTTAAAGAAGGTGTTAATATTGTTTCTACTAGCAGCAAGCCAATCATTTAAGACACAGAACTCAGGCTGGCTATTATTTTGATGGGAGTGGATGTAGATCATATTTTTCTCTTTGCTAATAATGGAGCAGTAATGACCTATGGTGGGCTCCTGTGTTTCTTCGCAAATGGGTTCCAGCTATGGACATTCGTGATCTCTCATACATTCCCTTCTTCCAAACCAATATTGCTACATTGCTCCCACACTAGTTGCGGAGGCACCTACACAGCCATTGATACTCACAGTTAACTCACTCATGTTTCTCTGGAGCAGTGACCTTCCCTTCAGTGACAAGTACTGACCTTTAGTGGTTATTAATATTATTCAGATTTTGGCCATGGAATCTAGATTTGTTTTGGAATGAGCCCAGTGGGAAGCCATCAGCTGGTGTGAAGCTATTTCAATTGGGCTTTAGTGGTTAGGACAGGTCTGAGGAAACTGTAATTTTAGGCTAGCACTGTTCTGTCAGAGGCAGTGGAGAAAGCCGAGGAGCTCCATCAATCTCCTGGCTGACAGGCTGTAGCACAGGGGATACTCTAGCATGAACACTTTGGTTGTTGAAAGTGGCATAATTTGCCTTGTGCTGGTACATGCTATTAAAGCTTCTGTTTAATGTTCTTTTCCAAGGACATCGTCTCTGGTGTTGCTATCATCCAGGGAAATGTGTGGTAGCAGAAATGATCACATTCCTGGTGATTTTCTTTGAAAATGGTAAACTTTTGCAGAGTTTACTCTCTCTTCTATTAGATAATGAGAAATTGTGAGGATTATTAAGCACTCCTAGCTTTCAGTAGGAACTTATTTAGCACAGATGTTTCTATAATTGCAGTACACTGGGAAAATTCACAGTGTTCAATGGCCCAAAACTCATTATTACTTATTACTTCTACCTGTGTGTTGTGGCGCTAGTAAGCTGGGCTGAAATGTTTCATTTAGCAGGGGCAATCGCGGAGATCTCAGGTACTTCAGAAAGATGACAGAAAAGAAATCGTTTCATGTTCTGCCCAAACTCTTACTAGTGTTTCAGCTATTATTTGGTACCCCAACATTCTTCTATTTTAAGGGTACAGGTCACACTATCTTGATAAATCTCCCCAGGCAAATCCCTAGCTTACAGCTTAGAGAGAAAAACAAACAAAAACAAACAAACACCCCCAAACAATACCCTAGAATTTTAAGAGAGTTTAGAGACAAAACAATAGAACTAATCATTGTGTTTCATAGGGAAAATAATATGGCGTTAGTACAACTATATTGAATTTTCTGCCACCTCTTAGTAAACCACAGCTCCCTTAAGAATCTCAGCAGTATGCTTATATTTTAAGTAAAAGCTTGGAAAAAAATTTTATGAACAGGAAGTTATAAATGTTATAAAAACACTTATAAAGGACCACTTAACAGAACATAGTGTTTCTCACATTATTTCTTTCCTGTATTCTTAAAACCAAAGCTATGAAACTCTTCTCCATCATGTCCTTCACTTCCCTAAAGAGCAGAGAAACATTTGGGGGCAGTTTACATGTTTGCTGAGGACACACTCATGGACATGTCTCTAGAAGCTACCCAAGGTCTTCTCTTTCTGAAGATGACCAAGCATCTCTCAGGATGCTCCTGGCTTTAGATTATGCACTCACAAATATTGTTCTTCAGAATGTTGAGAAAATTGGCGTTGCTGGTCACTCCTGGTTGCTTAGGCTTACAATAGTTTTTTTTTTTTTATATTAAAGCTACTATCTCAGAAGTTAAAGTGTTTATAGGCATGTAAAAAGATACTTTTACCCTTTGTATCTCAGAGAGCCTAGTTTACAAAAAAAATGAGAAAACAAACATGAATTTAGTGGCACTTCTCATACACAAGACTCAATAACAGATGTTGTCATAGTCTAACACACACATGCTATCAAGTTTGGGATTATGTCTCAAATATGTAACATATGTAAGAAGGTGTAGCAAGGTCAGAGAATTTTGCTGTTTGTGGATATTTATTCATAATAAAATTAATTCAGGTCATTTTTTGAGCAATGGCAAAACAAAGATGGAAATATAATCCACTGGATTTGGATAATTTAGAATTATACCTTTACTAGGATAATCTTATCTTTTAACTCAAAGATAAATTCACTTTCATCTTTCATTCCATCATTTTATTGGATGTTGATATATATATTGTTGATATATATACATATGAATATATATATGAAGAAAGAGACCACAAATTTGAGAGCAAGGTGGGTACACAGAAGGGTTTGGAGAGAGGAAAGGGAAGGGTGAAATGACAGAATTATAATCTCAAAAACGATTGAAAAAGAAGTAACATAGTATGCTTTAGTTGTAGGAAGTCATACAAATTTGAAGCCATATTTCAAACTTTCCCACAGAATTTGAGTATATCATATATAAGTTGCTGAAGTTGTGTTCAAGAACTCAGCTAACTTCTGAGTGTTGGTTTATTTCTAACTGTCTCAAGCATTTCAAAGGTAAGGTATTTATGAAAATTGCCTCATTAATATTCAAACATTTTGGTTTTCATAGCTTTCTACTGAGATCTAAAATGTCTAATCCACTTGATCATGAAAATTAACTATTAGGAATCAAGAAATAGCCTTTGTATTAGTTGTAGTGTCTGGCATTTAGATGGTACTTGGGAACATAGAGGTTTAAAAAATGTAAACTCTAATTAAAAGTTTATACCAAGGTTATCTGAACATCCACTTAATGCCATTTTGACTTTTTGCTGGGGAATCTGATTTTTAAAATAGGAGTGTAGAAGGAATTCTGACCTTAAATTTTGTTTGCATAGTTCGTCTCTCACTCATCTGCACTGATGTTTCTGAAGCTTGAAATGGAATTCTTCTTAGAGATGGGAAAGAAGTGACAGAGGCAAAGCTGGGCTGGTGACACCCGGACGTGACGCGGTGACGCGCCCGCCTCAGATGCAGTGATCGGCTTTTCTTCTTTACTGTCGGATGCAGAAACTCTTCTTGCCCATTCCTTCCTGGAATTCACCTGGTGAAGAGCCGAAATAATAACTTCTCTGCCAATTAAGGTTTTCTACCTGGGGCCAGTTAGAGCTTAGTTTGGGGACAAGGTCACTTGCTGGGATGGAGTTGTAGTTCCCCAATTACTAGTAGTTCCACTATCTCTTCTAACTTGCCAAATAATGAGGAGACTTTGAAGGCTGAATCCAGCAGTCGCTCCTCGCGGGGTTAATGCAGAGTGAATGACAATGATACCTGAGGAGTGAGACTCTGACAATGTCTGTCAAGCTCAGTTCACAAGGATGATGGAGTTCACTGCTACTCAGTAGTACTTAGGGAAGGGACTGATCTTGATCTCCTCAGTGAGAAAAGACCATAACACTCACTTTGGCAGAAGTTCATTAACTCTTTCACGACACTCGCATGATCTGGGTGTGAACTTTGTTAATGACAAGAGAGGAAGGTGCTGTGGCAGGGCAGCCTGTACACAGAACCATGTCACTTCCAGGCTGTGTCTCGAGTCTTTACTTTCCAGTCAGGGCCTCCTCTCACAAAGATTCTAAACTCTGAGTTTGCTGATGAATAACGGCAGTTATAAAGCATTACATTTGTACTCATTATTAACACAACTGAGAGAATAATAACAAAATTAAACCACCACATGAAAGCCAGGGAGGTTTTAACGCCATGATAATTATCAATGCTGACATTATTAGTAAATTATTTAACTGAATGCTGAAACAACAATCACTCAGCACAAAGCCCTATAAAATTTTTCTCTGATTAGCCATCTGAAATTTGTAGGAAGCTGACTAGATGGCCTGGAAACTAATATCTCCCAATCTAAATTGCATTTTTAAAATGTGAGTTCAACATTGGATATGTAATGCAAAAAAAAGACATTTAGCAATTATTATTTTTTTGTGCATTTTTTCCTAACACTAATGCGTATTTTCTGAAATTGTGAAGAATGTTGCTGTGATCATGCTTGGGTCCTCCATGTTGAAGATGGAGATGGCAAATGTCATTTTGGTCCTGGGGATATTCTGACTCAGTCCTCCAAATACAGTTAAAGTTGCTCTGGAGAAAGAGATAAAGAGATACAAATATTTCTTCTTCTTACCTCACAGCTTGTCAGGGGATATCTCACTCAACTCTCAAAGTACTCTAACAACTAGCAGAATTGTGGGTCACATTTCATATCCAGGAGAGTATAGGCTCATTAGTATTATATGAGTGAGGTGCATAATCTCACAGTAATATAAACCAGCATTTCTGTCCTAGTCATTCCTGTGGGGGTCTATCCTTTCACTAGCTCGCACCTACGTTCATTCAAATCATTTTATGACACTTTGGGCTGTCGTCTGGCTTTCTCACCCTGACCAGTGAAACAGTATGTATTTTCTCAGGTTGGACTTTGGCTGGACCCCCAACTTTCCACATTTCCTCTCCTTTGATGTGAAGCAACCTTCTTAATAGTATTAGGGTGCCAACTATCTCTGCAGATGGGTTAATTTATTCATATTATTTTAGGAAGATAACATAGAAATGGAAAGAAATGATACATAATAGAACAATTTCTGAAGAATTAGAATAGGTATCTGGATCTATAGCCCTATGCCTGCCTAGCATTCATGAATCCCTGGATTTTATTCCTGGTACTTGGGGGAAAGCTTTCCAGTGAATTTATCTTAGAATAGAAAGTGTTTTATACTTTTAATATTGCCGGTAAATTGTAAGTCTTTTTCTTCTATGTTACCACCAACTTTTAAGAAATTAGAGAAACATTTAGATTAATACTGATTTGGATGAGTGATATATGCTTAGAAACTTGGGACATTCAAAAACATTTTACATAACTATTTATGAATATAATTATTTGTCATGAACTGTTTTGCTTCTATATTTTAAGCTCACTTAATATGTTATAATATTTTTACTACTTAGTTAACTTTCTTCAATACATCAAAAATAAAAAAAAAGTTAAAATAGTACCCATGAAAAGTAGAAAAAGGAACATATAACTCATTCTAAATAATCCTAACATAAATCATACCTGAAACCCCAGCAGTCTATTCACTTTAATATTTATTGTTACAATTTTCTATTGGATGGAAGTGTGCTGGTTAGTCTTTGCCAATGTGACACAAACTGGAGTCACCTGTTTGTGAAGAGAACCCCAAATGAGGAGTTGCCTCCATCTTACTGACCTATAGGTAAGTCTACCCAATAATTGATGTGGGAGGACCCCCACCCTGAGCAAGGCTCTACAAGAAAAAGTAAGATAAGTAAACCACGGGGAACAAGCCAGTAAGCAACATTCCTCCACGATCTCTACTCCAATTTCTGCTTATTCAAGGTTTCTGCTTGAGTCCTGCATCGACTTTCCTCAATGATGGACTGTGATGTGGAGGTGTGAGCCAAATGATCCCTTCCATATACAAGGGGCTGTGTGGTTATGGTGTCTATCACAGCAACAGAAAGCAAACCAATACAGGAAGGATACAAGGAGAGAACAAAATTCATTTTCCTTTTGGGAAGTCAGGTGGGGGTGGGTTATACAGAGGTTTGCTAATTGGTCTACCATATCTGTTACTTGGCTCTTTTAAAGAAGAGAACTGTCTTGTCAAAATGTGCAGTGTTCCTTTATACAAAATAAATTGACTTTTCATTCAAAGAAAAAAGAGTTATGATCAATAGCTAGTTTTTCTTCCTGTTTCCATTTGTAGATTCCCACTAGGTTTATGTATGACAAGTAAAATGAAGGAATTTGTATGAATAATTTTGTAACTGCAAGAGTTAACTCTTAAATATTTTTAAATTAAGTAAGCACGACACATTTTCTTATAATATTAATAACATTCTGGTCCACATACGTGATCTAGAAATGCCGTGGTCAAATAAGAAGGGCAAGGAAGTACTTGATACATACATACACATATATAAAATATCAACTCAATTTTAAGCCTTGTTTCTTAGTATTTGGGGAATGTTTTTTCCTGTACAAAGTATATGCTCCCTCAGAGGCAGGATTATACAATATTTTGTATTATGTGACATGAGAAGCATTTTAATTCTGCTAAGCTTACCTGAACAATACTTGGTAAGAACATACAATAGCTCTTTAATCACCAGACATCTTCTAGTAAAACGTTTTTACTCACAGGGCTTACCTCCTTGAATAACTACCAAATATATCAGAAATCTTTGAATATTCATGTTGAAAGAAAGTCAACAGTTTTTTCTTTTGAAGTACAATGTCAATATTTACATGGTTTAAATAGGCAAAAAAAAAAACAATAAAAGAATGTGCTATTGAAGAAATGAGGAGGGTTGAAATTTAAGGGAACCTTAACTGTGAATATAAAATATCAATGTATTTTTCTTAACTTAAACATGGTTATGTGCTTTTTAAAAAAGCTTTTGTGGGTTGTTGTTGTTTTGTATTATTGAATAAATGTCCACACTTTCACTTACCCATCACCATTAGTCAAACTATTGCTTCTGTAGATTTCATAAAATTTGAGCTAGACTGTATTCTTTTCTTAGAATAGAAAAAGAATCGTGACCTTATTGCCTAAGACCAACTATGGTAAAATATCTGGTATAAAACTTTTAATAAGTAACAAAATTTAGGATTTGCTTAGGTTTAGGGTCCAGCTTAGTCTTAAAAGGTCAAATTTAATCCAAAGCTACTTAAACAAATCCCCCATGAAAGTTAGGCATTTTTTTCCTTTATGACTTGGTTATTTGAGTGAGAAACTCACAACCAAAGAACTATAGAAAATAATTCAAATCCCAGAAGTTAGAAAGGAAACTGTATAATACGTAGTGTTTATTAATATGTATGCATACATGTCTTAAAATATGCAGTCAACAGTGACAGCAAATGGACATTCCAGTGTATTCAATATATGACTTGTGATTAGGTCACCAGCATGGCACAAGCTTTATTAAAGGGCAGTTTAATGTCGCTTACTGAAAACAACACATATACTCTTTCTTTTAAAGGATTAATTCTTTAATAAGTTTATTATGAGTCCAATTTAAATGATTAAAATATTTCAATAGCATTATGAGTGCTGTTTTTAATAACACAAATTGGAAATTTATTGAATTATAAACAAAAATATTCACCAGATACCACAAATTTTTTATACAGAGCATAGTATTATACAGCTTTTCTATTTAATGTGTCAAGATATATCTACTGATGTAGAAACATGTTCTTGGTAAAATACTAGGTATGAAACATAGCACAACAAAGAGTGAGCCATAGATATCTTTGGGCACGTGGAGCTAAATACGAATTTTTAATAAGGTTTACATTAACAAAAATAAACTTCTTTATAATAAAAATGAAACTTTGATTTCTAAATTTGATTACAACCCTAAAATTCAGGACAATTTGAACTGAAATCAAATTTCATTATTTTTTTTTTTTTAACATTTAGAAAATGATGTTTCCCATAGAAGCCACTGCAGATAATAGGTAGTTGTATTTTTTTTTTTAACATGGAAAATTCTCTTGGCTCACACAAACACACCCAGACAAAGGCTGACTCTCCCCATGGAACACGGACTTGGGCTTTGTTTTACTAAAGGGGCAGTGGGATAACTAGCGGTAAATATGTATAGCTGGGGGTATGTTGGTTAACATTAATAGGTGGCTCTGATGTGGGAAAGAAACTTCTATTCATAGCATTTGCTGAATGGTGTGTTCTCAGCATGGCTGGTTTCAAGCACCTTCCATGGCAGTCATAGACTGGGGAAAGGACCAGTGCAGCTGTCTATTGCAGACTGGTATTTGCCAGCTCCAGCATGTCTCTAGAGCCCCCAATCTCTCTGTTGGTGGGTTTGTGTCCTGATGGGACAAAAGCACTTTAAATTCAAGACTAAATTAGAAGACAGTATAAGAAATGGAAGTCTTCCTATGTCATGGAAGTCTGACAAGGTCGAAAGAGCAGTGATATGGATGAATGTGGGTCATGGTGCATGCGACAAGGTTCAGGCATTCCTGAGATTGGTTGTGATTGTACTTTATTGTTCAGAAATACGAACTGCAGTATTTGATAAGCAAAGGCAAACCCAAATTTCTCCATGAGATTTGGGTGAAATCTGCATTTTTGAGAGATTCTCAGGAAACTCCTCCTAGTCTAGAAAATATGGATTGAGTTGTAAATACCGTGGTACTCTGGAGTGTTTAATGTGTTCAGTAATATTTTCTCATTCCAATGAATAAATGCTTTATCCACCGCACTAACATTAAAGGGAGTATTTGGAGCAATAGATGCAATCCAGGATCATTCTCGGAGGACTAAATGATGATCTTGCTTCTAAGAACCCTTAGGAGATTGCAATGATGTTGGAACAAAAGCTGTGAAACCATAAGCCTGTGACATATCTGTAGTGCCTCTGGCTCTTGTCTTTTCCTGAAATCGAGTGTGGAACTCCTGAAGTGTAGGAACTCCTTCCTTGGCATTACTTCATTCAGCATGAGGAAGTCTTCCCTAAAGTGAGTTCAAGTTCAAGTTATGGACCACTGGGCTATTTCTATCAGTCTACGTTTACTTCGCTTTATGTTAAATTCTGTCTAGTTTTCATCAGTGTCTCCTATTAAAGGATCATCTGTCTAAACTTGCTAGAGAGGAATGGCTCACATGGCACAATCTGAGAGCTTCTGAGGGAGGACATTTTTCCTGTGTCTCTTAGCTGACTCAATACTTAAATAATTAAAAGCTGACTCTATAATGACCATTTGGTATTCTTTCTTAAGGAAGCCAGGAGGAGCTAAAAATTCATGTCAGGTAACTTTTGATTTCTGTGAAGAAGGGTCCATGTAGTAATGTAACACATGGTGGAAAAGTATCCTTAAGAAGCAATAGGGCCTGGAATGGCAGGGTAGAGTAATAACTTGCAGTTCTTCATGCAGAGTTCATGCAGACTGTAGTCTGACCCAATGCAAATAGTTTCTCCATGTTGACCAAGCCGAAGCTGCTCTACCTGGAGGCTCACATTTCTAAGAAATGATGCTACTGAGCAGAGTTCTCCCAAGTTGTTTAAATATATATATTTTAAAACTTGCTTCTTTATAACATTTCAGTGAATCATAGATTATCTTTAAGCTATAAGTAGATGACATTGTGATTAATTTAAGGTTTAAAACAGAAAGCAATGCTTTATTGAGTATAACACATAGTAACTTTTATAAAATATATTTAATATTTTATACCTTTCTTGAGATAGTAAAGCAAAATCAGTCTTTTGGAGGTAAATAAAACTTTCATAGGTTGAAACATATTTTCTTATATATATTGTTTAGTTATGATAGCACAAGGCAAGATGAGGACAAGCTAGGAGATCTTGCTCTGTGCTTGTCTGCACCCTTCCTCTGCTAAGCTTTGAGTTCAAGATTCTGGAAAAGGGACAGAAGGGTTCAGTGTGCATGTGACTATGACATGACTGACAGGGAAGGGAAGTTGAAAAGGAAACAGCAATGCTATGAGCTCACTGAATACAAATGACGGGCAGGTTCCAGAAGAGGGCCCTAGAAATAATGTTCTGGTCTCAGATAGTCAAGAAAGAATTTGTTGGACAGTCATCAAAAGGTTAACCTTTGGGGAAATTTGCATTTCATAATCCTGTGGGCTATGGAATTATGTATTTTCTATGGTGCATATTTTTAAAAATATCAGTGACATTGGAGAAAGTCTTTATAGTAAATCTACTTATTCAGTGTACCTTATTTAATAAGGATGATTATTCCTCTTGACCTTTTGTATAAAAAGTTCACAGCCTTCACCCCCAAACCTTGACTAATAGGAAAAGCCTGCCCAGTGTCCTCTCTATTTTTTGCAGGTTATTTAATCTAAACTCATTGTTCACCTATAATTCAGGTCAATGCCTGGAATTTTTTCCTAGCTTTTCTGATTTCTTTAAATTTTCTCAGATGCTCCCATTTTTGCACACTTTTCCTAAGTAAGTTATACTTCTGCCCTTGCAAAAAAGGACACTATTTTCTCATCTCTTCTCATATGGGTTTATGTAAGCTGACATTTGCTATGCTTACTCTCACTCTTTGCTATTTGAAAGTGCTTGCCCAGTGTGTCCTTGGGGACCTGGTTTTCAGGCTGAGGGCTGGTGTTGCTTTCAGGGTGAAACCTCCCAACCTCTTCAAAGAACAGATGGATCTGACCCCAGAGCCCTTATTTATAACAACTACTCACAAGGTGGCCTTCACACATGACCTACAGAATGTGCCTGGCACCCATAGACTGTGCTCAAGGACAAATGACACATTTTCTAATTAGTAATGAATTCCTGCAGCAATATTATTAAATATTAAGAGCTACAAATACATCTGTTGAATGGTTTTCTGAACCCCAAAGCATCTTTTAGCCATATTTTTTGTTATTTAAAAAATCCACAGTGTTTGATTTTTTTTTTTTGAGAATTTTAGACATTTTTTTAAAATTCATTGCTTGTTTGTCTTTAACTATTTGAAACACCTGGAGAAGATAAATATGGAATCTCAAAACGGCAACGAATGTCTATTTTAGAGGAGAACAGCTTGGTGATATTTTTTAACCTTCCAAGTTTGAGTTCAGCATCTCTGTTTGATAATGAAGACAGTATTGAAATGTGGTAACACTGGGAAGAGAACAGTGAGCATACATGATCTCTCTCTCTAGGAAGTTTAGATATTTGGATCACAGAGAAGTCTTTACTAGAAATATATATTAACTTGGAAGTATGCTCAATACACATTCATTTAATTATATTAAATTTTTATAGCTTCATGTTGTGTAACAATGAAAGGCATAAAAATAAAAAGACATCAGAACCAAAGCCAAACCCCATCCAAATATTTTATTTATGTGATACCAGATAATGGAAGCATTAAATTTATTATTCTGGTTGCTTAAAAATCTAGTATTAGAAAAAGCTTAATGTATTTTCAATATATATGATATTTACATATACAGAATTTCCTATGTTTTCAAACAAAAGTCATGTGGATTTTGCCTGTATTGAATATACTCTAAAAAGATCAGTACCAATATCTCAAAAATATATTGTTCACTACTCCTGCAACTTGAGAAACTATATGATTTCTGGAAACTATCAAGATCAAAATCATATAGTTTGGCATGTCTATTCCACATTTTTGTGGGAGTACACAAATGAATTTTCTTAACTGTCTGTGGATTCATGTATTTTCTTGCTTTCTGAGATGTTATCTTGTTATTGTTTATCAGTAAAATCTACTACACTCTAAGAACTTCTCACAAGCTGGATCTTAAGCCACCTGAGCAGTAATGTAGTATCATTTTCTGTTGTCTATTTAATCTACATAAAATAATCTGGTCATAACTGTACGTGGATTCTCTGCCTCAGCCTCCTCTCCCACTCTCCCATTCACCTGTAATTCTTCGTACTGATGCAAAAAGGTGTGATTTAATCATTGGGTATTTATTGTTTTTAAGTGTTGATTAATCCACCAAATGCTACTCTTACACTACGATAAACATGCTATTTTTCTTCGATATTATGCATAGATGTATCACATTTTGAGTATATTATCTTCCCAGAATTATGCTAATGGAGAGTTGTGCTTCCTGAGGATCCTTGGAAATGGCACAGGAAGTAAGTGATATCAAGGAGTATCTGCTACTTAGAAGCCACAGACTATATCACAAAATACATCCTAGGTGTCAGAAGGTGTCATTTGTACCAGGAAGATCTCACTGAGATGTTCCTGTCTTTTGGGACATGAAAATTTATTTCCAAAGAAAAGCAGAGACAGACAGAGCCCTTGCCAGGATTCCAAGTGCTTCCCTGTTTCATTTAGGTAATTGTAAATGCTAAAGGATTTTTTTTCCCTCTAGAATTCTTCATCTATGTGTATATGGACATAATGTGTTCCAGATCAAACTTTACTTTCTATAAGGGCAACATAACCTTATTTAAAGGCTGCACTGAATAGTCTTGTGTGGTACATAAACAACATAAAAATTATTACATGGAATGAATACAGTCATTATCTGCTGCTGTTAGTTTTAGCTGGTTGTGTAGATGTCATAAGAATTTCCCATAGCATGTAAAGAATAAAGTGCAAATGACATAACAAACTCTCTCTTTCTCCTCCTCTCTGACACAGTCTAGGTCTACTTCCATCACTCTAATATTTCTTTCTTTTCCAAAAGGAAGACAGACTTGTTTTAAAATATGATCCAGGTACTCTCAGGCTTATTATTCAGAGTGTGAGCTTCAACACTGTAGCTGCTTATAGACCTTTTCTAGATAAATGATGACAGCAATATTTGTGCCACAACAGTTAGGGGTCTCAACATTTCCCTTCTAAACATCTATTTTCAAGGTTTATAACTCTGCTTATAAAAATGTGCTCCTGGCTGAAACTTAGCATACGGAATCCTAGCCCAGGAGTAATCTTTACACTCTTATATATTAATCTTGAAGGAATGGTGTGACTGTAATGTAAAGAACTAGAATGTTCACAGTAATAGAAGTTCAGGACATAAGGGTGTGAAGAAAGATTGGAGTGCAAACAAGTTCTCTCATCTGTAATACTGGGATAGGTTTATCTGAAATTCAGTTAACATCTCCTTTCTGCTTTTCATTCTCTCTATGAAGAAATAAATCTAGTTTTATTGCTTTTATTATTTGTTTCGATAGCCTCATTTGTGGAACTTATTTAGCAGTCATGCCATTTTGATCTATGGTACTATGCACAGGTGGCCTACAGGTACAGCTCTGCTATGTCAGGGCAAGGGAAGATTTGGAGGAAGGTGCAGTGGTTCTGTGTGAGTTTGCTGCTGCTATGAATCTTGATGTCACTGTATTTTAACATGAAGACAAATGAGAAGATGGTCATCGTTTGTACTGATTGTAATTAAGGATAAATTGAAAACTTAACAATTGAAGTAATTATGCCTTACTTTTCCAAATTGCTTCCAAAGAGGTTAACTTGTGTATTCACATTTCATTCTAAGTATCAGCTTTTCTCTGATTAATATTACCAAGTGTATAGCCCCTTTCTCTAGAAATGTATTACTAACAAATGAATTGAATTGGGAGACAAGTATTTAGTAAACATCAAGCAATTTCACTTTTTAACTTGGGTTTTCATCTTCCAACACGTCATTCAGTTTTAAAGTCTAGACAGATGATCTCAGATTTTTTTTTTTGATTTCTCAGTAATAGATTTAAGTCTATTGATTATAATTCTCTAAGTGGGAGTTTTGTTTTTGTTGTGTGTTTGATATTGTTCTAAACCTTATTTTCTTAGAATATCAATTGTTTTCTTGTATCTATAATGACAATCACTATAGTCATTATTTGATGAAAAAGAGAAATCCTTTCAATGAGAGATTTGGGATGCAGCATTATCAAAGTTTCAGGCTTTATTTACATTTTAACCATTGTTTTTAGTCAGGAAAACAAACAAAACCAACCACTCTTTCTGAAACCACTACTTTGAAGTCTAAACAAATATTTCTACATCAAAACAGGCATAGACTGGATGTAGAAAACTTTTTTTTTCCTGTAGAAAACTTTGTCCTGTGAAATTTGCTTCAGATCTCCATCAATGATCTGATACCATGAGTGGGCACTGGGAAGCTTATTATCCATAAGGATTGGGTAATAAGGGTGTTTTTATATTACTCGCTTTTAGAAAATTACATGGAGCAGCATCCTTTCCAAGCCGTCACGACTCTGTGCCCTTCTGTACCCGTCACCCTCTCCAATGGCACCCTCTTCAGCTTGCCATCTCTGCTCATGGGAATTGGCAGGGCGGGAAGATGGAAAGTGACAGGCTTGGTGGGCCAGGAAGGCATGAGTGAGGCACAGAGAAGGAGAATGTGTGAGCGCATATGTATCCTTCAGGATTCTCAGTTATTCTTTACCATCTGTCCATAGTGTGAATTCTTTAATAACTACTTCAGAATGTGTAACATTTACTTGGAAATTCACAGATGTATTAAATTACAAATATACATTAAATCAAATATAATCAAATTTTCTTTCATATTCAATGTATTATATATATGTATATATGTAAATAAATACATCTATGTATACACACATACACTCCTTCATTCATCAAACATTCATTGAGTGTCTTGCCTATATCCAGAATTGCAAGGAAGCCAAGAAGATTTGTACAAAATGAGCTGGCTTTCAGATAGGGTGGGGAGAAAGCTTGAGGAACAAATAATTTTATGTGATCAGTTCAATGTGATAATTAGAATGTTTTGCTTTGTGATGGAGTTCTACAAATGTTGAGCATGAGAGGAGACACTTTTCTGAAAAGGTTGCAGAATGCACCAGAGAAGTGTAGAGCCTTGAAAATGCATGAGATTTTTGTGAGATCATTTTGAAAACAAATACTAGTTAAGTATGGGCTTGAAAGTCAGGTGGCTTGATTAGAAGGGATGCAAGGCATGTAAGAGCTAGTGTGTCAGGAATGTTCTATTTATATGAAGATGCCTGTGCTTCACATTATAGGCAATGGGGAGACAAAGAAAACTTTTAGGTCCATTATGTGATCTGCCTTTTAAAGTCTAGTGGCAGTGAAGAGCTTTCAAAGACAAGAGGGAGACAGACTTTAAGACGTTTGCTATGACAGGTGAGAAACAGAACTAACCAGGTATAAAACAGTTTGGAGTAAAGGATGGCTTAAGAAAGAGATAAAACAATAGGATGCTGATTTTGTGTGTTAGGCAAGAAGGAGAAGACACCCTCTGTGTACTTCTTAAATGTCTATTTAGTTAAGATTGGGTGGATAGTGCTATGAATGCTATGAGAAGTCAGAGATTTTGGCATGTGTGTTCATAGAGATAATGAATTCATCTTGTGGTACCTACAAACAGCCCAGAGAGAGATTTAAGGGCTAGATAGAAACCTAAGAGAAAGCTTGGAGCCAAAGATAAATTCACTTAATTGTCTTTTCATTTGTTTTTAAGCATTGGAGATAGAGCTATAAACAAGTTATGCTCCTTGTGAGCAGAGAGTGACAAGTATCTAAATACCATCCAACTCTGTAAAATTCAGAAAAGGGATGGCATATAGTAGTGATGCAAAGTGAGGAAAACTAGTAACTCATCTTTCAAGGCTGATAAGAAACCTCAGAGCTGACTTTTCTGAGGAAGCTGTAACTGACATGAGAATTAAAAGATAAGTAACATTCCTTCAAGTGAAAATAAGAAGACAATATATTAAATGTCAATACATTTGATCAAAGTTAGATCAAGTGAGGAAATGGAGAAGTAATGCTGTGTTGCACAATGGAGCAACACGAGTCAAGCGAACAGAGTGGATGGAACCTTAGGGACATGAACCTTAAGGTACAAGAAAGTTGGACAGAGAACCAGAAAGATAACTAAGTATTGAGAAAAACAATTTTGGCCAGGTATACACCAGCATTAGTAATGTCATAGAAACCAAAAAGAAAAAGAATGCTTATTAATGACAAAATCTGCAGGGAACAAAAGGCAGAAAAAAAGTTCTTCTGAGCTTCAATAATTACTGGTACTTAGATTATCAGTAATTAAGAACCTTATCCCTAGAAACTGTTTTAGATATTAGATAGGAAATGAGTGAGTGAGAACGTTCCTGTCCTGCAGTCACCCATAGGTCCCCCTGTGCTGCATCCAACACTTCTATTCTTTTTTTTTTTTTTTTTTTTTTTGGTTTTTCGAGACAGGGTTTCTCTGTGTAGCTTTGCGCCTTTTCCTGGAATTCACTTGGTAGCCCAGGCTGGCCTCGAACTCACAGAGATTCGCCTGCCTCTGCCTCCCAAATGCTGGGATTAAAGGTGTGCGCCACCACCGCCCGGCTAACACTTCTATTCTTATCAAACAAACAAAAAAACAAATAGAAGGAATTTAAAGAAGACACAAGGAAACAGCTCAATGAAATTAAGGAGGAAGAGCTTAAGGAGAAGAAATGCCTGAGCGATACCCAAGACAATACAAACATAAGGCTGATGGAAATGAAAAAGACAATTCAGGACTTGAGAGTGGGATTTGATAAGGAGATAGAAACACTGAAAAGAATTGAAACTAAAATGAAAATGAAGGATCAAAATCAATAACCCAACTAGAAAACCCAGAGGAAAGCCTTACAAATAGAAGGAAGCAGAAGATAGACTATCAGCATATCGTTTTAGTCAGGGTTTCTACTGCTGTGATGAGACGCCATGACCATGGCAACTTTTCTAAAGAGAACATTTGATTGGGGTGGCTTGCTTACAGTTTTATAGGTTCAACCTATTATCATCATGATGGAGAACATGGCAGTATGCAGGCAGACATGGCTGACTGTCCTACATCTTGCAAGCAACAGGAAGTCAGCTGAGACATTGGGCAGTATCTCGAGCATAGGAAACCTCAAGCCTACTCCCACAGTGACACACTTCCTCCAACAAGGCCATACCCATTCCAACAAAGTCACACCTTAATAGTGCCACTCTCTATGAAATTATGGGGACCAGTTACATCCAAACTACCACATTCTACTCCCTGGCCCTCATAAGCTTGCAAAAATGTCATAATGCAAATTTCATCTAGTCCAACTTCAAAAGTCCCTATAGTCTATCACAGTCACAAAAATGTTTTAAATTTCAAAGTCTCTTGAGATTAATGCAAGTGATTTTTAACTGTAGTCACATGTAAAAATCAAAATAAAAAAACACATCAGATACTTCCAACATATAATGGCACAGGGTGTACATTACCATTCCAAAATGCAGGGAAGGGAGCACAGCAAGGAAATCCTGAACCAAAGTAAGACCGAAAACCAGGTGGGCAAACCCCAAACTTCATCTTCATGCCTGATGTCAAAACACTCTGCACATCTCCAACTCCATTTAGCTTTGTTGACTGCAACACACTTCTTTCTCTTGGGCTGCTTCCACTCCTTGTTAGCAGCTCTCTTCGGCAGGTATCCCACAACTCTTGCATCTCTACAATCTTGGGTTTACCAAGGCAATCCAGGCTTCAACTTCACAGCTTCACTCAATGGCCTCTCTACTAGGTCTCCATTCAGGGACACCCCTGACACATGCCTGGCCTCAGAGGCTTTATTCTATAACTCCTTTCTTCTATCCTTAAGTCTAATCCCTGAATCACATGGCCAAAGCTGCCAAGTTCTGCTTCTTGCTGGGGCTAGAACAAGGCCCCTTGTTCAATTACATCTTTACCAGCTTTCTGTCTTTCACTGCTTAAGACGGGCTGTGCTGAAACTGGATCTCTAGACCAGGCTGTCCTCAAACTCAGAGATCTGCCAGCCTCTGCCTTCCTAGTGCTGGAATTAAAGGTATGCTCCACCATATCTAGCTCTAAGCCATTTTTTAAGTTCCTTTTCACAAGTTGGAAATTTAACTGAATGGGATCTTGCCCTGAGGTCACCACTCCGTTTATTCTATTTTTTAATCCATTTATCTCCTTGAGCACAGAATTTAGCTGTATTCCACTTCCTGACGTTCTTTTTCTCCACAAATTTTTCATTTTGTAATTTACTCTGCTCAGCTCACTATTTTTCCTTATAAATCTTCAGTAGAGTTATCACTAATATCCACATGACTGTCTATACTAGGCCGTTTTGAGATTTCTTATGCCAATGGAATCTATCCAAAACTGTTCACTTTAGCCTCAGGTAGATTCTTGGGACAAGGGCAGAAGGCAAACACTTTCTTCACCAAAATATCACAAGAATGGTCTCTGGGCAACATACTAAAATTGTCCACTGAAATCCCTTGAGTGAGCCCCGACAGCTCAAATCCCTCTTAGCACCTCTGTCTTCCCTGCTTCTACTAGAATGGCCCATTAAGCAGCATTTAAAGCATTCCACTGCTTTCATAACTCAAAGCACCAAAGTCCAGGTTTCTCCAAGCAAACACATAGTCTGTCCTATCACACCAGTACCACAGTCTCTGGTAACAACTTCTGTCTTAGTGCTTTCTATCGCTGTGAACAGACACCATGACCATGGCAACTCTTACAAAGAAAACATTTATTTGGGGTGGCTTGCTTATAGTTTCAGAGGCTTTGTCTATTATCATCATGATGGGAAGCAGGGCAGTGTGCATGCAGACATGGCTGAGAGTCCTACTTCTTGTAGGCAACAGGAAAGTTGACTGACTCCACTGGCAGTATCCTGAGCATAGGAAACCTCAAAGCCTGCCCCCACAGTGACACACTTCCTCCAACAAGGTCATACCCAATCCAACAAAGCCATACCTGTTAATAGTGCCACTGCCTGTGAGATTATGGGGGCCAATTACATTTAAACTACCACAGATGTGAAAAGATAATGTAGAGGATCTAGACAAAATAATCAAGGAATATAAAAAGTAAAATAGAAAGCACAGAAAAGGAACATATAGGAAATGTGGGACAATGAAAAAAAAAGTCAAACCTTCAAAAAACAGGCATTATAGGAAACCACAGCCAATCAAAATACAGATTTGTGGAGCCCAGTCTTAAGGCTCAGGGAACATTATGGAAAAGGGATCAAAAAGATTGTAAGAGCCATTATAAGGTCAAGGAATTTGCTGTGAGATTATGTCTCCTAGAAATGTCAAAAGCCATACCCACAAAAATCTCACCAACTGACTGCCCAACCCTGACCTGAACAAGGACAACAGTGACTTGGACAAGGGAAAGATTATGAAACCTCAATTACACACACACACACACACACACAGAGAGAGAGAGAGAGAGAGAGAGAGAGAGAGAGAGAGAGAGACAGAGAGAGAGACAGACAGACAGACAGACAGACAGACAGAGACAGAGAGAGAGAGCCCCAACAACAACAAACCAAAACCAAAACCTATAGGTAACTAAGAAATGCTGAGAGTGGGAGACATAGTCTTTCCCAGGGACGAGGATATGAATTGATTATCCAATACCAAGTGGTCAGCCCTGACAATATACATATGAGTAACATTATGCAGACTGAGAGGGCTGTATTTAGGAATTTATGAAAGTAAGTGCAATTAATGAAAAAAGAGGCTATGGGTTTGAAAAGGAGCAAGTCAGGATATTTACAGGGATTTTGGGGGAGGAAAAGGAAAGGAAAATGTTGTGATTATATTTAATCTCAAAAAACAAAAGGAAAAAAAAGAATGTTCCCTTCCTGGAAGGACTTACAAGATAGTAAACTAAATGTCTTTAGGTACAAACAAGTAAACAGAGCATAATTGTTAACTCCATCAGTGATTGCTCTGGACTTCCCTACTACCTACCTTCCTCAGCCTTGGGACCCACAGATTTGCTTTCCTCATCTACTTGGAATATTGTATATAAAGTACCACCAAAAAGAAGGTTCTAATTTCTTGTACTTCATTTATATTGTCAAGGACTACCCATAGCAAGTTTCATTACTTCATCTTTAGGATGGATATGTATTGCATTATGCATTTACACCACATTTTATCATTTACCAGTTGATGGACATGTAATTTGCTTCTATACTTTGGCTATAAAAGCAATATTGTACACAAGTATCTATTTGAATACCTGTCATTAGTTCTTTCTTTTTAAAGAGAAAAAACAGTACAATTTACAGGTAATGAGCTAGTGGAATAGAAGATAAATGTACATAGATGGCAAGTGTATATGTGACTGGTACGGTTTTGTAGAAGACAATAAGAGAAATGAAGACTACAGTGCTTATTTGAAAAGGGATTTGGAAATAGGGCAAGAATTATAAGATTGTAGTTACCAGTTCTTGTGAGGTACTGCGCTTCTACTAAGTGTTGGATATTTTTACTTTAAAAGAGAGCATTAGTGCCTCTAAGTGCATTTTGTGTTGTCAACATGAGCCAAATATTGCAAATATTTGTCTTGATGTGAAACAAAAAGAACAGGTAGGGATGACAAGATGTCTCAGTGGGTAAAGACAATTGCAACCAAGACTGACAATCTGAGTTTGATCCCTGGGACCCACAAGAGAACTGACTTCCAGAAATTAAGGAACCATATGCTCACTTTTACACACACCATGAGGCACATTTGCTCCCCTAGATAAATAAATAAATGAAAAAATGTAGTGGGATATTTATATTTATGAGTATTCCTAAAATCTTCATTCACACATTTAAGAGACATACAATAAACACATTGTATGTCTCTTAAACACAGAAAATCATGGTTGTGCTCAGAAGGCTTTCAAGTCATTTTGTTGGGACATCTTTGAGACTCCATGTTAGACAATATGAATGGCTGATAACAGATTCCTTAATTTCTAAGTGGAACTGAGGTAGAGTTAATGTGCAAATGCAACTTCAGAAGTGGTTGACATGAGAGAAGCTATAAAATTGCTCCAACTTACTTTAATTTCTTTATGAATGTTTTATACAATAATCTTTTTACTGTTTTTCAAGTCATGAGCATTATATTTGATGCAAGGGCAGTTACACACATAGAAACCGAGTATTTGAGAAGCAATCAAAATCCTACCATTAGACACTGTCTCTCCCTACCACATTATTCTGCTTAAAAAATTGTGGAACCTTCTGACTCTTAAAATTTTCATTTGACTGATTAGAGATGACAAATGTGTTTTTTCTAAATACAAGATTATTTTTATTCTGAAAAGGGATGAAATAATGATACTTTTGTGAACTAAATATTAATGTTACTGTGGCATCCTACTTCCAACCTCTAAGTTTTACTTCCACAAAGTCATTTACTCTCTAAGAGAGTCATGACAACGTGAGCCATTCTGCAGTTACAGGTTCCAGCAACTGGGGGTCCTGATTAAATGCTTGCAGTTGCAAATGTTTTCTTTTGGGTCTTGGACACAGAGTTATTCTCCATGTCTAACATTTCTCTGCTTTAAAAAATTAAATGAAGAGCCACAGGCAGCTTTTAAACTTGACTTTCATCCCAGGTCTAATGACTTACAGGTGGCAACTTTTTTCCTTTTTCTCCCTGCAATGACATTTCCCCAAGTCTATGAATGGGTAATGCCACTGAGAACATCATAGAAAAATGGGCATTTGAAAACAAGTAAATAAAAACCTCCTCATTTTCTTTGTCCATAAAGGCCTTTCCACTTAGATTTGAAATATGGGAGTAGTTCCATTTATTATTTAAGCTGTTTTGTATTAGGGTTTCTGTACTCAAGGCTCAGCCCATTTAATTTTCTTTAGCTGGAGATACTTCTCTGTGAAGTATACTGGGCTGATCTTATAGTTGACACCTATTTTACTTCTTTATTCCTAGAACTTGGGGTCAAAAGAAAGCAAATACTAAATTCTAGTTATTCTCAATGGATTTTACAAGGTAGCTGTTAAAATTATATAGGGGTGAGGATGGAGATAAATAAAAAAGAAAGAGAAACAAGGATAAAATAACAGTAAGGATGTCTGAAAAAGTCATAAGGAATTAAGTATTTATCAAAAAACAAACAAACAAACAAAAGAGCCCAAACACCCTACAGCATGCGGAAATCTGTGTATATAGATACATTCATAATATGAATGAAATACTCTCATCTTGCTTATAGTGCTCTCTCAATGAACCAAAGGCCACCTGTCAAAATCCCGAACACCAGGCAGGAGAAGACTTCTTTTAAAGTGTTGGTTAGAGCTCTCCAAGGGATTTCTGAACATTATATGGTATTGCTGCTGTGCTTGGTTGTCTCTCAGAGGTGGCAGGTAAGTCCCTATTGCTGAAGGCACCATGCACTTCCGATGCAGGCCCAGGGTCCCCTGAATCAGAACTGACCTTGAAAGCCTCCCCTCTAAGAACTAGCCGTACATGATACCAAAAGGAGTCATATGAGCTTCCAAAGGAGGGAAGCAACCAACAGTCCTTCCCAGTTGTGACACCTGTGAACCTCAACAATGACTCCATAGCCCATAACCCGAAAGGTGCATCAATGGCAATCATAAGCTGGTAGCAACCAACATATCTTTATTAGGACTTAAGAATCTCTCAACCAGAGGAAAATCATGACTAGTACTGGAAATCTACTCAATTACCCGGGACTGGTGAGGTTCTGCACCTTGGAGGAGAACCCACAACTTCACTTTACATGATCTCTAGCTATATTCTAAATATTCATCCTTATACTCACAGATAAGTATCATCCTTTCCTATCATCAAGGAAACTTATCTTTGCAATGGATGAAGATCATTACAGAAAAGCCACAACCAATCAAAATGCAGAGTTATGGAACCCAATCCTATGAAACAATTCCTGTACCTAAGGCTCAGAGATCATTACAGAAGTGGGCCAGAAGATTGGAAGAGCCAGAGGATTAGAGAGTGTGCTATGAGGTTGTGTCTCCTATAAACATCAGATGCTTTCATGGTGCCAAAAGAAGCGATACAAGCTTCCATAGAAGGGAAGCAACCAGCAGTCCTTCTCAGCAATGATGCCCATGTAACCCAAAAATGACCAGCATAGCAAGACAACCATAAAATCTCACAAATATGATTACCTAAACCTAAGCTGGAACTACAGCACCAATAAGAGATCTGCTAATGTGAACAGGGGAAAGAAAGTCCAGGAGGACTCAGCCCTACACAGTGAACTTTAGGGAACTAAGGAATGCTGAGAGTGAGAGAAATGGTCCCCCAGAGGAAAGAACAAACACTGGTCATCCAATGTCAAAAGGTCATCCCTGAGAACATTCATACAAGTCACATCCCAGACCAAGAAGGCCATATTTATGTATTTAGCAACCTATATGTATATGCATGTGACAATTAATAACGAAGGGATCCATGAATTTTAGAGAGCAAGGAAAGGCATATAGAAGAATTTGTAGGGAGGAAAGGTAAGAAGGAAGTGATGCAATTATATTATAATCTCAAAAATATTTTAAAAAGAAACCCCCAGAGGCACTCTACTAGTATCTGTTATTAAAAGGATAGGATACAGGTAGGCGAAAAGATAATTCAAACTTCATCAAAGGCTAATACTGAAAAAATAACATCTCTCACTAGCCCTCACCTGCTAAGCAATTTATCTAACATTTACACTTTTGTTTATTATAGCAAGTCAAGGTGCAGTCTTCTCTATGTGTTAATATGTCATAGGGAGCCATCCATACAGTGACTTGTTTGTTAAATGCTATGTAACAGTCCATTGTGTGTATGTGTGAGATTTCAATTTGGTCACCTATTAGTGAGGTTGTCACCCAGGGCCAATCACACTTCTAACTCCCAAAGTGGAGATATGTATTCCCTTTTAAATCTTAAGATAAAGAAGAGTTAACCTCTTACTGATGTCAAATGACCTCTGTGTTTGGTGGAAAAACAAACAACAAACAAACAAACAAACATTATATTGTAGGTAGATTTGATGAGATTTCCATTTTTGGAAAACAGTATGGAATAAAGGAAGTGGGTGGGATTAGGTCATGGTATCAATTGCAATACACACATTCTTTGCAGTTGTGTTGTGGGATATTTGTACACATATTGTGAAGATACATTACTGTGATTGGTTTAATAAAGAGCTGAATGGCCAATAGCTAGGCATGAGACATGTAGAACTTGCACAGAGAGAGAAAGAAGACCCCATGGAGAAGTGGAATGAGTCAGACACACAACATGGGAGAGAGGTAAAAGCCACATGGTAGAGCACAGATTAATAAAAAAAAATGGGTAAATTTAATTTATAAAAGCTAGCAGGGCAACAAGCCTAAGCTGGGGCTGGCAACCCAAAAGAAAGTCCTATTGCATAGTTGCCATGACTTGACATCTTTTCTTAGACATTTGCTCCTCTTCCTCTTCATCCTTGAGATTCAAATTATTTTTAAGTATGTATGTGTGCACAGATGCCAATGGAGACAGACAGAAGAGGGGTCTGATTCCCCAGAGATGAAGTTCAGGAAATTATGAGTCACACGATGCAGGAACTGCACTCAGGTCTTCATAGAAGCAGTTTGTGCCTTGGGCTGCTGTACCATCTTTCCAGTACTCATCCTTCAGTTGTAGAAGATGACTGTCGTTTTCATGTCAAAATATTTTAAAGAGCTAGCGAAGGGGTACTGAGAAAATTAAAGCTCCAAAGTGTCTTTACATATTTTAAGGTCAATGGTTATGAAAATTGATCTGTCATGATTAGTTTTAGCATCTTAACAAACTCACAGTATGATCTAATATCTGGCTTTTCTAATAGACCATGTACTATTTCTAAGTAAATATCTGAATTACATGTGTTTTAAGAAAATTATATTACCATTGAATAATCCTTTATTGAATTTTAATAACTAAGCCTCTTCATATCACTGACTTAATTCCTTTCATAAAACATTTATCTATGTCAATAAGAGTTAGTAACTTTGAATTCACAGCTTCTCTCTAAAGGACAGCAAGAAATAAACTCACATATTTTCTTCCTTATTTTTTATTAATTTATTAAATTTATTTTACATACCAACCAGTTTCCCATCCCTCCTCTCTTCCAATTCCCTCCTCCCACATCCTTTCTATCCCCACCCATCCACACCTCCTTCTTCATTCACAAAGGAGCAAGTCTCCCATGGGAGTAAACAAAGCATGTCATATCACGTTGAGGCAGGACCAAGCTCCTCCCCCTTTATCAAAGCTAAGCAAGGCATCCCTACATGGGGAATAGGTTCCAAAAAGTCAGCTCATGCACCAGGGACAGGTCCCGATCTCACTGCTAGGGGCCCCACAAATGATCAAGCTACACAACTGTCTCACCCACATGCAGAAGGCCTAGGTTGGTTCCATGCAGGCTCCTTAGCTGTTGGTTCAGAGTCCGTGAGCTCCCAGGAGCCCAGGTCAGTTGTCTCTGTGGGTCCCCCATCATGATCTTGACACCCCTTGGTTGTACAATCCCTCCTCCCTCTCTTCAATTGGAGCTTGGAGCTGGGCCCAGTGCTTGGCTGTGGATCTCTGTATCTGCTTCCATCAGTTACTGGATGAAGGCACTCTGTTGACAATTAGGGTAGTCACCAATCTCATTGTAGGAGAAGGCCAGATCAGGCACCACCTCCACTATTGCTAGGAGTCTTAGCTGGGGTCATCCTTGTGGATTCCTACATCCATGAAAATATAGGCAATAGATTTTCTTTCTTTTTTATTGAAAGTTTTTTTCCCATACAATATATTCCCATGATGGTTTCCGTCCATCAACTTCTTTCAGATTCTCCCCACAACCCTACCCTCCCAACTCTAAGCTCTTTCTTTTTCTCTCTCTTTAGAAAACAAAGGTGTATGTGGGGTTCTCTCCTATATGAACTCTCTGCTGAGTTTTAGGATTGTCTCATCGGTAGGGATATGTCACACCCATTGCATTTGCAGGGTCTCTTTCCCTTATCAACTCTCTGATTAGTTTTAGGATTACATTTCTAAGTGGAGGGCTTGTTACATTCACTACATTTGTATATTTTTCCCTCCTGTATGAATTCATTGATGTTTTCTAGGATCTGAGATACAGGTAAAGAATTTTTCATATTCAAAATCAAACAAACAACCCCCCCCAAAAAAAAACAAAGGTGAACAAAAATCTTTGAAGCAAACAATGATAATAATAAAAAAGCAAACAACCCCACACAGACAGATAGACAAGCACACACGCACAAAACATACGAACACAAAATCAGAAGCAATAATATGCAAGCACAAGACCAGTAAGACAACAATGAGAAAACCCAAACCAAGGAATATGAGACAAAACACCTACAAAAATACCATTGAATTTTCTTTGTGTTGGCCATCAGCTTCTGGCCCTTGGGCCTTTCCTTAGTATAGTTAATTTACCCAGTGAAACTCTATTGGAGAAGAGCTTTTTAGAATGATACAAGATGAAAACATACTTTAAATGTTCTACCTTAGTTTTTGGACTCCACTATGCAGTGTGACCCACAGACAAAGCGATGTATGTGAACGTATCACGCTCAGACACCTGTCCAGCTGGAGAGTGATCTAAAGTTAAGCACCTGTTCTACTAGAACTTAATTTGTGTGTTTTATTCTCCAAAGTGTGGGGGGATAGAGCAGGAAAGGGCTTGTCTTGTTAATTTATTCCTTCTTTTATGACTATTTTGGTTTCTAGTTTGTAGAGATCACTCCATTTGAACAGTTCCCTGGTGTTTGTACCTAATATAGCACCTTAAAAGATGATCTCACAAGACTGTATATACTGGAGCAAGAGCATGTAGTATCTGCACAGCCTCTAAGTTCTGCCTACACTGAGTGCAATTTTGAAGCAGTATGTTGCAGAATATTTGTTTAACTCTGAAAAGATGTGTTGCATTTGTTTAACTATGTCAAGATGTGTTTCTGTTTTACCTTGCCTGCCTAAGGCACCTGATGGGTCTAATAAAAAGCTGAATGGCCAATAGCAAGGGAGGAGGTATAGGTAGGGATTGTGGACAGGGAGAGTAAATAGGATGAGGAATTCAGGCTTGGGAAGAAGGAAAATGAGACAACAGAGGCCAGCCAGCTAGACACGGAGGAAGAGGAACATAGGACATACAGAACAATAGAAAGGTAAAAAGCCCCAAGGCCAAACATAGATGAATAGAACCAGGTTAAATTAAGTTAAAAGAGCTAGTATAACAAGCCTAAGCTAAGGCTGAGCAGTCATAATTAATTATAAGTCTCTATGTCTTTATTTGGGTGCTGATTGGCTACCCAAAGAAAATTCTAACGACAGTCTGCACAAACATTACTTGATTGAAGTCAAAGAAACGTGTTGTGTTGTTGTGGTTCACAAAGGTGGTGTTAGACTCCAAGCCCCACAGATACATATAATAGAAACATCAACCTTTATTCTATGTTTTGTTAGTGAACTTCATAAGATTTGACTATTATTGTAAGTATCACATTGCTTTCTGCATAGATCTTAGATTTTATTTTCTGTCAGCCATTACAAGAGCTTCTCAGAAGAAATAGTTTCACCACCCAGTAAATGCATACTTTACTGTTCTGCATTATTGTTTACACCAAGCTTTGTAAGCACTTAAGCTACAACAGATAATTGTCAAAATGATGAAGCAATAAAACCCACACCACCAGCAGTTACAGTGTGGACGTGCTAGGGACATTATAGCAAGACTTAGAGCATACACTCAGTTTGTTAGTAGGCTAGGGAAAGCAATCATTTATGAAGATGTATAATAAACAGACAACAGAAAGACAGTCCCTGGAAGAATTGCTTTAGGACCCAAGTACCTCATAAGCCCTGCTTATCTTGGCGATTTGTTTCATATCTGTCTCACTCGGTGTGATTTATTTTGCTTAAGTCATGTCCTGATGTAAATGCTGCTTGAAAAGTGCCTATGAGAGACACTTGATCATCATGTGTTCATGAAAGAAAAACTTGTCTCTTATGGAGAACCTGGTAATTTAAAAATGAATACAGGTAAGCGCAATATTGATAATTTATACTCTAAAGTAATAGTTTTATCACACAAATGCCACTTTAATTCCCTCTCTCTTTTTTAAGGATTTGAGTTTTATCTGCTTTCTATCTTACAGTGGGTGTTGGGTATGGGAACTATCTACAGACTTACTTTTAGCCTTAGAACGTCTGACTTGGTCTCTGTTTTCTTTAACTAGGACATCAGTGAAAACTATGTTCTGTCTGTGGTGATGTATCTGAGTGCAAACAGAACCCTGTTAGCCATTATGTACCTATTAGCTCTGATTACCTTCTGATAGTTCTTTGCCAGTTGGTTTCTTTCACTTTGACAGATCTAGTACTTTGTTTAACCTTTAAGCCAGTAGGGCAATAACACAGCTGACAGAAGGAGAGAAATAATTAAGGAAAACTTAGCCAGGACATTTAAAAACCTCTAACAAGGCAGATATTTCTGTTCAATTTAAAAAACTTGTCAAGGCATGCATACAATTCCCCATAATTGCTATGGCAAAATGTTTCATTTTTTTTTGCTAGATTCAAATTAATTTTAGCAATGTAGCTTAATCAAATTACTAAGTGTCTTCCTTTAAAAATATCTATAATTTATAGTCTCAGGAAGTAAGTTTTAATACTGTGAAACTTCTAAGAAAAGTGATATCCAAGAGTACTTACTACTTTCTGGAAAAAATCACAAAGGAGATATATTTTTAAAGCATTGTCTAAAACTCTGCCAGCAATCTGAGTTTTACATTTTCTGTAATGACTAATATAGGTTTTTGTAAAATAGCACAAATCACTAAAAAAGAAAAGAAAACAACAACAGCAACAAAAAACTAGGCTCATATTGTTACCAGCTCTAAGTACTTACACATGGCCAATGGGAATTACAAGAGAACAAGACATCTTAAACCTTTCTTTAAAAAGTACTTCTGTGAACAAATTGAGATAACAGCTAGCCAAGGAAGCATTGACAGAGCCTCGTCCTTCTTTCAGCATCCTTCATCAGTGCCCCTGCCCGAGCCTGAGCCTGCTGCCATGCTAAATTCATATTTGATGCATGTTAGCTACTCCTGTGAACAGGAATTTCACCCTGTCTTGGTCCTCCTTCCACTAACCCATAGTCACCAAGAGCAGTAGAAAAAGTGCTTCATTGTTGCATGAAGATATTTAATTAAAGTCGGAAGAACTTCTAATTGAGAAATTGCAAAGAGTCTCTCCAGATCATTAATAATTTGGCAGTTTATAAGACATTAAAATATAATGAGTTCATTATTTTCCATAAATCTATTAAGAGCATTGTGTAATTCCTCTTTCTTACTGATTCTTCTCTCCATATCTCTCTCCCCATAGAACCCCCTCTCTCTTTTGCTAGGATAATATCAACTAGTTTAGGTGTTTTATCCTTGTCAAATATAAGATATTGACATCAAGAAACATTATAATTGTCTTCTATGTATAAGTGACAAGAAGTGTAATTTAGTATTGTTCCATGCATCATTTATCACAAGTCTTAGGTTCTTTGTTATCAACATTATGGTAATTGATTATAATCCTTCTTCATGTTTGCACAAATATTTCTTAAGACATACACTCTTAAGATTGCAGATGAAAAAACTGTAATTAATATTAAAATTGATAATATTCTCAGCTGTATAAATATATACCATATTACATTTTTATAGTAGGATTTCAACCAAAACAACTGAGGTAAAACATGAAGCATTGTTAATACCACAGACGTATCTTAGCATACGAATTTTACAGCATAAAATATAGACTAGGCAAAATACCTTTTTTAGACTTATGAATAAGGATGAAAACTCTACAAATTAAAGGGAAAAAGAAGAGATTTCCATCTAATCAGCCATTTTGTTGCACTGTTATCAGTGCTGAAGTGATTGTGTTTTCATAGGACAGCTCAGTGGGAAAAAAGCCTCATCAAGTATCAGAAAAAAGGCAGTGATTATGGGTAGGCGTGTGGGGTCACATAAAGCATAGCAGAAGGCCTGGACAGGAGGGAATTGAGTTATGCACTGGAGACTGCAGGGTCAGCCAGCACAGCCAAGGTGCAGAAAGGATATGTTGAGCAACCTCCTAATTGGACATGAATGCTTAGAATTACAAAAGTCTACTTCTAGAGTTGGGAAACTATATATAAATCACTAGACGTATCTAACAGGCAGCTGCCCACCTAATATTAAAATAGAACTATTTATTTGGTTAAAGAATTGGTGGACATCAGAATAAGGCTGGAAAGAGGCAATGATCTTCCAGGTGTTAAATAGTTACTGTGGATCAGATCACACATCAGTTCTCGGAGGAAATTGACATACAGGCCATGTCTTATTGGATGAGTGTAAGTTAGGTGGGAATAGAAGTTGCCAGTAAACAAAATGTTCATAAATAAATAACATAAATGAATAAATAAATAAAGTTAGGTAAATGACACAGTGCTTTGAATAGTTTATTTTATTCTATTTTTATTTTTTTTAAGATAGCTCTGATTGCTCAGGAACTCACAGCAATCCACCTGCTTCTGCCTCCCAAATGCTGGATTAACTGACATGTATTACAATGGCTGGTATAACTTTAAAAACAAACAAACAAATTTTGTTGGAGTGGAATTTGAAGCATTAAGCTGCAAATGAGAGGAAATGAGATCCAAAGGTGTTTTAATGCCATATAAAATAGTTTCAATTTACCCCGAGAGAAATGGAGGCTGTGGGAGGTTAGAGAGTTTTGTGGAGGGTAACATCATTATGATCAAGTTGCCATTTTGCTAACATTTTCTACCTGAATATGGAGAATGAATCCTAAGTCAGCAAAGCAAAAGGAAGGATGCTGAAGAGGTGGTGTGTATTCTTGATAAAACAGAATGGTGTCCTGGCAGCTACTTGTGGCCAATCAGAAAGTGAGAGAGAACACGTATGGGAGAGCCTTAGAGAAAAGAATCGGCTGTAAACTGACTATTAGATGAATTGAAAGGGAAAAGAAAACTTCACTGTCAAGGCTGAGGTAATTGGCACAAGGAATAAAGGGCAAAAGATAAAAAACCAAACCAACACACAGAAAGTCTAAGAAATAAAACCCTATGAAATTCAGTTTAACGAGGGGGTGATATTTTGGTTTAAGATACTAGTCATTAAGGCTACTTAGATGTTAATACTTTATAAAGAGAAGAAACAATAAACATAGACACTAACTAAACTGAGCTTCTTAAAGTAATCCGAAGAGAGCTAGAACTAAGTCGTGGCTCAGTGTTAGTGGTCTCACATAGGGAGGTTCTCTTTATTTCCTCTTCAATTTAAAAATTTTCAATTAAAATCTAAGCATGATATTTCCCCTCTTAATCCTTACAAGCGCATAGACTCTTTTCCTTTGATTAATACTGTTAAAACACACATGTAAAGACAGGTATGTGAACATAACTTGCTGAAGCCTTTTAGTGTTGCTGGTATGTACATGATTTCAGGGCTGAACAGCTGGCGTTGTTATATAGCCAACTAGGGGACTCGACAAATGATGTATCCTTAAATTAGGCTTAAGGATAAATTCCTAGCTATCTGTTTTATTAGTGGGACACTAATAGAGGGAAGAAAGAAGGTCTGATGGATATTATCTATTTTTTTTGTAAGGATTCTGGTTTTATGTTTCAGTTTTGTTTTAACACATAGATTTTGCACCTGCCTCCAGTGAAAGCTGTTTTTCTCTTAGATGTAATGTCATGACTGTATTTTTACCTCTATTTATTTTCTGTAATTTATGAAAGGGAATGTTAGCTTTTCCTTCTCAGTGCATGACTGATCGACTGAACCTTTCCTGAATGGGCCTGAGTGAGTTAGTTGTATTTTCTGTAAAGAGCTGCTTTCTGGCTCTAGTTTCCACCATTAAAGGGGATGGTAGGTTCAAGAGGTCAGCACAGACAAGGCCTAAGGTCAACTGTTGAAGCAATCTTGGCACCTCATGACTGTAGACTATTATTTATTTATTTATTTTTTAAAGAAGTTGTGACCCGGTGAAATGTCATAAGAAACCTCAGGAATTTATGGCCCATTAAATAGGAACTTTTGCCCTCTTGGACGTTTTTGGCAGGAAGCATCTAGTGGCCTTCTCCCACAGACCTGGAGGAACAGATGACTGAGCATGAGCCCTGTGCCTCCTGGCTCTGTAGTGCTCCTCACCCCTTTCCTTCTGGTGGCTGGCACAGCTCCGCTGCACCAGAGAGTAATCTCAGAATGAACCACACTGAACAAGAGGTCAGCCCTTGCCCAGCTGCTCATTGTATGACTAGGGTGGAAATGTTGACATGGGAAAAGGAATAGGAAGCTCATTTCTGGTTTAGTTTTAGACTGATACCCAACACATTTTTACCAACATAAAAATAAAGCAAATATGATCTTTTCATTTTTACTTATGAAAACTCAGTTGCTTTTGGAGAGGGACCTGTGATGGGTGTCAGAAACCCTGGGAGGACTAAAAATTATTGTACCTAAAAATTCACTTTCATTATTTAAAATTGGAAAATATGTAACATCTAATTCCCCCATGTTAAGTGTTTTGTTGGTGCTAGCTCTCACTTGTCTCTCTCCACCTGTTCTCTCTTTCACCTCTTCTTTTTGTACCTGAATCCCTCTCCCTATATCTCCACTCTCTCTGCCTCTTTCTTTCTTTCCTGTCTTTATCACAATAGAAGCAAAGAAAATAATTTGGGAAACTGAACTATTCTTCATATTAAATTTATGTTGGTTGTGATCATACCCATGGGTCTTTAAGGAATTATGAAGGAAAAGCATTATGTGTGACAGTTATGGCTTATTCATTCAGTTCACTCCCATTCCAAATATTGACTATCTACAATACACCACACTTTGTTTTCTACATGCCTAGATACACAGATGAAATAATTAGGGAAAAAAATCTGTATTCTTAGGGAGCTGATAGTCTTACAGGAAGAAAAATACAAATAAATGGTACACATAATAAATATACGTTACATGGTCTATTGTAACATGTATTGTACATTCTCCATACATGTTATGGAGAATAAAAGTAGAATCCATAGCATGTGGATGGGCATGGTAGTTTGTGCTTTTGATCAGGATGCTCAGAAAGGTAGAGTAGTGAGGGGTGGAGTGTGGTGATAGAAAAGGGAAGCTGAGAAATTCTTCTTGGGTTAAGGGATAACATTCTTTCATGATGTGAAAGATTAGGCACAAGCCAGAGCCAGAGCTTACCAAGTATATCCTTTCACTGTTGGAGTTCACTGGACTGCTTTTTTTCTCATTATGCTTGAAATGCTTCCATGGAGGCAAGTTTGACCTTGAAGGGTAGATATGGAACTGGTTCAGGTATAACGGAAATAATCCTGGATTAATCTCAAGAGACTTACACCTTAGCTTTAGGGCTCTGTCCCCAACTACCATGAGATGTGGTACATGGTCTTTCAGGTCTCAGTTTCTTTATTTGTAAAACGAGAACACCAGTCATAACGCTAATTTACTCTATTTCTTGTAGTCTCTAGAAACAAACAAAAAGTGGGGTTGAAATAAGAAGGAATGAAATGGATGGAAAGGTAAAGTCAGACAAAATGGCAGTAGAAAAATTAGACTAAGGGAAAGAAAGAGAACAGACAGAGAGAAAAGAGAAGACAAATGTAAAATTAATTAGGCAGTATTGTGTTATAATTATAATAACACATTTGACCAAATACCTTTCTTGCATTTATGTTTCCAGAAAGTTATTTCTGCTTAACTATACAAAGAGAGATTCCATTCAACTCTATCTCTGTGGCAGTGCTAGTATTTCATTGTGAATTTTGGGGCTTTACACAGGACTTGTGATGGCTTTCAGGCCTCAGATAAAAATATGGTGTTCATTTTTTTATGATTTACACATAAAGGTTAAGAAAGCTTTGTAGAACTTTATTAAGCTATGTACCTTGGATAATACATTTTAATAGGGAATAAGGATTTGAACAATTAGAAGCACATTTTTATAATCCTACTTGCTTTCTATGTCTTAATTAATTTTGACACCATCTTAGAGTATATCTGTTTTTAAAGATTAGCATTCAGCTTTTGCTTATCTAGCTTACATATTTCATTTTATAGGTCTTTCCTGACCAGCTCTTCTCTCCCTTGCTTGGCATCTTCCTTCCTCCTGGCCATTTCCCCATTTATTAGCACTGACCTCCAGAGAGAAGATAAGGAGAAGAAATAAAATATAAATCACTTCATTTCTATAAACTGTTGCAAAATCTGGCAAAGGGTAGAGGTTGAAAGCAAAGGCCAAGTAAAGTTTAAGTTGCAGACTAGAAAAGATAAGACTTTTCCTTACTCTGTGCATTAAAATTGGATCCACATAGCAATGAGGATATCTTAAAATATTTATGAACTCTTCCCAGCAATGCTGGGTAGATTAAGAGTGGTATAAAGTACAGAAGGTGAAGAAGTTAGCCTTGGAAAGGAGTAGGACACCACTGTTTGAAAAGAAAAAGTGGGACTCTAAGAGTAAGGCAGACATTTAGAGAGCTGAGGGGAAGACATTGAGACATTTGACTTCACAGATTCTATTTTCTTTGGAAACATCATGCCATGGGAGCTGGGCAGGAGGGAGCTTGAAGGAAGGGGAGTGGGTTGTTCAGCAGCTGTGAAGATTATCAAAGGGAGTCAAGGTAAGGTACAGGGATTATTTGGTATAGATACATTAGGAATTTCTAGACTTACAAGATTAACAGCACAAGCATGAGGTTTTCCCTGCATTCCTTCAGAAGCTTAGGAACAGGCACAGATTCAAATGAGTGGAAGATTGACACTTGCCCACGTTCTTCAAAAGATTATAACAGAAGACTGACAGAGGCGGAAGAAACTAACCTGGAGAGAACTGATCTTTGCCATCCCATTATACCAATAGCGAATTCTTAATAAACAGAGTGTGTGTTAGATGCTGAACTTGATTTAGAGATTTACAAAGCTTGGCCCAGGAGACTTTCCAAAGTGGCTAAAGCCAGGAATTTAAGCTCTTCTCAGGCTCTAAGAACAATGCTTTTCTCTATATCCAGGGTCTTTAGTTCATGGTGATTTATGTCTTTTACTTTGCTATGATAGGAAAGCAAGAGGCATTCAGTAGAAATTGTACTTTAATTATTTTAATATTTTATTTTTACTGAAAATATTTTTTTATGATATATTCTGATCACGGTTTCCATTCCCTCATGTCCTCCCAGATCCTCTCCACCTTCTCACACTTTCAACTTTATGCTCTCTTTCTCTCTTTTGAAAACAAACAGGCAAAACAAGCAAACAAGAATAGAACAAAACAAGCAAATAGAAAGAAAAGAATCAAGAAAATGCATGAGAAGCACATGCATAAGCAGAGACACACGCACACACAGAAAACCATAAAAACCTAAAATTGGAAACCATAATATATAAGGAAAAATCACTAATGTAAAACAATGCTCAGATAAAGCATTATAATAATAATAATAATAATAATAATAATAATACACTGTTTCTCAACCTGTGAGTTGCAACCCCTTTGAAGGTCACATTCTGGATATTTACATTATGATTCATAACAGTAGCAAAATTATAGTCATGAAGTAGTAATGAAATAACTTTATGGTTGGGGGTCACCACCACATGAGGAACTGTATTAAAGGGCTGTAGCAGTAGGGTATATTATCGTACAATATATACATATAGGGCCTGGTTTAGGCCCTATGGTGGCCCTGGGCTTGCTGATTCAGTCTCTGTGAGCTCAGATGTACCTTACTTAGTTGATTTAGAGGTTCTTGTTCTCCTGGTATTCTCCATCCTCTCTGACTCTTACAATCGTTTCACCTCCTTTTTTGTGGGATTTCCTGAACTCTGAGAGGAGGAATTTGATGGGGACCTGCAATTTAGACTTTCTACCCATGTAATGTCTGGATGTGAGCCTTTTCATCTGTTCCCATCTGCTGCCAGAGGAAGCTTCTCTGCTGATGACTGGGTAAGTACTAAATGATTGGATGACTGCTGTATGAGTATAGCAGAATATCCTTAGGAATAATTTCAGTGATTTTTGTTGTTGTTTTTGACCAGTAATGTTTGCTTTTACCCTAGATCTCTGGGCTATCTAATCTCTTGTTCTTGATTACCCAAGCACCATTGGGCATGAGTTCCTTCTCTTGGAGTGGGCATTAGATAAAATCAGACATTGATCGGCTACTCCCTGTGGTGGTATTGTGTTCCCAAAAATATTGTGCACTATAATAAACTTATCTGCGGTCAGAGACAGAACAGCCACAATATTAAACATAGAGGTTAGGTAGTGATAGCACATGCCTTTAATCCTAACAGAGGCAAAAACCCTCTGGATCTCTGTGAGATCAAGACCACATTGGAAACAGCCAGGCATGGTGACACACACCTTTAATCCCAAGAAGTGAGCCTTTAATCCCAGGGAGTGATGGCAGATAGCAGAAAGGTATATAAGGTGTGAAGACCAGGAACTAGAAGCTTTTAGCTGGTTAAGCTTCAGGCTTTCGAGCAGCAGAGTTCAGCTGAGAGCCACTGGGATGAAGACACAGAAGCTTCCAGTCTGAGGAAACAGGATCAGCTGAGGAACTGTTGAGGTGAGGAAGCTGTGGCTTGTTCTGCTACTCTGATCTTCCAGCATTCACCCTACTACCTGGCTCAGGTTTGTTTTGATACTAAGACCTTTAAGATTCCTGCTAGAGCTCCCACACATTCTGTGCCGCCATTGTCCTCGAGTGTCTTGCAGGTGGGACAGACTGTAAGGCTTAGGCTTTGAGGCTGGGTTTGTATCCATGTTTCTTTTCCAGGAGCTTGCAGAGTACCTTACCTCACCAAAGACCCTGAACATAACGGTGAAGGCTCTGTGGAGGCACCAGCTCAATTTCTCCATGTTCAATGGGTTGTGTGGATATTGTTCTTGGCAGTGGGGTCCTGCTATCAGTTTTCAGAGGGCAACCTTTTGTCTTAGCAGCAGTTTGGGTTCTTTGGGAGTTTCCATAGGACTCCCTTGGCCAACAACTCAATTGAATGCAACCTAGAAACCTTGCCTGGCTACAAGGTACGGTCAGTTGAGATTGAATTCCCCACTACTAGGAGTCATCATTAGGATCACCTTCATCGATTCCAGGAGGTTTCCATTGATTAGGTTTCCACACCATCCCCCAAGTGCCCCCAAAGCCCATCCATCTCTCCTGTACTCTCTTCCTCCACCCCATCTCCCCCCAACTGTTTTCCCCCACTTTGTCTCCACATCCCCCAGTACACATGTAAAATCTATTATATTTTTCCCTCTCGTGGGGATTTCTGCATCCCCTCCCAGAGCCCTCCTCTTTACCTGATGTCTCTGGGACAACAAATTGTAGCTTGGTTATCATTTACTTAACAGAAAATATCTCCTTACATGTGAATATATACCATATTTATCTTTCTGGGTCTGGGTTATCTCACTCAGGATGATTTTTTTCTAATCCTACCCATTTGCCTGCAAATTTCATGAGGTCATTGTTTTTAACAGCTGAGTAATACTCCATTTTGTAAATGTACCACATTTTCATTATCAGTTCTTCTGTTCAGGGGCATCTAGTTTGTTGGTAGTTTTGGGCTATTATGAATAGGGTAGCAATGGACTTGGCTGAATAACTGTCCTTGTGGTATGATTGAGTGTCCTTTGGGTATATGCCCAATAGTGGTATAGCTGGGTGCAGTGAGATAACCCCTCTGTATGCCACAAATAGCCTCTGAGTGATTGTTTTAAAAGCAGATATGGGGCCAGGTGGCACAGAAAAGCTTCTGTTTATAGCTGGGCCCCCTTGCAGACTGATTTCCAACTTTCTGAAGAACTGCTATATTGATCTCCATAGTGGCTGTACAAGTTTGCATTTCCACCAGCAATGGAGGAATATCCCACTTGCTCCACATCCTCTCCAACATGAGCTGTCACTTGTGTTTTTGATCTGAGCCATTCTGGCAGGTGTAAGATGGAATCTCAAAGTGGTTTTGATTTGTATTTCCCTGATGGCTAAGGATGCTGAGCATTTCTTTAAGTGTTTCTCAGCTATTTGAGATTCCTCTATTGAGAATTCTCTATTTAGATCTCTATTTTTTTAACTAGATTATTTGATTTTTGATATCTAGTTTCTTGAGTTCTTTATATGTTTTGTATATTAGTCCTCTGTCAGATGTGGAGTTGGTAAAAATCTTTTCCCATTCTGTAGGCTGCTGCTTTGTCCTATTGACAGTGTCCTTTGCCTTATAGAAACTTTTCAGTTTCATGAGGTCCCACTTACTAATTAGTGCCTGTGCTAGTGGTGTTCTGGTTAGAGAGTTGTTTCCTGTGCCAATGTGTGCTGTGGGATGATCTATATGTCAAATTGCTCTGTTTGGTCAATAAATAAAACACTGATTGGCCAGTGGCCAGGCAGGAAGTAGGTGGGACAAGGAGAGAGGAGAATTCTGGGAAGCGGAAGGCTGAGGCAGAGAGACACTGCCAGCCGCAGCCATGACCAGCAGCATGTGAAGACACCAGTAAGCCACCAGCCACGTGGCAAGGTATAGATTTATGGAAATGGATCAATTTAAGCTATAAGAACAGTTAGCAAGAAGCCTGCCATGGCCATACAGTTTGTAAGCAATATAAGTCTCTGTGTTTACTTGGTTGGGTCTGAGCGGCTATGGGACTGGCAGGTGACAAAGATTTGTCCTGACTGTGGCCAAGGCAGGAAAACTCTAGCTACAAATGTGTCCAAAGCTACTTCCCACTTTTTCTTCTATCAGGTTCAGTGATCCACTGGGACATGTGTTTTTGCAGTGTGATAGGTAGGGATCTATTTCTTCTACTTGCAGACATCCAACTTGACCGGCACCATTTGCTGAAGCTGTCTTTTTTCCAGTGTGTATTTCTAGCTTCTTTATCAAATATCAGGTGTCCATAATGTATGAAGTTATATCTGGGTCTGCAATTTGATTCCACTGGTTAACTTGTCTTTTTTTTTTTTTTTAATGCCACTACCTTGTGATTTTTTTATTATTGCAGTTCTGTAGTACAACTTGAAATTGGGAATGGTAGTACCTCTAGCAGTTCTCTTATTATTTGGGATTGTTTTAGCTATCCTGGTTTTTTTGTTTATCTACATTGTGGTGGTTTGAAAGAAAATGATCCCCAAAGAGATTGGTACTATTAGGAGGTGTGTCCTTAATGGAGGAAGTGTGTCACTGTGGGTTGGGCTTTGAGATTTCTTTTGCTCAAGCTTTGCTCAGTGTGATACTCAGATCACTTCCTGTTGCCTGCAAGATGTAGGAATCTCAGCTACTTATCCAGCACCATGTCTGCCTGCATGCCACCATGTCCTGTCATGATGATAATGGATGGAACCTCTGCACTTTAGTGAGCCACCATAATCAAATGTTTTCCTATGTAAGAGTTGCCATAGTTATGGTGTCTCGTCACAACAATAGAAACCTTAATTAAGACACATATGAAGTTAAGAATTGTCCTCTCAAGTTTTGTAAGGAATTGTGTTGGAATTCTGATGGGGATTGCATTGAATCTGTAGATAATTTTTAGTAGAATGGCCATTTTCACTGTGTTAATCCTACCAATCCATGAGCATGGGAGATGGTTCCATGCTCTGATATCTTCTTCAATTTATTTCTTCAAAGATTTTGTGGTGGTTTGAACAGGCATGGCCTCCATAGACTCATGCGTTTGAATGTTTGGCCATAGGGAGTGGTGCTATTAGGAGGTGTGGCCTTGTTGGAGTAGGTGTGGCCTTGTTGGGGGATGTGTGTCACTGTGGGGCTTGGCTTTGAAGTCTTGTATGCTCAAACTATGCTCATTGTGGGACACAGTGGCTTCTGCTGTTTGTGGATCAAGATATAGAACTCTCAGCTCCTTCTCTAGCACCATGTCTGCCTGCATACAGCCATGAAGATAATGGACTAAACCTCTGAAACTGTAAGCCAGACTCAGTTAAGTGTTTTCCTTTCTAAGAGTTACTGTGGTCGTGGTGTCTCTGCACAGCAAGAGAAACCTTAACTAAGACAGAATTGAAGATTTTATCCTCCAAGTCTTTTACTTGCTTGGTTAGGTTTACCCCAATGTATTTTATACTATTTGAGGCTGTTTGTGAAAGTGTTGCTTCTCTGATTTCTTTCTCAGTCTGTTTGTCATTCATATATAGGAGGAATACAGATATTTTTAGTTCATTTTGTCTCCAGGCAGTTGCTGAAAGTGTTTATCTAGGAGTTCCCTGGTGCAATTTTTAGGGTCGCAGGTATAGTGTATTATCATCTAAAAATAATGATACTTTGACTTCTTCCTTTCCAATTTGTATTCGCTTGATCTCCTTCAGTTGTCTTATTGCTCTCTCTAAGGATTCAAGCACTGTATTGAATAGATATGGAGAGAATGAACAACCTGTCTTGTTCCTGATTTTAGTGGGTTGCTCTGAATTTCTTTCCATTTAATTTTATGTTGGTCGTAGGTTTGCTATAAACTGCCTTATATCATGTTCAGGTATGTCTCTTGTGCAACACCCTCATGAAAGGATGTTGGGTTTTTTGAAAGGCGCTTTATGCATTTAATGAAAAGATGCTTTTTTGGGGGGGTTATTTATTTATTGTTTTGCTTTCTCTCAACATAATATTTTTATTGATTATTTGGGAATTTCATACAAGGCACCCTGATCACATTTGTTTCCGATTCCTTCCAGGTCCTTTTGCACCAAAGAAAGATGGGAAAAAAGGAAAAGAAAAATACACCATGTCCCATCGTGTTGCCCATGTACTCACTGGAGCATGGCCCAACACCCAGTGTACAGGTCCTTAAAGATAACTGAGTGGCCCCCCCACAGAAGCCATCATCTGTGAAGAGCTATACTTCAGCACCTTTATCACAATTAAAGACTTTCTGCAGCAACTTTATTACAATTAAAGTGGCTTCTGTCTAGACTCCCTTTTTGGGGGGTGAGAATGGGAGGATGAGGTTGTCAGGGAAGCCTTCAACGTCTCTCATTCTCAATTTTGAGTTTCCAGTTATAGATACCACTGCAAGAAAATTCCCTTTTCCATAACAGCCAGTGGCAGCACAGTTCATCAACTTCTGTATGGTGTCTTGTAGTAGCAAGGACCGTGTACATCAACAAGGGCCCTGCCACAGTAGGGATCACAGACATCAACATGGTCTCTAGTTGGCAACATGAACCATGGACACCAACATGGCCTCAGCTTGTAGCACAGGCCACACACACAGCAACATTGCCTCAGGAGGCAACAGGAACCATGGACATCAACTTGGCCACTGGCAGCAGTGTGGACTACAGACATCCACATGACCTCCTTCTGAGGAGGCCCAAACCAGAAAATGGACCATTTTCCATCTCTGACATCCTTCTGTTACTCAGAGCCAGGGTAATCATGTGGCTGGGTAGTGCATTTGGGGGCAGAGTCTGGGAGAACTCTGGGCTGGTGCACACCATATTTCTGACAATGATATCACTGCCCCAGCACCAGCTGCTCTCCACACCTGTAGCTCTTGCCTCTGAGTCTTTAGTTCCCACCTCTTCATTGCACATTCATTCATCAATGCAGCCTTGCAAACTACTTTGTGTCACCCAGTATTTTTTTTTCCCCAAATAGATTTACACGCAAATACTTAAGGCAAGGAGGCATTGGTCTTGTTTAAGGTTTCTGGCTTCTGAAGCACCATAAATTCTCAACTATGGCTGAGACTTGTCTTAGATACCCTGTTGTTGCCCAGAGTCAGGGTGATGTTGCAGATAGGCAGGGTCCCTGGGGTCAGGCTCAGCTGAGAGCTCCAGGCCACAGCACGCTCTCTGATCACCGGTACAGGCAGTGCCTCAAGCCTGTGCACTCCTCACAGTAGGGCAGCTCAATGCTTCCACTGGGCCAGCTGGACCACCTATCTGGGGAAGACCTAGGACCAGCCCTACTCAGCAGTGATATGGCCACCCCAGGCAGGAGGCAGCTTGAGCAGCTCTGATCTGCCATCTCTTCTCTAATTTCATGAGACCACTTTTTAAGAGCATTTCCCCCCAAAGATCTGCCTTTATTTAGTTGTTCCAAAGATACTGCAAGCTCTGCAGATTCATCCTATGCTGCAGCATTTTCCCTTGGAGCCTTTCTGGGTCTCTCGGATATTATGATGGCTTTGTGTTGCCTGTTTTACTGGCCTCTTGAGCTGTGTGTTTACAGGGAATGCCTTCTGGTGTTGGAGGCTGGGTGACTAGAATGAGTTGGGGGAGGAAAACTGGAGAAGATGTTTGTCAGGGAGGAAAGGGAGACAGACAGTAGTTTTCCAGCAACAGAGCTGGGAAGGAGAGGGTGATTGGATCTCAGGTGCAGTAGGAGAGCTGTGGGTCTGACTTCAACCTACTTGTTGCCCTGGGAAGAGCAGCCCTTGGGTTAGCAGGAGGTGCCTGCTGGCTTGGGGGACTGGTACAAAGCAACATGCTGGGGGAGGGAGATTAGGAAGAGATGGCCTGTGGGATCCACAGGGGGGATGAAAAGGGGCGATGGAAGGCTGCAGCTGGTGTTTTGTTGTGGAGCTCCTGATGAGACTGGGGGAAGAGAGAGGAGAAGGGCTGCAGGCAGCCTGCTTGGATTCTGGCAGGAGTGGCCTATGGCATCATGAAATGTGAAAGACAAATCACCCACCCCCAATACCACTGAATTCATTTTGAGAGTGGTTATCTATTTAAAATAGCTTTTTGTTTAGGAGAGCATGTCCACTTCCATGCTCAGTGCTGGGGTTCCATCTGGTTTGGACCTGTGTAGACTCTGTACATGCTTCCACTGTCTCCATAAGTTCATGTGTGACAGTCCTGTTGTTCCTGGAAGGCATCAATTCTTCAGTGTCTTCTGTCCCCACTAGCTCTTATACCCTTTCCTATTCCTCTTCTTTGTGTCCTGAAGAGAGATTTGATGGAGATATCCCATTTACAAATCAGTATTTCAAAATTTCTCAGTCTCTTACACATTGTTCAGCTATGGTCTTCTGTGTCAGTTTCCATCTACCACAAGAGGAAACTTTTCTGATAGTGACTGCATGAGGCACTGATGTGTGGGTATAATAGAGTGTTCTTTGGAGTCATTTTATTGCTTTGTTCCTTTAGTGGAACAACAGTACTTCATTTTCTGCTGGGCCCATGGCTTATCCAGTCTCAGGTTCTTAGCAAACTGAGCAGTGTCAGTCATGCGTTCCATTTTGTGGAGTGGACCTAAAACACAATCAAACAGTGGTTGGTTACTCCTATAACATTTGTACCACCATTGCATGAGCATATTATTCAGGCAAGTGATCATTGTGGACAGCAGGGTTGGGAGCTGCACTGATGATTACTGTTCTCTTCTGATAATATGCTAAGTTCCTTCTAGTTCCATGAACCCATGAAGACTGTTTAATAGGGATGAAGGCACCAGATTGACTTCTACATGTTCAATGAGATACGCAAGTGTTGCTTTCAGCAATAGGCCCTTACCATCAGTTTGTGGAGAGCAATTAATAGCCTCAGCCCTAGCCTGAGGTGTTTGGGCCTGGGTTGGGGGGAGGGGTTTCCATGGGGCTCCTTTGGCTACCTACTCAATAAATGTAACCCATCCCCAGCACTTGGGTTTTCAGTTGGTGGTGAGAGATTTTTGGGTGGGGCTTTTCTCCCCATTATTTGGTGACTCCATTTAGATTTCTTTAACTCGATTGTGTGTTAAGAAGCTTCTACTACAGCAGGTTTCTGTATGACTCTGCAGATGGCTCACTGTTGGTCGTTTCTCCATTTCCTCTCCTTTACCCCACATCTATGTGCCCTTCGGTTCAATCACGTGGTTCCAGTCTTGCCCCTCCCAACACTGTTTCTCCATAACGTTGTATTCTTGTATTCTTTGACCTTTGATATTTTTCTCCTGGCCAATAAGAATGTGGTATGATATTTTCTGGAGCTACTTTGCAATGTCAGTGAAACACAACTTACAATCAGACACATAGTCATGGGTGTCAACAACTGATATTCTACAATGTCTTATTGCTGGGAGGCTATGATGTTTAGTAGGCTAGTTGCAATAAACGTATTTTCAATTTATAATGGATTTATCAGTGTATAACCTCACCATAAGCTAAGGAGTACATTATGAGAGGGAGCAAATTGAAGGGTTTTTCTTATGACATTGTTATTAAAATTATTAACCCTGAGCTTCAGAAAGGCAAATGGATGTGGGAATCAAAAGCACAGGGTTTAAAGTGTTGGATAACATGTTAAGAATGCATTTTGAGATAAACAATAGCAGGAGTGGTGAATGATAATACTAAGGACAACATGGAGAACTTCGGAGTCTGTGGGGAAACGAGGATTGGGTCATTGTGAATAGAGATTAGGATCTGGGGAAGATCTAGTAGAGTTGTTCCCAACCTTCCTATCGCTGTGACTCTTGAACACAGTGCCTCATGTTATAGTGACCCACAACCATAAAATTATTTTTATCGCTACTTCATAACTGTAATTTTGCTACTGTTATGAATCATAATGTAAATATTTTTGGAGATAGAGGTTTGCCAAAGGCATTGTGACCTTGCATTTTCCCAAGGTAGAACTCCGTAGCTTCTACCCCAAACTACCCCTCTAACGTCTTGATGAACAAGATAGATGGAGACACAGAGCCTCACAGAACACCTGGCTTTATAGGAAGTGGCAGAACTCCAGAGAACGGACTGAGGGCAGAGTGCATCTACTGAAGAGTCTTTGCTCACCATAGGAATCATCATGAAGTAGGTTCAAAATGACATTCTCAAAAGATAAGGAGGGAGAAAAGACATGAGATACCATAATGACCTAATTCTAACAAAGGTGGAAACCAAGGTCCAATGTTAATCACAGACAATCATACTAAGATTGTTTTCCTTCCATGGGAAGCTTCAAATGAAGAATCACCTTGAATGAGGTGTTACTTTTATATTAATTACCAAAGGCAGTATTTGATAGTAATACTTTGGAGGAATAAAAAAATTAGATTGTCAAAATGGTCCAAAGTACACTGAGATGAAAGAGAAAGAACTTATTAGGTAGAGCAAGCAGGCCTTCTCCTGGATGTCAAGGCAATGGTACATGAATTTATAACATCCAGTGGTCCCCGCAGATTGCTTAGATAGCAGAAAACACATGCATTTTGCAGGGAATGTCTCTCACCCTGTTGCCACTTTTTTCTGTGCTCCATATGTTAGGTTGCAACTAAGGATTTAGCCCTTTTGCCCAAAGGCATCTGAACCTGTGAAAAGCCTAGCTAGGGCACTGTCTATTGTTCATTGACAACTTGTCAATTTACTTCCAGGCAAAATAACTCATAAACATGATAAGTAAGGCAGATAAAACAAGAATTCTTTCACACTTTGCAACTTTACTGCAAAAATGGCTTATTTTCCATAAATGTGTGAAATCTCCCCTCTGAATTGTGACTGTGCATTGAACTTTAAAACTGTTTAGAAACAGCACAAGCATTTCACAATTCCTGTCTGTAATAAGATGAATGTTAAATATTAAACATGCATTAAAAGTGATAAAATGAAGGATTCTCAAAGGTTCACTAGCGTCACTATAGTTCGCGTTGATTCCCTGAGTTAATAAAAGTTAAGTTTAACAATACTCCCCCAAAGACAAGTGTTTAAACACTACTTTCTAAATTTGACATTTCATATATTTATAGTAGCTATTATCTAAACCTTTATTTCACTTTTAAAAAACAGATATTGTAAATCATATTAGTACTAAATTCAAAAGCCAGTATGTGGTGTGTTAGCAAATGCTCATCCTGTAATGAAGTGGCTTTTATTTCTGATATTTATACACATTCCATTTCTAATGTACTGTTTAAATATTGAAAGCTAATTATGAATTCTTTTAGGTAAAATATTTTAAGTAGATAATAATTTTGAAATATATTAGTCTCTAAGGCAAACCAGTCTGTTTATGTGCAGTTATTTATAAAGTCATACTTTTTAATGAATCCATGTTCCCTGGACTCAATTCCCTGGTAATGAATTTGATTTTAAGCTTCTTGCTTACTGTAATAGCATCACAAAGTTACACACAGTGCCCTACTGATTTTCCCCAGGTGATTCTCAATCACACCAAACATTCCAATTTTGGAAAGAGTAAAAATGGAGAGGAGAACAGATGGGATGGGATCCAACCATCCAAGACCAGATTCTGGATCCCCATCTTGTCCTCCTTGGAGTCCTTTGCTCAGGAGACCCGAGCAGGCTCCCAACATTTCCAACTGTATGGTTTTAGGGTCTTTAGAAACAGCCCCCCATTTCCACATATTTTATTCAGTTACTGTAGAACATTGATAAACAAGAACACATATGCATCTGTTACATAACAAATGGCTTTTGGGAAATTAGTGAGAGAACATGAGAAATGAAAGTTAAAAACTGTAAAGAGAAAGAAAGGGAGTAAGACAAATCCACAGCAAACAAGCGTGTCTCACAGGCCATCTTCTTCTGCAGTACAGTATAAAGAGTGTGCCTGGGCCAGAGAGCTGGGTCCTAGGCACATCTCTGACCCTTGGGAAGTTTGTCTTTATTCTTGACCTCAATTTTGATCAACTTTCCCCTCATGGGGGAAGATTGTAGGTAATTAATGGGTGCCAGACCAGTACCAGTATCTGTCTTTTGAATACAGAGATACTTTGAACTTTTAATGAAAGACATAACTATAGACATTCGCCATCAGATCTCTAATTACATTTATTTTGTGGATAGTATAGTAAGGGGCTATAATAATAATTTAATCCATACAAATTCTTTTTAAATGAAGTTATGTATCTTTTCTGATGACTTTATGGTTGCTTTAAAATAGGAAAAGGACAGAGATCTTCCCTACCTGGTGTTTTGTGGAACATGGACAGTATACCTGTGTAATAAATCTTCATTTTAAAAATAATTTTTCTCTGACTTTTCCAAGCCCTTATCATACAAGCTGTGACCTCTGTTTTTCTTAAACTAACAACCTTTACGTAGCATGTGATGTCTAAACACCGGCATTCTGACTTTTCCATACCCAGTTGACCACCCCGACCCTGGCCCTATAGAGGCTTTCTCCCTGCTGGACACCTTGGAGCTAGCCATTGCTTGTTACCTCCCATTTGTTTTTTCTATCTCAGTGTGAATGATTTGGTACTTCTTCTGTTAACTTAAATCCCATTTATGTGCTCAGTTTTCTAGCCTGCAAAGGTCATTTTGAATTTTAATCTAAAAAAAAATGATACTAGTCATCCTAATTAATCTGGCATTCTTGGAGAGTATGTGAGCATATCATCTGTACCAGTATCAAAACTGTTAAATATTTTTACTCTAGAAACCTTGGAAACAGAAAGGTGCAGTAACCTAGGGATGAAGTTTTCAGGACTAGTGATTGTGGTTGCAAGTGTTCCACAAGCGGATTTGCAAAAACTTGTAAGAGAAGCAGTGAGGTAAAAAAATTAAGGGAAATAATAAGAGCTTTGTGAGACTCAGGAACATGAGAGAACAAAAGGAAGCAGAAAGGAGAAAAATAAAGATAGAAGCTAGCTGGATTTGGGTGCTTTCAAGATTCAGAACCTGATGTTGATATGCAAGTGTAGAATGTATTTGTTTAATGTGAAGCATGTTGTTTCATTCAAAATCCCAGGAAAAAGGCTGCTGAGTGCTGGACGTCAATTAATATTCTTCCAAACGACTGGCAGGAAGCCACAGTGGACGTCTAGTCAGAGACAGTGTGTCACACTACTGTTGACTGTAAAATTAATTACCATTTCTAAACAAGAACTCTGTGGTGCATATTCTTCAGGCATACTGCACTGCCCTCCTGGCATTAAAGGTTACAAATAGTTATTTTTTTAAGCATCCTTTAGAGAAATCACAAGTGAAAATATTAACAATCCCAATAATAATAACAACAAAAAAGCACATGGCATGGTGGGGCGAGTCGACACTGTGAAGACAGGGCTGAATGTTAAGAAGTGTCACCTACCTAAAGTAAGTGTTAGACATTCACATGATGGCATCAGCTGCTGATCCAATGCATCTGGAGCTGCCCTGTCACTGAGGCATTGCTAACCCAGGCAGCGACACAGACAAAGCTGCTTCATCATTAATGTCAGTAAAAGGATCTGGAGGAAAAATAGAGAGTCTCTGGAGACCTTGTCTGGACTTCTTGGAGCCCGGACAACAGTCTTTTCCAACAGCAGTCTTTCCCACTCTTGTAGCAGCTGCAGCAAAGGGAGAAAGGGAGCCTTGACTTAAGTTGTCACGAAGTTCAAAGAGGTGAGAGTAGTCCCCTGTGATGAACCTTTGCAGTCAGCCTTATTAATGGGGAGTCCTTTTTATGGCTTTTTGAAAATATCACATTTATGAACAGTGGTAAATTATCCTGGGTTATTGTTTGGCATGTGTTGACCAGTCAGGTTTAAGCTGATAAAATTAAAATCTATCTTGGTTATGAGGCTAAAAGAATACAGAATTTCTCACTCTTAAGTCATAGCACATAGATTTAAAATAACACTGTCAATCTATGGAAATGCAGTTCTGGCTCTTACTTGGGTGCAGACTGGTTCAAGGATCATATTCAGTGAGAAGTTATTAATGTTTCACCTAAAGGACACATCAAATGCTGTTCTACAGGGGTCTGTCTAGGGTGGTGATATTTAACATTTTATCAGTGACTTGGATGATAAAATGTAGAACATGCTCATAAAGTTTCATGGAGGACCACTAAGTTGAGAGAGATAACAAGAATCCTAGAGGATATACTTATAATTCAAGATGACCTTGAAAAGTCGGAGACAGAGTCATTAACGACCAGGATTATGACCACTGTGTAGCCTAAAATTGAGGTTTAAATGACTAGATAATGAGAGAATAGATTTGAGTATACAAAGATGAAATGTAATAAATACAAATGATGTGATAAATAGCAGTTACTCTGGGAAGAAATGCAGATGATCTTGGAATTTCATATGATATAGAGGATTATGAAGTGTCTAGTGCTTTATTAGTTAATTTAAAAGAAACATAACAAATTGGAAACTATCCAATGAAGCCCCAGACTAAAGACCTATAAAAAGAAAAGTGGAATGAATGCCGGTGGTTCAGGAGAAATTGAGACTAAATGGCACCGAATATGCAATTAAATTGCTAGTATCTCTTGTTAAAGTAAAGATATATAATTTTCTTCAGTTTCTGATCCCCAATTGTCTTTCTTTTGATTATTCTTCTATTTTCCTTTTATTTAGAAGTTATGATACATTCATGCAATGATTTTAATTTTGTTGTAGAATTCATGTATAGTCATTTGAAGGACTTAATCCTATACTGATTGGCTGCTGTCAGGATCTGAACAATCACTGAAGAAAAGTCTTGCTCGCTGCAGCTGACAGAGCTGTATATGAGATATTTTCTTGGCAACACTGGGTAATCCCCTTTGATCAGAAGACTGGTTTCCACAGACTACTGTTTTTAACTTATTAGCTCACGTCGTTTTGCAGTGGTGGGCCAGGAAGTCCACTGTCCTTCAAGTGCACTTGACTATATTCACCTCCATCGTCCTCTTCTCTCTTTCTCTCCTCTCTTCCCTCCATCTTCTTCTTCTTCCAAATCATCACCTTGTACTTCCATTTCCATTTCCACATACGATGTTTGCTTCTGCTTTAGAAAAGTGTGTAAAAATGACAGAGCGAGAGTCTGAACCCAGATAACAGGCAATGGATCTGTATGCACTTTGAGGAATAAACATCTTCAGTTTCAGGTAGTGACTAAACTCCATAGCAGAAGAACCACAAACTCCAGTTACTGAGAACTCTTGAAGCGTGAATTCAGTTACATAAACACTTTTGATTTTCATTATTGTTTTCTAATTCTTAATAAAAAAGTAATCTACATTGATGTGCCTTGCTACCAGCAGTTGACTGCATGTTAGAATCACCTCAATCATTATTGTTTTCTAATTCTTAATAAAAAAGTAATCTACACTGATGTGCCTTGCTACCAGCAGTTGACTGCATGTTAGAATCCTGCTGCCTATGCTGCAATCTCAAGAGATCATGAGATTCAGTTTTAAGGAGTCTGGAGTGGTGCCTGGGAATAAGGATGGAAAAGCAGGGCTGGCTTTACTAGTTCCTCAGGTAAGGGTCTTACACTATTTGGCAGAGCCAGGAACAACATATGTCAGTACTCACATTTGTGTCTGCTTTTAGTGGTCCTGTCTTCTTTCTCTGCCTCTAGATGTCTTCCATGAAGTCTTTCACTCTTTCATTTGTTTGTTTGTTTTACATCCCCACTGCAGTTCCCCCACTTCCCAGTCCCTCTCTCAGTACCTCCCCTGTACCCATCCCATCCACCCCTCTTCCATTTCTATTCAGAAAAGGTCAGGCCCCCATGGATATCAACAAAACAAGGCTTATCAAGTTGTAGTAAGACTAAGCACCTTATCTTGTATTAAGATTGTGCAAGATGACCCAGCATGAGGAATAGGGTCCTAAAAGCTGGTAAAAGAGTCAGAGACTGTCCTGTTCCCACTGTTAGGAGTTCCACAAGAAGACGTAGTTACACACCTGCAGATTTCTCTCCAGATCGTATAAATCTTTCGCCTTTTGTCACTTTACTTTCCACCTTCGATGCCCAATGTCAACTGAGTGTGATCCCACACTTGGCTGTCTCCGACTCTTACTGGAGATACCTTTTTTACTTTGACTCAGCTCTCAGATACTTGTGTTGTCCTTCATGGCTTGTATTTTCTCTTGCTGTGAAATGAGAGGATAGTATGGAACAGGTTGGAATGTGGAAATAACCACTCCATGCTACCCTGTGGCCATATTGTAACCATCAACTGAGATAGGTTATGATGTGAGAAGAATCTCTGTGTAGAACCCCAATGGAATACAACACTTAATGTTATACAGACCATGGTGTTTACCTCCTTAATATCTAAGCCAATACTCTGTTTTATGTGTTTTTTCCCCAGTGCTCACAGTTATGTTAAATAAATAAATCCCAAAGCCAAGTCTGTATTGTTCATTTATTGGATTTTACCAGACATTTTAAATCAATCTACTTTAAAAGTCACTTAAACTGAAATCACTGGATAAGTAATTGTTGTGGACAAGTTAGTTTGAAATGACAACTTCAGTCAAAACTCTAGAGCCTGGAGATCAGAATGGAATGAAGTGTCCACTGCCAGCCGGCATTCATCAAAGCCTCTTTTTTCTGCTACTACTGTGTGGCACAACCACAATGCGTTTTTTCCTATTGAAAACTGCTAAGAGGTTCAGCACACATTAGTAGTGTTAGCATTCAGGCATTTACACTGGCCTGCCTTCGGGGACCTCGCAGGACATGTCAGCAGCAGCAGCCAAGATGTGACACTGTGACTACTGCCACCACTGAGTAGAGTGCTCTCCCTATGTATGTGCGCTGTACCCTCTTCTAAAAAGCAAGTCCTTCTCCCCCACTTCCTCTTCTTCCCGCTCTCGCTCAGAGGCCGCCCCTTCACCCTTCTCCCCAATAAGCTCCCCTGTGATCTCTGTTGCATGGTGTGACTTTGTGGTGCCCCTTAGTTCCTACTAAAGGTTACCCTCTGCCATGAACTATTACAAGTAGACTACAACTTGTTTGATTAAAATCTCAAGCTAGGTATTTGATGTGTGAATAATGCTTTATTCACTACAGTCTATACAATAACTGTTCACTAAAATTTTATCATTGGAAAATGTCTTAACATTTGTGTTTCTCCTAGATTATTCCACCTCATATTTTAAAAATAGCACTTCTCCTTCCATGTCATTGTCCTCTTCCTTCCATTTGTTTTAGCTTTTTTTTGCCTTTAGAAGGAGAAGGGTGACTGGTGCCTACCAAAATCTAGAGTAATCTCCAGTGACAAAATCCAGCTTGTTATCATCTTGAATGGACTTTGATGGGCTTAGTAAAATGATTTGCTCATGCTCAATATCCTAGGTTATACCCTGCTTGCTTATCTTGCTTGAATTCATCATCAAAGGGAGAAGAATACAATATGTAATTATTGATAAGATCAATCAGTTTATTTGGCACAAATTCCAAGATACTTTAAACTAGTATCACAGCTATGTTGGAATAATTTTAATTAAAATATTTCAATTAAAATATTAATGTAGCATATGAGACTTTAATCACTCAAGAATATATCATGGTGATTATATAGTTATATATATATATATATATATATATATATATATATATATATATATAGTTATATAGACTTTCTGTCTATGAAACAAACTTAAAAAGAGTTCAACATCTTCAAAAAATTGAGTGCCACAGAATCTTACACTTACATGTGAAAAACATCTTCAGTTTTCTCTTTAGCTAGAGTGAAGGCAGACAGATTTCTTTATGGTCTTTGAACCTGCAATTTCCGTATCCTTCCTCGTCTTTTATTATTTTACCTTTCCTTTTGTCACCCAGTGAACCACTACCTTCTTTTGATCCTACTTTCAGCTTTGAAGGTAAGTGCCTAAAATTATTTAAATTTAGGACTTTATTAAAAGAAGTATCTTGAACAGACATTCTTAACTCAATATAAAAAAGAAGAAGAAAATGAGGTAATGTGAAATGTCCATGTGTCCAAGACAGTTTTCCTTCAGAAGACAGAGCCAGTCCTGAACTTCTGCTTGGGCTTCTTCCTTGGGAGCAGGAGTGGGGGTGGGAATCCTAGGTGAGCCAACTCCTAGGTTTAGATCTATTATATTACTCCTGGCTTCTGCTGAGGCCTTGGTACTCCCTGGAGATGTTTTACGCCTATTAATAAAAAGATAGTACAAAATTGAATAATGGTGTCTGCTTCCATAAAAAGGAAAGAGACTCAAGGGACTCTGCTCCCAAAGTACTTTCATAAATAAGGAATTAATGCCCACCACTAATTTTCTAGTCTTATTTTTAAGACTAGAATCATATTTTCCAGTTAATAGTGACCTATTTTTGAGCAAGATTCTCATCCTGTTCCATGCCTTTAGGGAAATGATTGCTACACAGCGGGGCCTCTATTTTCAGCAGATGGAGTAACCTGTCCATTGCGGTCCTACGTTTGCTGCACTGCTTGCTTTTCATGACTTTTCTCCCATTCCTGTGCCCACCACCTCAGATGTGGTTGATAAAGTTATCACAGAAATGATGAAACATTGTTTCCTGGTGTGTCAGTGGTTTTACTTTATGCTTGGATTACTACCTGAAGATTTTTCTGGTCCCAGTGGTTTTTTTTTTTTTGTTTGTTTGTTTGTTTTTTGTTTTTAAACAAATATGTATCTATTGGTCATATTGAGTTTGGAATACACCTAGAGATCTTTGATGAAACTATGAAACTGATAGAATTAGTTATAGAAAATTAGTTATAGAAAAGCACTTTAAAGTTAACATCGTCCCTGTGTAGATATGCCATGACATTTCCTGAATTTGTATGCAAGAAATACCCATTGTCTTTGATTTGGTAAAGAGGGAATCTGCTTTATCATATCTGACTCCAATCTCTGAAAAGAAGTTCATTTATTTTGTTCTAGTAGAATAATGATGAGAGTGTCCCTTTTAAAATAAGGATGGGTGGGAAATATATATGTATATTGGGTTTATGACATGAGCAGATAAAGTATTTACTAATGGTTCAAAATGTGATGTTTTATAAATGCACAAAGGACAATAAGTTGAGGTGACAATGGGCAAATAGGACTCAAAAGACAATGAACAAATGGGACTCGAAAGGAAACAGGACCTGAAATAACAACCATCATACAGCAAAAGTATTTTGTGTAGTTTATCTAATGAAGCATAGTTATATTGCCACAAACAGAAAAGACCACAACATTTTTATTATCTTACAGTGTTTATGTAGGAATCTGGTTAGTTTTGCTGAGTTTTTTTTCTTCAGGATCTCACAAGACTGTCATCACTGTGTTTACTAGGCTGTGCTCTCAACCAGTGTCATCTTCTGAGCTTATATGAGTGCTGTCAGTGTTCCACTCTGCAGGCTGTATATCTCCATCTCTCATTGGTTTGTGGTAGTATGCCACCTTCCTCTTTACAATAAAGCAACTCACAGCATAGAAATTCTCTTTATTAAAACCAGAAAAAGAAACAGAATCTTTCCTTAAAACATACATTACATCTGTATAATACAATCACAAAAATATGAACACACATATCTCAATTAAAAAAAAACAAAACCCAGAAAGGATGAACTTAGCAGCAATGCACATAAAACAATATGTGTAAATTAGATATGTGGGCCAAGTTCAACAACCATACTTAATCAGGATAAAATCTTACTGCAGATGCATTTTGAAGAATCAGTTCTTATACACTTAGCCTCAGTGCAGCTAGAAGTTTTCCTGTGTCCTGCCTGGTCTGCAGCTGCTCAGACCCAAGTAAATACACACAGACTAATATTATTTATGAACTGTATGGCCATTAGCTCAAGCTTATTACTGATTAGCTCTTAAATTAACCCATAATTCTTATTTATGTTTAGCCACATGGCTTGGTACCTTTTCTCAGTTCTGCCTTGTCATCTTGCTTCCTCTGTGTCTGGCTGGCAATTCCTGATTCAGCCTTCCTGTTCCCAGAATTCTCCTCTCTGCTTATCCCACCTATACTATACTTCCTGCCTGGCTACTGGCCAATCAGCATTTTATTTATCAACCAAATCAGAGCAACATACATTCACAGCAGGCAGAAAGACACCCCCAGTACCTCAGAGAATAAATGAATAAAGAAAAGACTAAGTAACAGAACCTTAGACTTGTTGATTCTAAGAAGTTCTCCAGGTGTTCACTAAGCTACATGGTTTTCAGTCTCATCTTTGGAAACTGATTTAAGTGTCTTGATGAATCTTGATGTACAATTGTGGATATATCTAGAATTGAGACTACCAGAGTGCAGATCAGATCTACAGAGTATGAGCAGTGAAGTGCTGGCTGTTCTTTGTACAAGTTGGTAAATGCTGAATGGTACAAGGGCAGCGACTGGAGAACTCCCCAATAGAGGATGACAATGGGTCACTCACTTTGAAAATCATTTGAGGACAAAGTTTTAGTGGAGAAAATAAGAAAAGTTGAGAATGGATTCCTATATCTTTAACTATATATTGAGGAAATGAAACATGTTTGAAATTAAACATGAGGTAGAAATTATGATGCATGGTTCATGTGTTACACAGGGCAAATATGGGGGTAGATATAAAATAGTGACCCCTAGATGGGAAGCTTTAATTTTGAATTTCAGAAATAGAACGTGTGAAGAGGAAAACAATCGTGGACCTAGTTTATATGGGTGGAAAGAATATAACTTGAACCTACCAAAGAGCATGTGATTATAATCCACTTACATTGATAAATGAGGTTATATGAAAACATACCAGAAAAGCCTGCATGTCATCCATTCAGTGCCACATTGAAGGTTTTGTGGATACTTTTATATCAAATTGGAATATAAGAAAAATATATCTTCATGGCCTCTATAATAGGCATTTCTTTCTTTTGTATACTGCATTGGCAGGCTAAAAGGGCTGAGCGTGTTGATTAACTATCCAAATGTTTAATCAATATAGCAATAGCAAGATGTATTCTGGACATGAAAGACCTTGGAAAGGTCCCACTTGCCTTATTCTCCACTCCCCAAGAGGGATATCAATGAACTATTACATGGTCCCTGCATATCAATGTAGCAAGGCTTAGATAAATACAATGTTAATGGATAATTGTGGGTCACCTTGTCAAAATATGTTAAATGCTCCGTGAGTATGTTTTTTTTTCTCCTTATTAAAAATGACAGTAAACTGTGACCTTGTTGATATCAAACATACTTTCAGGAAGCAAATATTATTATTCAGTCTGTAAAAAGGCTTATTGATTTATGAGTCAAAAATTAATTAGAATTAAATTATAAAACATACGTTGTGTTGATAGAAATGGTAATTGCATGGCAAAGTGCTAAACAGTATAACTTGCTTTAGGAACAATACCTTTATGAACATTCATTCAGTACACACACAGAAACAGCTTCCAAATGATTCATCAGTAAGGCTTGTGTCCCTGGACATCTGGGATATCAACAGCATGGAGTCAGGGAAAGTTCACTGGGTGACCAAGGTCCTTGGACTCTGGCCAAGAATATGCCATCTGTCAGGATGGTCGTATATACAGGAAGCCTGAGGCTTGGACCCCTGCCTCCCCCAGATCTATTCATAAGCCATAAACGCCCACACGGATCCTCCACTGTTTTCGGTGCTGACGAAGGACAGAGGCTTTCTTGTCATCTGGTGCCATGAGTCACAGTTGTGGCACTTGGGACTTAGGTTCCAAGTGCTGCTTCGGCAGCATGACACACAGAATGGAATGGGTTAGATTGGCAGTCATATTTGAGGTTTTCTTTTCTATCCTTTTTCAAAAAAAAAAAAAGTTTCTAAAGAGACTGGTAAAATGAAGATGGCCAAGAATGCAGATTAGGAAGGGAATGCCAGATTTTGTCATTTTATCATTTGTTGCTACTAAGCCTAAGATAATGCTAGGTTGAAACTGAAAACGGGATAAAAATGACATAATTGGCTAAGATTTTTCTTCACTACAAAGCCACTTTTCCCCCGCTGAGAAGGAATGTAAAAATATTTAAAGCCATAGGTTGTGTGCTACAAGATGCATGGCTACAGAAAGCATTATGCTACTTTAATGGGTCATGGTAGGAAAATATGTTGTATAAGTATAATGTACACATTTAGAATATGTAATAAAGGGTATTGTCATCTTTAAAAATGAAAGAAAACAGCATAAATAACTTAAATGGGAGCCTCTTAACATGTCAGTGGTTTTATTAGGGGAATAGTTTCACTTTGTATACACATCTTCAATTTACCTCTGGGCAGTCGAGTATAAAGTAACAATTTACACATTATAATGAAAGGGAAATGTCTCAATTTAAAAATCTACTATGTGGTAGGAGGACAGAGAGCTCCTACATAAAGGCATACCATTCTTTCACATGTGGAATTTGAAGTACAATGAACATATGTATACACATGCAGTTCTGAGATCTTAGGTATCAAGTGGATTTTCATTTGATGTCATAATTCTTTTTTCATTTGAAAGTAGCAACTTCCACATGTTTCTGGTTTCTGTCTGAATTCTTTAAAAAACAGAAATGAACAGCACAGGGTCGTCCTTACCCACAGCCTTTAAAGTGTTCTTTAAAACATTTTTAAAAAATTTAAAAACACTTTTAAAGTGTTCTTTCCTCCAGACCAGAGTCAAATGAGCATTCAGAGTTTTAAGAGTGCCTGGAACCAAATGGAAATTCCTCAGATTCTGGATGATAACAAGGAAGTGAGAAAGCAACTTCCTGGAGGCCATGCATCAAGGAGGTGGCTGGACCAGGATGGGTGGAAAGCCAGCTTATACAGGCAGTTTCCATCACACAACGTTGCCCTCTTCAAAGATAGAGCAGTCATTCGTTCCTTCTTAGGCACTCCTTCCTCACTGGCCTTCCCATAAGAACATGTAGTGACACTACATACATACATACATACATACATAAGCAGATGCCATATGAAACACAGTATATTATACCCTAATCTAAAAATTCATTGAAAAATATCAACTTGCCTTCCACTAAGCATATCATAGTCTCTGAAAATGGGAGATTCCTATTGTTGGCGCCATAATTTATTTTTCTAGACCTTTTTATGTTAGCTAAAACTCTACTGGAGAATCTGTCATGCATTTTTCTAAGCATCTTATGTTTAATAATTCATTTTTTCTTCAAATGAAATTAGCTCTCCTTGTAGGAGTGGGAACTGTTTTTCCTAAAACTCCCTCTTTCTGTTCCTCTTCTTTTCTGCAATTCTCCTTGCGCTTTAATCAGCATGGGCAGGCAGTATCTGTGATCAATACAAGATAAAAGAAAGACAAGAAATAAAAAAAAAAAAAAAAAAAAAAAAAAAAGATAATAAAGCCTAGATTTTTCCATAAGTTGCCCAAACTCACCAGCTGGTGAAGGCTGGCCCTGGGGTTCTAATAAAGAGAGCCAGTAATTCCTTTCATTACTAAGTAGAAGGCATTTCTTTTTCTCTGCAGATGGAGTTTGTTCTGAGGCTGATTCCAGTTCCCGTCAGCAGCTTCACTCAAAGACAACCAGAGGAAGAAGAGCAAACATCAACGCTGTAGCCAGGTTTCCCCACCCTGCCTCTCATTCCGAGGACTCATGATCCAGGCCCCCCAGCCACTACTGCTGCTGCATGTCACATTTTGACTGAAGAAGTGTAATCAAGTCACCTGATTCTTGTCCCAACCCTATCCCAAGCTTACCTGGTTTTTCAACAGTTCATGAGGTTGCCAATAGTATCTAATACCACACTTGCACAACTAATATCAGGAATTCCACCATTGTGCCACATAGAAGCATCTATAAAGTTTATACTTGCATAGAGCTTAAGTGACATCTATCAAACTTACATAACTTTAATTCTTGTGGATAGATATTTCCCATAAGAAGGTTGATGTGCTAAATATAAAATTCTGTAGAAAATTATCTCATTGAACAGTTTATTAGTAATGATATTTAGCTTTTAAAAAATAACATTTTTCATTCTTTGGAAGTTTTATACATTTATGTAATGGATATTGATCATACCCATCTACTACTAATCTCCTTTCAACTTCCTCTAGTGGTCACTACGCCGTCACCTTCTCAACCTCATGTCTCCTTTTCATTTTAATTGTTAATGGTAGCCCACTCAGTCCAATCAGTGCTGCCCTACACTCACAGGTGTTCGGCCTTTCTCTGGGGTGTGAGCCACCTACCTGTAGCCATGCCACTAGAGGAGAAACGTTCTTTTCTCTCCACAGCTATCGAGTGTCAATAGCTCTTCCAGTGTGGTGGGACTGCAAGGCCCCTCCCCCATCAGTGCTGGAGTCTTGACTGCCTTGATCTTGGTCGGCCTTGTACAGGTGAATATAGCTGCTGTGAGCTGATGCCTTCAGCAGCCAAGTCGTCACAAGAACTCAGCATTTCACAGCTCTCCTCCCCACCTACCTGCTTATCCATTCTTTCTGTCTCCTTTTCTGGGAGGTCCTCTGAGCTTTGGATGAGGGGAGGTTGATACTGGTGACCACCCATAGCTGAGCTCTCAGAATCATTTATACTAGGCACATTTTCAGTTGTGAGTCTGCATTAATCACTACCCACTGCAAAAGAAAGCTTCTCTAACAAAAATTTGTGGCAACAAAATCTATGGATAGGAATATTATTTAGAATGCAGTTTGAACTGCATGAACATTTAGCAAAGTAACAATGATAGGTTCCCTTTAGGGCCTGTAATCTCTCCAGCCATGGGCTTTGGGCCATGCTTACAGTTCTAGTTATGAAAACCCTCCTTTGGAGCAGGCCGCAAACCCAATTATAAAGTTATTTGTCGCCTCCATAACCACCATGTTACTGTGGCACCAGTGGGCACAATTACTAGGAGGCCAGTATTGCAGTGTGCAAGGTCTAGCACTGAGTAAGACTCTTGAGGCTTTCTCCACATCAGTCTGCATTTGGCTTTTAAAACATATTGTTAGCGTATACTCATTTCACAAAGTGATGGATTTCATTATGACATTCTTTTCATTGTCTAACCCTCTTCCCCATACCTCTGGTTCCTTTCCTTTTCCTAAACAGTTACCCTTCTAATCTCTCTTTCTCCTCTGTCTGTTCCTCCCTTCCCCCTCCCTATTTTCTCTCTTACGTGTGCATGCACACACATACACTTATACACACTTATACACACTTATACACACTTATACACACACACACTTTCACACAAACTTATTATAAGTCTTATATAACATGCCATTATATGTAATATTAGATATATATATATATATACTATGTGATATATGTATTCAATACTATGTGATTACACATATAAACACAGATACACACATAAATATTATAAATAAATCTGATTCTGAATATAAAACACGAGATAGTTGTCCTCGGTGTGGCCATTTAACATGGTAATCTATACTTTTATTGATTTTTCTGCAAATGACATAATTTCACTCTTTTTTATGATTGAATAACAACAAGTTGTGTGTGTGTGTGTGTGTGTGTGTGTGTATCATACTCCACTTGTTAATGATAGTTAAGGCCTAGAGAATTGGACTGAATTTAAAATGATTCAACAGGCACTTGAGAAATCAGTCTTCACTTGACAAACTGCTCAAAGTAATGATGTCATAGACGATCCATAAGTAAAAGAAAACATTCCTACAGAGGTGATGATGTTATTCATACTGTCCTTTAAAGTAAACTAGGTATGGTAATGTCTCCCTTATAAAATTGCCAGTGCTTGTGGCTCTTTCCTTTTATCCATCAGTCTTTTCTCTGAATCGCTATGAAGAACTTCTATTTTTGTTTGTACCTGATTAAGTTTGCTTTTCTCAACTAAATTTGTTCATGAATACACAATACAAACCTCCGAATGTTAAGTCCCTGAAGTTTCTACATTAAGTCCTTTAACCATTTTCAATTGCAGGTTTGTGTGGAGCTTTTAACCAACAACATGTTCAACATTGGACCATCAGAATCAAATGATTGTCACTAGTTTCATTACTTTTTAAGGTCACTAAAATGATGAAAAGGTATGTTTATATTAAAATTTAAATTATTTACACTCATTGAAATTGAGAGGACAAGGTTGCATGAGGCAAATGGCCTAATAGTCAACATTAGTTCATTAAACAAGCAAATCACAAATACATAAAATAATTCTCTGCTTTTTATTGTCAGAGGCTTCGTATTATTACATAAGCAGACAGAGTACCTCTTTATTATACATTTAAGCATTAGATGACTTTGCTAAGGTGAAGAAGTTTGCAGATTCCCTACTTCCACACTGTTAAAAATAGTCTACATTCTTGCTTCACTATAGATTTAGTACAGATTTGGGTAAATCTTAGACATGGAAACAAGTTTACTGTTAAGAAAACAAGAGAATTTCTACTTAATTATGTAATAGTACCAACCACAAAACAAAACATTTGAAAATATTTTCTGCTATTGTGTTCAAATTTTAATAATTTAGTACCTAGACTCATGTGACAATGTGATTACTGGTGTGAATATATGGTGAATTGGCTTTATATAGAATGGGTGAGACAGTTTCTCAGCAGAGTTCCTGGTATTCTGACTACTACAACCTTTCAGCCTCCTTTTCTGAAATATGTTCTCTGAGATAGAGATACAGGAGCTGTGATGTGTCTGCTGGGGCTGGGATCTCAACTGTCTGTTGATGTTTGCATTGTGTCCAGCTGTGGTTTTCTGTTATAATCTCAGAGTGGTCAGCCTTGAAGCCAGATACACACCACCAACAAAAACAGACTGAGCGGGTTCTATTTGTCTATATTTGTGTAAACACATACATACATATGTAACAAATATAATCAACAGTAAAGAGGCTATCAATGTGTGAAGGCAGAGGAGGGATTCAACTGGGTAACTGGGAAGGGTGTGGGAGGGGAAAGGGCAAGTAGTGTAATTCTATTTCAGTTTAAAAACCAAAATTAGCATAGGCAATTTCATTAAACCTACTTGTCCTGATAATTCCCCAAAGAAAACAGCCCAGAACTATAAAATAGCATGAGATTTGGATTTTTCTGGCTTGTCCATTTTTCTTTCTTAACACAAAGATTATTTTTTGATATCCTGTTTTTCTCCTGAACAAAAACTTTCTGTGGAGAAACACAAGAAAACAATTTTTCAAAAGTAATGCTTTCTTTTGTTAAGAAAGGCAAATGCTTTTATCCCCCTCATCTAGTTTTGTTTTATTAATAATCCTCATGATATGAAGAAAACAAATACTTACTGTTTTATGAAAATTAAGTGCAGGTGTGCATGTGTATGCGTGCGTGTGTGTGTGTGTGTGTGTGTGTGTGTGTGTGTGTGTGTGTCTTTTTAGAAGCAGGTTGAATCAATAACACAGACACAAACTCAGCTTTTGGCATTTGTACTATGTAAGCTAAAACTTTCCCTTCTCTAGAGAAGACCAGAGAAAAATAACAATGCATTTTAAAAATCATGTATTGTACTTTCATCATAAGTAAAGGGTATAGATTTATGTTGACTTAGCTGGCCAGATAAAAATATTAGAAAATCCAATTTTCTTTCTATTTCCCCCCCATAATTAGCAAGCTCTCTGTGAGGTGGTGACCAATGCGTTAAAAAGAGAAACTAAGAGTCCCAGTTCAGCCTCTCCTCTGAAGGTTCCACTTTCCTGGCCTGGACTTCATGGGAAACATTTTGCTTTTCCTGATCGTTTACCTTTTTTTCTACAAAACGGAAAAGGTAGTAAAACTCTCAGCTAGCATTCATCTTACAGACATGCCACAAGATGTATAACTTGGCATAGTTCTTAAAGGTTGAGACTTCTCTAACCTGATTTCTTTCATGTTCTCCTTCAAACTACAGCTGTTCTATGATATCAGTCCCTACAATGGAGGAGGGTACTGAATTACCCTGCTAGATGAGAACGTTTTATTCAGGTTATTGTTCCAGAAAAATAATTTGTGCTAGGACTAGAGTTGTAGAAAATAAATGTTATCCTTTTAGCATGTTAAAAAAGAAAGACCCTAGAATATGATTTCTTTTGCAAAGACCATTTGTTTCCAGGGATATATCATGCCTCTTTTCTCCTGCATATGCAAAAGGCCTTCTTCATTGTATGTTAGAAGATGCATAACTCCAAAAGAGAATGATGAAAAAGGTGAAAAAAAAAAAAAGGGATTCTGAGCAGTACTGATTAAAATAAATGTGCTCAGAAAAAAAGGCAGGGAGTAAATTAATACACTCCAGAAGAGCAGTAACTTATACACCAACAAGTTATTTTCGAGTTTGCCAAAGGAAATAATCTGCTGTCAACGGGGGTAATTGCCTGAGCAAATTCATCTCATCTTTACATCTTACAACACTGTCACCTTGTGAAAGAGAGAGAGAGAAAAGTGCACTACATACCAATTCAGAAGAGCTTTTTTTCTATATTTTTAAAAAATATTTCTTCATTCTCCTAGGCAACTAAAAAGAGAGAACACAAATACAGTTCAGAACTCAACTAATCTCCTGTGCCTTATCACTGAACATCAGAAAGATACACAAATTCCATGCCACAGAGGCCTAGGGGTGAGATGAGAAAGAATCCATGCAGATTGGCACAGAATTCTAATTTGCAATTTACCTAACACTGCCTCTGGTGAAGCAAGTTAGGAAGAAACTCTTGTGGAGGTTTGCTGTTATTATTAGCAGGAGAAAGCAACTGATGTATACATGCAAAAGAGCAAATGCAAAAAAAAAAAAAAGATAGAAAAAAGAAGGGAAATGAGGAATGTTAACCAGGATAAGTAAAAAGGGGAACCTCTTTTATCAGAATCATTTCTGTTTTCACAGAGAAAAGAGTAAAATCTTAATTAAAATATCAAATATATTTTACTTTTAATGTATAATTAGTATTTCAATTATTCCTTTGGTACATTCTACCACACTTGGGAAGTATAATTTTAACATCTGATGTATGGTTATGTGTGTTAGATTTTCTAAGGCTTTGGGAAGTTGAATTATTGAGGTGATGAGATGTGTAGGTATGTGTGAATTGGAGAGAAATCAGACTTTTTTTTTTTTGAGGAAGAAGTGTTAGGTGCTCATTTGCTGAAAAGATCTTTGATAGGCATGGGTGCAATTCTCCTATCTAAAGTAATTTTGGTTCACTATAGAAAAATCATTCACACATATAACTCTAGAAAATGCATATAGTTACACGTGCATTAAAGCTATGATTTGATCGACAAGTGGCTATGTCATATGGCATACTATAATAATGACATGTTAGCTGAGCACAGTGACATTACCTATAATTCTCCAATTCAGAAAGCTGAGACAATAGAATTGGAAGTTGGAGGCTGGCTTGGAGTTACAAAGACCCTTGTTTCAATACTTTAAAGGAAATGTTGATTTTTCTCTTTAAATTATTAGATATGTTTTAGAGAAAAGAAAGTTAGTATTCTCATAAGTTTCAACAATATTTTTGTGAATACAAACATGTGTTAACTTTTTTTCTCAAAGGTGACAGTTGAAAGTTATTATATATTTTTTGATGTTTTGTGGAGTCCCCTGGCAGGTTCTATGACAATAACTACCTGGCATTTAAAAGAATTGATGTAGATATGTATTTTCATTTGTAGTTGTTAAAAATAACACACTGTTTTTTTATGCATGATAAAACAAAAAGTATTTCACAGTTTGGCCACCCTACCGTTCATGTGTTCATTTGCTTTCCAAGAGCACTCTTATCTTACTCTATTTTCTGTCACTGTGGAGTTTCTGCTGTGTTTAACCAATATTTTTTCTTCATTTTTCTATTATGAAGATTTCTTCAGGTTGTTTTGCTTTTCCTTATACCCTAGCTCTGCTTTCCTTTCAAAGTAATAATATTTGGTTGGTCCTTACAGTGTGCATTGCCATTCCCACACAATGACTTTCAATCCTACTGTGAACAACATTTCTCCTGTATCAGTGTCCTATTTCCTGATGCTTGTTGGATTCCCACCTCTTTGAATATCATGGCCAACATCATGAAGTAAACATCTATAAGAGTAAAACCAATCTTTAATCTACTGTATGACTCCTGAGCTCCAGCCCAAGTAGACTGCTATTTTCTCCTGCATCTTTTCCACTTTTTGTTCAAAATCCAAGACCTGTGTTTTATCTAACCTTGGACTAAAATTCCACTACATTTTAATACCCTGGAATACCACTATACTTTTAAGGTTCAAGTCAATATCTTTTAGAATTCTCAACATCTCACCATTTTATTCCTGAGCACTCATCTCTTTAGGTATAAGCAAAGATAAGAATTCCTGCTTTGTATGTTATTATTGCAATTACTGAGTTAATCAAGTTATAACTCCATAACCAAGACAATGAGGAAAAGCAAATTCTGGTGGCCCAGACAAACTCCTATCACAGCAGAACTAAGCCAATCATGATAATAAATGTTGATTCTTATGAGCTCTTAATTATTAGTATTCCTGGATCTCATTGTTCCGTTTAACCCTTGGCATATACAGTGTACACTTTTGTATGGAAGACAAGGGAGGCAAAGTAACCCACTTTGCAGTCTTGGGAGGAACTGCCTAGGCTCAGTCTTTGTTTTCCCCTGAGAGTTTTATGGGTTTTAGACAGTTCATTTACCTGGTTTGTTTTGGTTTCCTTCATTATCTATGAACAGTGAAGTTATGATGGAAATTAGACGCGTTAATATGGATAAAGAATATAATATATAACCCTTAGTAATCTCTAGACATTATTATTATTATTATTATTGCTATTGCTATTATTATTAAATTTTGGGACATGTGACATTTTATTCACTATATTAAATGTTATTTGAGAGATGAAGCCAATAAATGATTTGTTTGTTGTTGCATACTCTCAAAGTGTTTAGTGCAACATATAATACAGTACAGTATTAATTACTTTTGTATTGTTGTAATAAAACACAATAATCAAACAAGTTATAAAAGAAAGCATTTAATTAGGTTTATGGTTTCAAAGAGTTTATAATTCATGATGGCTAAGTGGAAGCATGGTGATAGGAACAACTGAAAATTCACATTTTAAACCAAGTAGAAGGCATGGAGCACACTGGGAATGGAATGTGTCTTTTGAAGCCACAAATCCCACCTAGAGTGACTCACCTCCTTCAACAAGGCCACACCTCCTAATCCTTCCCAAAGAATCCCACCAACCGGGGTCCAAGTATTCAAACATAGGAGCCTATGGGTTCCATTCTCACTCAACCCACCATAGCGGCTTTCACAGAGGAAGTGGTGAATTAGTGTTTGTTGGATCAACAATTAAACTGTCTTGCTTTCCTGTTTGTATCCCTTTATTTGTTATTCTTGCTTTGTTACTCTAGCTAAGACTTCAAGCACTATAGTGAATTAAAGGCTATACTTCAAATCAATACCTCTTATTTTTGTATTGTATAAATTACTTCAGACAATTAGAATATAGGATTTTCAGAGCTTTCTAGGCTTATCTTTAAGCATAATTTAACCCATTCAGTTATTTAATACTCTTTCCAATTTTGACAGTTTAAAATCATGTATTTTTTCCTAGAGTAACAATATTTACATTTAGTGTTGCTCCTTTTATTTACATTTTTTTCATACAATGTGTTTTGATCATATTCCTTCCCCTCCTCCCAACTCCTTCCAATCCTTGCTTTGAAAAGAAAGTCTTTTTGGTCTTATTTACCTCAGTTATTTTTTTATTAATCCTTATTTCTTTCTGTATATATATGTTTGTTTATGAATGTTTATATATATATATATATATGCACATGCCTTGGCATGCGTGAAGAGGTCAGAGGAAATAAACAGGAATTCTTTCTTTCCTTTTGCGAAGTGAGTTTCAGGGACTAATTTGGGTTTATGAGGCTTTATGGTCAACCACCTTATCAGCTGGGCTGGGTACCCATGACCTGGTTATCTCAGTTCTCCACATTGCACGGTTTTCTGTGAAGGTTTCCATTTGCTCTAAGGAGAAGCATTTCTCTGAAATACTCTGGACACAAGGTAGATATTCCAGTCATAAGATTCTTAAGGACATGATTGTGGTGTAAGATTGTCTAAAGTTTAACAGTGCATTGTGTTCTTACACAGAACTTGGGTTTGCTTCATGAATTTTCTAGTCTCCCTTGTTTTTCTTATAATTTTATCATTTGAGAATATCAACCCTCCATTTCCCCTCCAACTTCCCTTGCAATAGCCCAACATGTCCTGCTCCAATTTTATAGTGTCTTCTTTTTAATTTTGTTGATAAACTACTAAGTCTAGTTAGTGATACTCATATGGGCACAAAAGTGTTAGGCCACTAATTGGTGCATGGAAGCCTACCAGTGGCCAAACCCTCAAAGAAGAATGATTCTAACTTTCCTGATAGCTATTAATTGAAAACAGGTCCTTGGTAACGGCTAAGGCTTAGAAGATATCGACCAGTTCAGGAAGATGCGGAGGAATGCTGTGAAAGGCTGTCTAAGGGACATAACACACCCATTTCACTCATGACCTCACAATAGTTGGAGTTACCTGCAAACAATCAAGACAGCCCGATCAATGCTTTGTAACCTGAATTACCATTAAATGAGGTCATAAAATGGTGTCTTGAGAAACATTTGTGGTTTCTCAAAATCATATCAAGGATGCTGGGAATCTGTAGGGTGATAAGTAGGGGAAAATCCCACAAGATAACTTTTTGAGAAGTGGAGATCATCTGACATATGTGGAAATTAGATACTATGCTTTTTCTGGAAGTGTGCTCTCTACTTTCATTTAGTGGTTTTTTTTTTTGTTTATTTGTTTCTCCTAATTTATTTATTTATTTTTTGCTTTTGAAAAAAGTTTAAATTTCTTTAGATGTATATATTCACTAAAGAATTAGATGAAATTATTTTCCTACTTGCTTATTCCAGAGATGTTTGGTATCATTCTTAGAGCTTAATCACTCATGTTCCCAAAAATGCAATAGAAAGAGACTCTTCTGTCCCGCCTGTAGCAGGAATCTTAAAAGGTCTTAATAAAAACAAACCTGGAGCCAGGTATTAGGGTGAATGCTGGAAGATCAGAGAAGCAGAACAAGCCACAGCTTCCTCACCTCGCCAATTCTTCAGCTGATCCTGTTTCCTCAGACTGGAAGCTTCTGTGTCCTCATCCGAATGGATCTCAGCTGAACTCCTGCTCAAAAGTCTAAAAGCTTAACCAGCCAAGAGCTTCTAGTTTCTGGTCTTCACGCCTTATATACCTTTCTGCTTTCTGCCATCACTTCCTGGGATTAAAGGTGTGCATTAACATGCCTGGCTGTTTCCAGTGTGGCCTTGAACTTACAGAGATCCAGATGGATCTCTGCCTTGGCAATGCTAGGATTAAAGGCGTGTGTGCCATAGTTTTCTGGCCTCTATATCTAGTGGCTGTTCTGTTCTCTGACCCCAGGTAAGTTTATTAGGGTGCACAATATTTTGGGGAACACAATATCACCATACCCGGTGTCCGTCCCAGCTTGCTGACCCGGCTTGCTGTAATACTCTATCCGTGAGGTGGAAGTAGAGTTAACAATGGATCCACTGAGTCCAGCTATGGGGCTAGGCTCCTCATGGGTCTGACAGACCAAACTAAGAACAAGGTCTAGTGTGCTGCTTGTGACACAGGCAGGTGGGCCACCGCACTGAGAATGACTAAGAACAAGAAGGAATGGCGCGATTTCTAGGTGTCTTCCAATGTGTGCTAGCTTTTGTTGCTGTGATAAATTATTGACTACAAACACTACAGGAAGAAAAAAATTGTTTGTCTTATGATTTTTAGATGTTTTAACACTCACAGACATACCCAAAGGTGGGTCCTGCTGATATTCTAGGCTCTTCTCAATCTAATCAAGTTGGCAATGAAGATTCACCATTTTAAAATGTGTGGCTGGGCCTTTTGAGCATTTGGGAGCATATTTTTTTTTTTTTGAGGGGGAAGGACTAATGGCTATGAGAACTATTACTTCTTAAATACAGTGCTTAGCATTAGTGTCTCACTTTGAAATTAACAAGAGAACTATTCTTTAAAAAATAAAATAGGAATCAAGTAGAAAATAAAAACACATTGATTACACAGTGATAAAACCAAATCACTTTCACTTAAGCAATTATTTGTTCCAGGCTATATTTTCAAGGGTCTTTGCATGGAAAACAATTGTGGAAGTGAAGAGGATGTTATGTGGAACAAAGAACTGTCATACAATACCCCTTAGAGATTTAAGTTGACAAAACTCAGGATTCTCTTCAGTAATTCAATCCACTTGACATCCATCTATCCTGTGGCCATATTTGCTTTGCTCTTTGGAGATCATGCCTTGAAAAATACATGTACTGTAATTACTGGGGCTGGTAAAACACTGTGTTCTATTGCTAATGCCCTAATAGGTCTTTATCTCTAATCCAGGAACCTTGTGCATTTACCAACATCCATAAAACTATGTGAGTTTAGCTAGTATTAGGAATTAAAAGACACAATGAAAACAAAAACAACATTGAGATGCACTCTAAAACAATCAAATAAGAACTCATTCAGAACTGAGAGATCTAATATGTCATCAACATCTTTCTGACCAAGTACTCTTTGTCAGTATGCTTAGAACATTGGCACATATTATCATATAAAAGGAAAATAATAATAAATCCCATTAGTTTCAAATAACAAATAGAATTTGCTGACATAGTGTCATAAAATTCTGGCTTATAACAAAATCATAAGAAAAATCTTTCACTTCAAATCTATTAAGCAACAGCAACTCTTGTACAAAAGGACACAAATAAACTATAGAATTTCTAAAATAGTGTTATTGAGAACCTCATAATCATTTATGTATGCAAGATTCAGTGAATACAGTGGTCAGAAGAAATCACACTGGTTTCAGTGCTTATCTTAAGGAGAATGAAATAACATAAGAAGTAAAATTGCTAACTTGAAGATAGAAAAATAATAAAAAAGATAACATAAAGAAATAGAAAAATAATTTTTATTTTTTGTTTTCTTTTTATTTTAATTTTTTCATTTTATATACCAACCACAGTTCCCCCTTCTTCCCCCCTCCTGCACCCCTCTACCCCCCCCCACTCCCCATCCACTTTTCAGAGAGGTTAAGGCCTCCCATGTGGAGTCATCAAAGTTTGGCATGGCAAGTTGAGACTGGAAAAAGCCCCTCCTCCCTGCAGCAAGGCTGAGCAAGGTGTCCCACCCTAGGGAATGGGCTCCAAAAAGCCAGTTCATGTACCAGGGATAAGTCCTAGTCCCACTGCCAGGTACTCCACAAACAGACTAAGCCACACAACTGTCACTCACATTCATTGGGTCTAGTTCGGTCCCATGCAGTCTCCCTAGCTGTCAGTCAAGAGTCCATGAGCTCCCACTAGCTCAGGTCAGCTGCCTCTATGGGTTTCCCCATCATGGTCTTAACCTCCCTTGTTCATAGAATCCCTCCTCCCTCTCTTTGACTGAACTCCAGGAGCTCAGCCTGGTGCTTGGCTGTGGATCTCTGCATCTGCTTCCATCAGTTACTAGATGAAGGTTCTATGATGACATTTAGGGTAGTCACCAATCTGATTACAGGAGAAGACCAATTCAGGCACCCTCTCCACTAATGCTAGGAGTCTAACCTGGAGTCATCCTTGTGGATTCCTGAGAATATCCCTATCACTAGGTTTCTCCCTAACCCCATAACGGCTCCCTCTATCAAGATACCTCTTTCCTTGCTCTCCTTCTCCATTCCTCCCCCAAACTCAACCATCCAGTTCCCACATGTTCTCATCCCCCATTTCCTCCCCTGTTCCTTCTCACCACCAGTTAACCCAGGAGATCTTATCAATTTCCCCTTCCTAGGGAATAGAGTGGATTCCAAGGATCCATGTGTGCCCCTCTTAGGGTCCTTCTTGTTACCTTGCTTCTCCGGGGCTATGGATTGAGGCTTAGTTATCTTTTGCTTTACATCTAATATCCACTTATGAGTGAATACATACCATGTTTGTCTTTCTGGGTCTGAGTTACTTCACTCAAGATGATTTTTTCTAGTTCCATCCATTTGCCTGAAAAGTTCATTGCTTTTTACCACTGAGCAATACTCCATTGTGTAAAAAATATACCACATTTTCTTTATTCATTCTTCAGTTGAGAATTGTTGAGAGTTCAGTTGAGAATCTCGGTTGTTTCTAGGTTCTGGCTATTACTAATAGTGCTGTGATGAACATAGTTGATCAAGTGTCCTTGTGGTATGATTGAGCATTTCTTAGGTATATGCCCAAGAGTGGTATTGCTGGAGCTTGAGGTAGATTGAATCTCAGTTTTCTGAGAAACCGCCATACTGATTTCCAAAGTGCCTGTACCAGTTTGCACTCCCACCAACAGTAGGGGAGTGTTCCCCTTGCTCCACATCCTCTCCAACATAAGCTGTCATCAGTGTTTTTGATCTTAGCCATTCTGGCAGGTGTAAGATGGTATGTCAGTGTCATTTTGACTTGCATATTTCTGATGACTAAGAATGTTGAGTAATTCCTTAAATGACTTTCAGTCATTTGAGATTCTTCTGCTGAGAATTCTCTGCTTGGATCTGTACCCCATTTTTAAATTGGATTATTAGGTATTTTGATGTCTAGTTTCATGAGGTCTTTATATGTTTTGGAGTTCAGCCCTCTGTCAGATGTGGGGCTGGTGAAGATTTTTTCCATTCTATAGGATGCCTTTTTGTCTTATTGACAGTGTCCTTCACCTTACAGAAGCTTCTCAGTTTCAGGAGGTCCCATTTATTAATTGTTGCTCTCAGTGTCTGCGCTACTGATGTTATATTTAGGAAGTTGTCTCCTGTGCCAATGCATTCAATTATGCCATACAGGTTAGAGTTCTATCACTCAAAGGCATTTAAGAAATATTTATGAGCTAATGTTTCCCTCTAGAAAATATAGTAGACAACACAAAACTACTAGGAGGTGAGAAAATTTTCCTTGGAAGAAATCTGGGTTGTGGTTTTCTGTAATGTGGAATCTACTTGTTAACCAGCTCAGGATGCAGAGACCAAGTCTTGAAAGACATATATTATAGTCCAAGTGTTGAAGGGATCAAACTTGAGATATAATACAGAAATAAAGCTTGCCTTTCATATATCACTGCAAATATAGCCAAAAGCTATTAGAAATTACATGGCAATAATGATTTTTCAGGAGAGAATGAATGAATTAGTACAAACATTTTTATTTAAAACCTGGTAGACAAAAATGTGAGCTTCTTTTCCTTGGACTACTATGTATCAACTTCATGACTTCTCTTACTTGGTGAACATTTTAGTAAGACCTAGAATAGGAATTTGCATTTACCAATCACTTTTGTTCTAAGAACTCTCCCAAAAGTAGACATGCAGTATTTCATTTGTTTGTTTATATGCTTACAATCCAAGTAAGTTCATGAACTCTTTGAAATAGGGACCTTAACTTATGCACCTTTATACCAGGGTTTGTATGAAATAAATCTGTCTCTCCCATCATTCTTCCATTCCATTTCAGTTCAATTTAATTGTATAAGTGAGGGAAAAAGGATTGTGTGACCCTTTAAGACTTTCCAAGACTATAATTCCAAAGTCCATCCACACAGCTGTTAATTCAGACAAAATTTTAGGCTCAGTTAGTTGATAGATTATCCTTAAATTTAAAAGGTTTCATGTAGAAGGATTATTATATTTCCATCCAAATGTACTTTCTTCAAGATATGCCTAATGAATTTATTTTGACATTGTATCACATTGCAAAAATTGTAAATATATATTTTAATAAGGGAATACTGTAGCAAGACTTTTATGATTATTTAACTGGGTTCTAATTCACCTGAAGTGTTTCTTTCCTCAGGCCTGCCTCTGGCCAAAACAGTGTGAGAGCTGGAACTGACCACATATCTCAGTTCTCCATATTTTCTATTTATAAAACTAACATCATAAAGAGATGTTGCAAAATACTGAGGCTAAAATTAGCTGCAATAAAATAAATTCTAAACATAATAGGGTATTAAAAATTGATTGCCACAATACAAGTCAAATCACCTATTGTCAAATATATACAAGAAATATATTACATATAATGCTATTAATTCAGTTTAATAACATCCAGGGCACCAATGTTAAGAAATTGCAAAAAAAAAAAAAAGCACTAAATGGAATTTATAGAGCTGAATAAAAAGAATAATTATTAAGTAGGCTTGGGATGTTCCAGTTGGTAAATGAGGCTGTGAAATTGCCTTTTGTTAAAGAGGAATATTAATGACTATGTTAGTACTTGACTAATCTTTTATGATACTTAATCTGCTATTATGTGAAATGCTTTATACATCATCTTAGATGATAGTTTAGAAATAGTTTTAATGCCTATATTATACCTTCCTGGGGAATTGTAGTCTGTTGACTCTAATATTTAATGAAATAATTTAAAAATAATGTGTATAGTTAATGATAACAAAGAGAAACTACTGAAGTGTGCACAATTTTTATTGAATCAGTCTATTCTGTATAAACTCGGTAAATAGGTGATATTTGACCCAACAGAAACGTTATTTAACCTCTGTCCTGATAGCAATGTCCTTCTACAACTTCATGCACATGACTACTTTGCCTGCACCTGTTCCATGGCTGAATTATTAGTTCTGTGGCTTCTTGTTATGGGTGTTATGAATAGGAGCTATAACTGCTCTCACACCTTTGACTTTATTTTCTATGTGCATAATTCTTGAATCCTACCGCTTCAACAGTTTTTACATAATATTTTAAATGTATTTTTATTTACTTACTTAGTTATTAACTTTTTATTTATTCTTTGTGGCTTATACATCATACATCTGTATCCCATTTATCTCCTGTCCCTTCGTACCTTCCCTCTGCTCTTGTAACCTTCCTCCAAATTAAAGTAAAATTTAAGAGAAAAGAAAAAAAAGAGAGAAAGAAAGAGAAAAGAAAAATCTTATTGTGGAAGTTGTAGTGTGACACAGTGAGTCACACAGTAGATCCTTTAGTCCATATAAATTTACTTGCAAGTGTTCATTGCAAAGAATCATTGGTCTGGCCTATGGACTTGGGCACACTGTCGATACTGAGCCCTCACTGGGACTCATCTTGGATATCCTGATGTGCCCAGTAGGGTTGGAGATCCTACTGCTTTGGATCTGCAGTACCAGCCTCTTCACTTGCTCCATCAGAATATAGATGGGGTGGATGTTAAGGTTGGCCAACTCAGTAGCCTTGGTTCTGGGCCTGGGCAAGGTTGGTCAGCCTGCCAGCTCTCCCCTCCCCTCACCAGCAGGGTGAGCTTTCCAGCATTCATCCTGTGCAGGAAGGAGCTAGGGGCTGGCTATTTTTCCTGCTTTCATGCCCTCAAGACTGGTTCTCTCACACCTACACCACCAGGGCCAGCTCTACTGTGTTGCCCAGGCAAGGTACAGGGGCCACTCTCCTGAGTGCTGCAGCTGGTGAGGGACAAGGCTCTCCAGTTATGACCTCAAGGCCAGCTCTCCCACCTGTCACAGGTGGTGGGGGCAGAGTGTGGCATTACTTATGGCAGGTAAAAAGTGGGGCCAGATCTCCCATGCTCACATTCTTGGGGCTGGCTCACCTGCGCTCCTGTCAAATGGATCAGCTCTATTTTGCTCCCCAGGTGAGGTGTAGGACCCTCTCACCTGATGAGGGACAGCATCAGTTCTCTCTAGTGTTGCAGCAAGTGAGCCCAGGCCAGTGCTGTGCAGTCCTATCCTCTCGACCTTTGGTGGTAACAGGAGCCATGGACCAAGTCAGACCGAGGATCAACACAGACCAACACTGCAACAGGGCCACGGACCCAGGCAAAGACCTTGGTGGCAGCCCAGGCCAGTGTTTTCTAATTGCAGCTGCCTGGGGCAAGTAGCCCGAGGCAGGCCGGTGGGTTTCCTCCCATTCAGTTGTAATCTTAAAATTTTTAATGTAAACTTCATATTTATATGCAATGTATCCTGTTTATATCTAACCTCCACTCCTGGCACCCTCCAGACCTGTAAACATCTTTGAATATCATGTCCATTTGCTAATCTTTGTAGTTTTTTTTTCTTTTGTTTTTATTCTTTGCTCTTTGGGGGCCTACCTCACAGCTCCAAATAAATACACAGAGACTTATTCTCACTTTTGAATGCCCAACCTTTGCTTGGATTATTACTAGTCAGCTTTTCTTAAATTATCCCATCTGGGCTCTTACCTTTCTCTATTCTATATGTCTTTCTTTACTTTTTACTCCGTTTCTGGCTGTGTGGCTGGGTGACCGGCCCCTGGCGTCCTTCTCTCCTTCTCCTGCTCCTTCCTCTTCTCTGTTCTTCTCCTATTTATTCTCTCTGTCTGCCAACCCCTCCTATCCTTTCTCCTGCCTTGCTATTGGCCATTCAGCTCTTTATTAGAACAATCAGGGGTTTTAGACAGGCAAAGTAGCACAGCTTCACAGAGTTAAAAAAAAAAAAACATAACAAAAGAATGCAACACATCTTTGCATAATTAAACAAAGCTTCCATAGCATCAATGGACGTAACACATGTTCAGCTAATATTCTACTAGTCCGTGTGTGTGTGTGTGTGTGTGTGTGTGTGTGTGTGTAACCCACTGAGTATGGTTAGTGATAATCCCATAAGAAAAATGACTTTCCCTCCCTCAACAGCCATCAACTACCACCAGCTCCTGAGCTAGTGTGGGTCCCTGGTAAGCCCTCCTGTACTCATGCTGCACTTTCAATGGCTGGTTTTTATTTAGGTCTTGTTCAGGTGACATCAGCTTCTGTGATTTCATACGTGCGACTGCCATGTCAAATCAAGAAGACCACTACCCTGTCCTCTGGGTCTTCCATGCTTTCCCTCTCTTCCCTGTCCCTTGAGCCTTTTTGTGGGATGGGAAGGGGAGACTATATTTTCAGTCTTTTTTTCTTTCTACTTTAAAATATCCTAAACCTTTATTTTAATACGACAACAAAATTGCACTTTAAACATTTTTTGCCATTGTGTTTTGAATCCTATCTACATGTGATAATATTTATCACAATAAAATTATGATCCTATCTACATGTGATAATATTTATCACAATAAAATTATGAAATGTTAGCATGAAAAGCAATGGCTTTATAGTTTGATATTAACCTTTCATGGTGATTTTATCACCTATTATTATGATGCACTGAAAAGCAAGTAAAGCAAAACTTCAATCAGATGCAGATACTCTTTGAATGGGAGAGAATTGTCTTCTAATGAGTTGGTGGGGAGTGAAATAAGGGAGTGCCTGTGGGTGTCATATAGGGAATCAAAGTGCTCAAAGAGCTAAGAATGAAAACCTGGCACAGACTGACTTCATCAACCTGGATCAGAATTGAGGGAGTCTAGTAACAGGCAGTTTATTCCCAATGTATTTAAGTCCAGTATAGTTTGGAAAAAAACTCCAAAATGTTTCCTGGTGAAATACAATCCCCGTTGCACAAGGAAGCATAATTACATTGAAACTCAACTCAGGGTACATATCATTTCTTCCAAGAAGGTGGGTTCTAGAGACACAGTACCTATACTAGCTTAAGGAACTAAGTGTCTAGTCTGATCTTGTCATACAGATGGTGGAGAGTTCATTTGGACTATTAGCCACCTCTGGTCCTGGTTGTAGAAGCTTGATATGGCCTGGACCAACAGATAATGCAGACCACCAGGCTTTTAACCACTTCCAAGTCGCAGCTTTTTGGATGGAATAACAGGTTTATTCCTCTTTCCCCTTGGAAAGATAATCCTGTGTGCTTAATATTCCTTTTTTTTTCTAGAGATCTGTGGGCACAAGACCTTTGTACTATGCTCCCGAGAGTGTGACATGTTATCCTGGAATAAAGGAGAGTCCTGAAGTCCACACTGTGTGGCTTCAAGGTAAGCCCTTAATTTGTCACCACACTCAGACATTCATTTGTCAAACTGTGAGTTGTTATTTATGAATATGTACAGTGATGACTGTTTTCCAATAATCATTTCAGATACCAGGAATAATAGACCTGCACTTGTCCTGACATTCTTAGGGCTTATATTAACAATTAAGCAAATTAGCAATAATGCAATTTTGGGTAATGAAAGTTTCATAAACAAAATAATCAGACCAGTGTGATAGAAACACAAAGAATAGGAACTTTAGGGAGATGACATGAGTCAGGGTAGTCGTGAACAGGTTTATATTTATAACAGTCCTATAAGGGTTTTGTGGCATATAGTATGTGACACATATTGACTCTTTGCTACAAAAAAATCTTAGCTCTTATACTTATATTGTTCTTCTTCTGTCTGAATCATTCCTTATACCTTTCTGCTTCTAGGCATGTGTGAAACACTGGTTATCTCTCAGCCTTGTGCCTCACAAATCTGTACAGTACATCTCTAGAACACCAGAAAACCACAGTACTCTTCATTTAAAATATTTGCAAATAGTTGGCATTTAATTGTGTGTAACATAATAACATCTTTTGACATACTTTATTTTGAATTTTTGTGTATTGCTTAACTTCCATCTATTTTGTTTCTTTCAGGTAGATTGTAAGTTTTCCAAGGACTAGGCAAGGTGTTTGTTCTGGACTCAACAAAACAGTGAGAGAGAAATTGTATGTATTTAATTTGGTGATAAATTAGCACAATACTTACACCATTTACTGTAGAGCTTATATCTAAAAGGGATTATCTTGAATCAAGTGACTTAGAGACCTGGGGATTGGTATGGCAATTTAGATTAATATTTATATTGCATGCAAACTTTGATTACATGAAATCTCTAAAACTCCAAGGTAGGTGTTAAACCTCATTGTGAAAATACAATTTTTATGTAAAACATTAGTCAAATATATATTTATTAAAATATATAGTGGCAAAATGGTGTCTTATACAGGGTGTTTAAAATACTGCATATATAATGAGTGTATATAATTTTGAAGTGCTAATTATTGCTTCACTGCATGCAATAGGAACCAGCCTAACACACAAGTGCAGTCACAGCACTTTGTTCTAAACTGTCATGTTGATGAAACCATAATGTCTGGTTCATTTCCTTGATTTGGTAATTGTAGCCATGAAGAAATACTGAAGTTTCTTCAATGTCAAAGTCCATAACATCTAATTTGTATACAGCTCATAAATACTAACATTTGTCTATGCAATTCTTTTGCTTTTGTTTTTGTTTTTTTGAGACAGGGTTTCTCTGTGTAGCTTTATGCCTTTCCTGGAACTCACTTTGTAGACCAGGCTGGCCTCGAACTCACAGAGATCCACCTGGTTCTGCCTCCCAAGTGCTGGGAATGAAGGCATGCGGCACCACCACCCAGCTGTCTACACAATTCTTATTTCATAAAATCAACTCTGCTCTTCAGAGCAAAAGATGCCCACCAGTTCTTGTTGCTCACAGCAGAAGGGCACAACATAGGAAGATCAGTTACTGTTTATTTTACTTTCAAGGCTCTCTTTAGATTTTTAAAATTTTCCTATAGGCTTTTGTAACAAATAAAACAAGTGCCCAAAACACACAGAAGTAGGATGAAGGAAACAGCTCAGTTGGTAACTCACTTGGCTTCTAAGCACAAAGATCCAAGTTTGATACTTAGCATTTATGTGAAAACCCAGGCATGGCAGAGTCCTTATAGTCCTACCTCTGGGGAGGCAGAGATAGGTGGATCCTTGGGGTTCACTAGCCAGCCAGCTGAAGTGTAAATTGAATTGATCTTATCAATAAAAACCAGGAGTCAGATATCGAGGTAATAACCTGAAAGATCAGAGAAGCACAGGAGTGGCCATGAGTGATTTCTTACCTCTCCAGAGCCTCTGACTGAAAGGGCCGAGATCCTGTCTCTGTTTCACCTTATCACATCCTGTCTCTGCCTCCTGAGTGCTGGAATTAAGGTGTGAGCCACCACCATCCAGCTTCTATGGTTAACTAGTGGCTAGTACCACACTCTGATCTCTAGGCAAGCTTTATTTGTCAGAACACAAACAAAATACCACACAACATTTCCCCTTTTTTGTCTAGATAAAAATCGAAGGTTTAAGCTAACATAGAAAAATTATATACAATAAGTACAATAACTATATACAAATAGATCCGGGAAATAATTACATTAACAATGTCTAATCCATTAGCATTTGACAATTCAGAGAAAATACTCCATTATCTATCTTGGTGAGTCCAAAGTGTTGTACCTAGTACACTTTCTATCCTAACTTGCATTACCAACCCAAAACTATCTTTTTATATCTCTCAACCTTATGCACTTTATACCTCTTTAGTGCGTTTTATTTCTGAGTCTGGTAACACTGAAAACTATAACTATAACTATCTAATCTTCAACTTCACCAGAGACCTGAGAGAGATATAATATTACTGGAGTATAAAGGAAGTGCAGAGCAAACAACTTCCAAAATTAAGAAATGACAGAAAACGCTGGATGCCTGGACAGTCTCCCAAGGTTCCTCTGCAACATTGGGACATCCATCTTTGATCTACAGAACTTGAATATCTGGCAGACTTTTCTGTGAAGCAGAATTTTTGAAGACTGTCCCACCTTGCCTTGTCAAAGTTTGGCAGTCACTTTCTTTTGGGTCCTGCTTGTCCAATTTGAACAGTATACTGTTAGTAGTTGAGGCAGAGATAGTTTCTTTCCCAGTGACTAACTTTTGCCACAGAGAAAGTAAACTCCATATGGAGTTTCATCAATGCCCATCATCTTCTCTGAAGTAGACTGGTGCTGCGAGGGAGCAGACATGTCTCATTGTCATAAAAAAAAGAACCCTTATGTTATTAAAACATCTTAAATGCCATATTCTGTAGGTCTCTGAAGTGTTTGAAGATTACCTATCTATCTGAACTATGTCTCTGTATACCTAGAAAACCTAACTAACATGACTATAACTTTGACTATTATAGATGACTACTAATCTGTATTTCTAAATTATACATTACATTTTAAAATAGGTTGCATAAACATAATATCTTAAGCAAGAGTAGAAATATATATATATATATGTATATATATACCAAAATTAACTTTAAATTTGTATCAATAAACTAAAATCTATATCACTGTAAAATACCTAAGATTAATAGTTATTTTTTGGATTAAAGTAGATTCTATATCCCCTTTTTTCTTTTCAGGAAAAGATCCCTGAATCTAACCTCCGTTTTTTAGCTGTTTTTTTCCTGACCATTATTCATAACAACTTGTAACCAGTCTCCCTAAAATGATAATAAATATACATAGCACACTTGGTGGGAATGTGGGTGTAGTTTTCTAGATTACTTCCTGTTGATTGGGGGCACTGATAATCTGTGGGGGGCCCTGAGAAAATTCAGGATTATGGTCAAGTCCTGACTGGAGAATTCTGTGAGGCTGGATCATCTCAGCCAGCAGCCTTGAAGCCTTTCTGGATGCAGAACTCAGAGGAAACTACAATAGATGCACTCTGAAATGTTGGATCATCTGGGCCATCCATCCCCATTGGAGATTTTTCAGGGCGTCTTCCTCAATCAAATTTTATTTTTCTTAACCCACAATGAATCCGCAGTCTCTCATTTCCTATGGAAATAAAAGCATAACCTTTCCTCCAAAGTAACACATCTTTTGACTTAAATTTTGAAGTCAAGATAATTTTAAAACATATAGGTTAGTTTAATATAGCAGTTTCCATAATGCAAAGTTTCTTGGCAGCCAAAAAATTTAAAGACAATACAATATATACATAATTCAGACACTCTGTATATTTTCCATCATTATATGAATTATATTTTTTATTACTCTATTCCTTTTCAAATGACTTTTTCTATCCACTTTCTTTTTCTCTCCAAAACCTACATATGTATTTTTTAACATACTGTAAACTGGTTCAGAGAGTTTCTTTCATCTAAATCTGCCTTAATTGCATATCTCTGTCTTTTTCTGACCATGTGAGCCTTTAAACTGCTAAGCAGCGTGGCTAGGACTAAAGCAGCTGGTCCACCCAACTCCTTGTTTCCTTAGAGTCTAGTCTATGGTGCAGTATGTTTACCACCAGCTCTGGGAGCCATGTTTACCACCAGCTCTGGGAAGTTTCTAGGTCCAGTCCACCACTGAGTAGCATATACTGCTCACCACTCACAGACAGCATATAAATGTTTGACAGCAGGGCCTCTTAAAAGAGTCACCTGGTTTTGCCACTGGTAGTGAGTTAGGAAGCCATCTCTTAAAGGAGCTGTGCTTCTGCTGTGGCTCACAAACAGCCCACCAGAGAAAAGACAGTTACCACAAAGCTGTGCTTGACGCCGTTTTTGTTGTTAGAATCCTTTCTAAAGTTTTTTTTTTTAGGTCTAATATAGAAATTCTGCCCTTTTTATTCCTAATATAGAAGTCCTTCCATATGGCGGCATTAATCCTTCACCAATTTGAAGTCATACCAAGTGAGTTAGAAAACTACACAAGAAAGTGAAAAAAAAAAAAAAACCAGGAGTCAGATATTGGGATAATATCCTGAAAGATCAGAGAAGCAGAGGAGCAGCCACCAGTGACTTCTTACCTCTCCAGATCCTCTGACTGAAAGGGCTGAGAGCCTGTCTCCACCTCCTGAGTGCTGAGATTAAAGGTGTGAGCCACCACCACCCAGCCTCTATGGTTAACTAGTGGCTAGTACCACCCTCTGATCTCCAGGCAAGCTTTATATATATGTCAGAACACAAGCAGAAATACCACACAACTGCCAGCCCAGTCTACTGGTGAACTCCAGGCCAGTGAGAGACTGTTTCCAAAACAAGAGCTAAGTGACAGCTTATGAGTGACACTTGATAGTGACCTGTGGCCTCCACATGCACACAGACACATATATATGCATTTTCCTCCAAACATGCACATACACATACATAAACACACAGGCGTGTGCACATGCTTACATATACACACACATACAAAAAAAAATTAAAGTTAAAGAGAGACCTAAAAAAAGTCAAAGTGCTAAAGTAAAAAGCCATGGGGAAGATCATCACCAGGAAACAATCATTCATTTATTATATATTTGTGCATATTAATTTATTTATATTTAAGCTTATGTAAATTTTATCTCATTCAAGTTAATAATCTTCATTTCTGTGAACAATGAACTTAACACTTTTTTTTCACTATTCTATAGCAGTAGCATTTGAGTGATTGCCGACTTCCCTTTTATAGAATTACCTAAACATATCCAGAGTCACATTTTGCTTATACATGACACTTTCAATTTTATTCTAAACACCATAGTGATGAATACAGTCTGAAGTTTAATGCTTTATTAGTTTTTCCTTTGATTTTTGTCTTATCTCAGTTGTGTGGGCTTGTTTATTGTATGCCTCTGTCTACTTTGTGCATATGTCCTGAGTCAGCACTAACATTCAGACGCAAGTCTCTCTATTGACTTAATTTTTTTGGCCAAATGAATTTCCAAAATTTAGAACTTTTATCAACAAGGAATGTACTGCAGTGTACATATGGCATGTATTATATATCATCAGCAACAAAATGTCTGAAATATCATAATTATTTATGCAGTAAAATATATGAACATTCACATGAAGTAAATAAATGACGACACATTAATTCGAGTGAGTTTTTGCCATTTTGTGATTTTGATGTTTACTTTTTGAAAATTTTTAGTTTTTAGATCTCTTTGGTTGTTAGAATTGTGGATTGAGTAATGTGATCTTGTAAAGAACTGATAAAATTCATTTCTAATGTAGTCTGATGCAAAGAATCAAGGGATGAACCTATAAATGCATTTTCATACTTTATACTTTTGTACTTCAGTGAAGCAATATTAAAACTTCCTGGAGGTAAGAAGATCTATCTAATACCTCTTTTCTTTTTCATTAATTTACTTTTGGGAAAGTAACATACAATCTTTCTTGTTATAAATATAATTACAGTCACAGCTATGTCCTAAGAAGTGTGTGTGTGTGTGTGTGTGTGTGTGTGTGTGTGTATGTCCTTAATCCTAATCAAGTATAATATAATTCTATGTAATAGACAAGCTTTTCAGATTAGAATTGTGATATCTAAAGATGCTTAGCAAAACATTAGAAAATGAATAGAGAGACGAAACTGTCATTGTAGCATGTGACACGTCTGAGCAGGATTTATGTGGCACTTCCTGCCTATGGACACAGTAGATGAAGCTGTCATGATTAGGAGGCCTAGTCCAGTAACCATGTACAAACCAGAGAACCCTGCAGGTTGTGCAGAAAGTGAACCTCTTTAGACTGGGGTAATAATCCCTGTTCAGTGCCTACCTATAATTACAGGCAAAAGATACCCAACATGTGGTTCATTTGAACTTCTGTAACAGTAACACTGAATGTGATGAGAAATAGACAGAGTTGTTGCTTCACAGAGCTTATCCCTGGTCCAGTCTGCAGCAGGAGAATCCTTTTTATCTCAAGAGAAATAAATGGAATCCTAATACTCTTAAGAATAAAATGAATAAAAATCAAATAGGGAAAAAGCTGTATTTCCATTATAGATATACAGCATAGGAGTTAGATTTCTGAATTATACTCAGAATACGATAACATATATTGTATGGAATTCCCAAAGAATAAATAGACTTACAAAAATACGAATGTGTATGACTGTCTGAGGCTGAGAAGATTGCTCAGTGGATAAAATGCTTGTGGTGCAAACAGGAGAACCTTAATGTCAATCCCCAGATCACAGGAAAAGCAGAACACTATAGCGTATCTACATGGTCCCAGTAATCTTATTGTAAGACTAGAAAATTCCTGGAAACTTGAGCCAGCAAGCCTGGTACACACAGTGGTGAGCAAGAAACCCTACATTAAAGAAGATGGATGGCAAGGACTGACATGTGAGGCTGCTTTCTGATTTTCACATGAATAAATGCGTGCTGTGGTACACAAACCCCTCCTCATATACTCACATGTCTCATGAAGAAGTAAATGCTGTTACATCCAGATACTTTAATCATTTAAAACAGAGAATTATTGTCATGAACCTAAGATTTATGGATCATGTTTAGTAAGTGTGTAAAATCTTTACCATCATTATCAATATGTAAATGGATGCATTGCATTCCTCAAAGGAGAAGAGTAATGATACAACTGCCATTAATTTATTAAAATAACTTATAACATAGTAAAATCTCATTTTAGGTCAATAGGAGTTTTTGTCCAAAATGACCATGACCAATCTCCTGAAGCAGAGGATCAGTAGCCTGATGAACAGAAGAGCCCAGGAAAGCCACCCTTGGAGGTAGAGCACATGGTAGACACAAAAAGCAGGCAAAAGATAAAATGATTTGTTTTTGTTCATGTTCATGTACCTTGGGATAATTTTCTAGTAAAATTTAAATGACAAATCAATGAAGTTTAGAAGCTTTCTTAAAGGAAGTATATAATTACCTTAAAAGAGTAAAAAAGTAAACCTGCAAGAACAACTTCAAGTCAATAGAACAACTCCAAGTTAATAAAATATATGATCAGTCACATATAATTAGTATATATGCTATAGCATGGCCAATGTTGACTTTAGCTAATTACCTTTGAAATTGAGGCAGAGCAAAACCAATTATAAGGTAGGGTTCATAATTGACTCCAGGATCTCTGATTTTGGGGCAGACTCTCCAGGGGAGGGGTTGGACATTTGACAGAGTGCCAGGTTGGGAAGAACCAATCATTCAAGGCAGAGGAGTGCTGAGGAACTAAATAGATCTCATTTAGAAGACTTGTACACACTTACAAAGACATCAACATTCAGTGCCTCCTATTGTGGAATTGTCCATGCTGTAGAGAATGACTTGGCAGCAAAACTGTAAATTCTAGGTATCTATGGAGCTATTTTACTGGAGCAAGTGAATGTGTCCTGTACTTTGCAAATTTGTTGATTTATTGAAATTTTTTTTCCTTTTTTAATTTAATTTTATTTTTGTTTTGTGTTGGGTGTGTACTGCTGGGCATGGGGCCTACCCTTAAGAGTGGTTTGTACACCAACTAAGACTCCATTGGAGAAAACTAAATTTTCCTTTGCAAGCAGTTACTAGTTAAGAGATAGCTTCTGGGTTAGGGAATGGGGGTTTATGCTTACTAACAGTCATTTCTTTTCTTAATCCAGTTATAAATCTGCAGTCACCAACGAAGCTTCTTTAACTGAAGCTGAGAGAGAGTAGCCATGTTTTATGTGCCAAAACAACTATTAGAAGATACTTTTGTAGGCACTCCATGTTCATTTAGCCAACACTAACAATGCCATCCCAACTAAGGTCTTGATCTCCACAGCCATGGGGTTTTGACTAGGTCTGAATTTTCTCCCTGTGAAATGGAAATCAAACCCAATCAGAAAGAAATGGTTTAACCCCAGTACTTGCCCTCACTACACCAATGGGCTGATCTTGTGTGGGTGATTGATACAGTTGCACACAGAATGTACAACCGAGCAAGACTGAAGCCTGAACCCAGAAGCCTGAATAATCCTCTAGACATTGGTTTTCAACCTTCTTAATGCTGTGACCATTTAATACAGTTCCTCATGTTGTGGAGACCCCAACCATAAAATTATTTTCATTGCTTCTTCCTATCTTTATTTTTTCTGCTGTTGTGAATTGTAATGCAAATTTCTGTATTTTCCAGTGGTCTTCTTAGGTGACCTCTGTGATAGGATCTTTTGATCCCAAAGGAGTCCTGACACATAGGTTGAGAAATACTGCTCTGGATCTACCAGAGCTAGCCAGCAGGGAGCAAGCTTCCAGGTAAGTCCCAGCTTTATTTCTCTACATCCAGATACTTGTGACATTTTAAGGGATTTCGACTAGTGCTGGCGGGCAAGCAAAAGTAGTGACGATTGCCTGTATTTTTGTGGGAGGAACCTTAGGCTCTCCCTGGCTAGCAACTTACAGGCTAACAAGCCTGATGCTGGGTTTTTCATTTTTAACAACGTATGGCTCCTAGGAAAAGTTTTAGCCACACACAGGGTACTTTTTTTTCTTTTTTACTTTCTTTTTATTTATTCTGTGTGTCTTTTACATTATGTATCTTAATCCCATCATTTCCCCATCCCTTTGCATCTACCCTCTGCCCCTGCACACACACACCCCAAAAGAATAAAACAAGAATTAAGACAAAAAGGAAACTCAAACAAAAAGGGGGAAATTAAAACTTTCATCATGGAAGTTGCAATGTGACACAGTGAGTCACACATTGAACCCCTTTCTCCATACATCTTTACTTGCAAGTGTTCACTGCAAAGAGTCATTGGTTTGGTTCGAGGCCTCTGGTTTCTACTACAGTATCGATGCTGGGCCCTCACTGGGACTCTCCTTGGATATCCTGCTGTTGCCTGTGTTGTGGAGATCCTGCAGCTTTGGGTCTCTGGGTCGGGCCCCTTCATGTACTTGAGTAGATCATAGATCAGGTGGGCCCAGTTGTAAACCTTGGTTCTGGGCCTGAGCAGCTGCGGGGTTGGTCAGCCCGCCAGTTCTCCCCTGTCCTCACCACCAGGTTGAGCTCTCCAGCATTGATCCCCCACCCCAGGGCTAATTTACCTCTTTCAGCAATGAGCAGGGGTGGACCAGTTCTCCTGTTTTCACACCCCCAGGGGTGGCTCTCTCACACCTACACTACAAGGTCAACTCTATTGTGTTGCCCAGGAAAGGTACAGGGCCACTTTCCCAAGTGCTGCATGCAGCTGGTGAATGGCCAGGATAGCACTCTAGCTCTTAAGACACCAGGGGCAGTTCCTCCACCCGTCTCAGGTGTTGGTGGGTGGGGGGTTGAGGGATCACATCTCTCCTCTGCCCACACTGCCACATGTCAGATGACTGGTAGGGACAGTTCTCCCTTGCTCACAACATTGGGGCTGAGTCACCCTCACCTCTGAAGACCAGGCCAGCTCTGCCTTGCTGCCTAGGCAAAGAGCAGGGCCTGCTTTCCTGAGTGTGGCAGCCGTTAAGGGGGAGAGCCAGCTCTTTCGTCTGTTGCAGCACGTAGGGCGAAGGGTAAGGGGACATCTCTCCCCCACCACACTGCCTCATGACACACAGGAGTGGAGAGAGCTCTTTCCCAAGCTCACAACTTTGGGCTGGTCCACCCACACCTCTGCCAACAGGGTTGGCTCTATACACAGGGTGCTTTTATTCATACTTTTAATAACCCCTTTTCCCCCTGTATGTAGCTTTTTTTGTTTTAATTTTAATTAATTAATATTAATTTTGCCTTGCCAAGTATTAGATTCTGGTTTTTCTTACTTCTTGGTTTTTGTTGAGCCGTAATTGTAACTGTGAAGTAATAACTCGCTGTAGTTTTAATTTTCATTTATATGTGATTTGCAATTTTTTTTTTCTATTCAGTGGGTTGTCTTTCACGTAATTGATGAAATTCTTTGGAACTTCCTTAGTGTAAAAAGAGAATAACAATGAACTTGTACCCCATAAGCTTCTTGGGGAGAATTAAGTAAGCACATTAACTGCTTGGAATAGCATGTGATATGCAGCGGATGTGTGATGATTTTGAGTATTAGTATTATAACCTCATTTGAAATTATGCTATTTCACTAAAAAATCTACCAAACTTCAAGGCTTTATATTGAGAAAAAGAGATGACTAAGGGAACTGAAAAGCAGAGAGGAAATGAACTTGGTTTTTTATTGTCTCCTACTCAGCATTTAATTGTTTTCTCCCCAGGGATTATTGTAATGGATTTAATTAAAATAAATTAATAAGAGATTTTGTATTCCTCTTTCTTTAAGATAAATCCAACTTAGCAGTTGAAAGCTATTCTAAAAATAAGACACTGCTATGTGGAAAGGGAAGGCAATTCAAGGGGCAGATTTGTTTATTGTGATTAAAAGTTTTTTAATTATGGAATGAAATACTCACCTTATGCGTGTATGATAAAACTATAAGCTATGCTGAGAAAAAAATGCTTCACTTTAATCAATGCAACAAGATTTTTTCTTACTATCCCCAATTATGGAAATTTTCACTTCTATTTATAAACTCAGGATAAAATTCTCTTTGAGAACGCTGACACATCATAGAAGGCAGAGATTAAAGTCATGTTTATAGATGCAAATTTTATCGTATTCTAAAATAGGTAGACTTTTCATTTTCAGAAAAACCATTTCCTATGTAACTGTGATGATCATAGAGAAAAGATGGAATGAACATTTGTAGTCATAGAAAGTAAACAGTAGTCGTCATTAGTTACTAATGGCAAAAGTTCAGCAGGGGCATTAAATCTGTATTACAGAGCACCAATTTGTATTTTATCATATTGATAATGAATGCCAACATTACCATTGAAGTGAAACCAGGCATTCTCTCTTTAATCCCAATAGGGAATTTAAATCAATAATGTCCACATTATCCATCTATGTGCATATCCATCTATATACATGTATTGTATGTACATGTCCTTTTAAACTATAAAATCATATAATGCATTTCACTTTCATTTCAAATCTTTAACACGGTGATATACTTCTCTATTCTTCCAATCAATTTATCCTGTTAGTGTTTTTCAGCATTTTAAATCCCTGCGCTAAGTCAATAATGTTGATTACTTACCATAAGCACTGTAAATGCTATTCTAATACAGGTTATTTGCAATTTGACATCCTCATTTATATGCATTATTCTGCTTGGAAAATTAAATGAAACCCTTGATTTAAAATCTGAAACACTTAGAAATAATGATCTTGTTTACTGATTGACTGAAGTTGTGGTTTTTAAGCACTACTTAATAGAGGAAACAAAAAGCAATATTCAAATAAAATGGAAGCATCTGAGTTACTTTAGAAAGCATTCACAGTCAAGAAATAATAGACTTTTATCTTATTTTCCTCTGTTTATGCCAACATTGTTACTTAGCTCAATATTGCCGACTGCTCGAGATGCATGGTTGTTCCCAATTTAAAAGTAATGACTCCTATCAGTAATTCCCAGATTGGTAGAACATCATCCACATAAATCAAGTGTTTCTTCATGTATCTACTTATATTACATTATTAAAATAGACTCCAAAATACCTTTAATAATACCTGTAATAATTTTAGAAGGACTAGTTTTATTTACAATATACTTAATTTTCTCAGGTTTAATGCATTTGGTACTAAAGGAACAACTAACAACGTGTCTTTCTTTCTGAAACATATGAAGCACTATAATGTTTAGAGGCTTTTGCCAAGATAGTAAAATACCTTTTCTCATGTGTGACGTCTTCTACATACCTTATAATAGAAAATGATGCATTATGTGTTGCTTTGTGATTATGCTACTTTCAAATTGTACAAAGATGGGAAAGAACTGAAATACTAATAAAAGTATTAATATGTTAAACACAAGATATAAAAGAAATGATTGATCATTTCTATATGCAAAAATGTCTATTTTGTGTGGCCTTTATTATCATAGTCATCAATTTTATTTCTTTAAAACAACAAATAATCTCAGCTTGTTGTGGAAATGTGAACACAGGGTTAGAAAAAAAGGAGCACTGAGTTCTTGGGCATCGTAAGTAGGTAGCTTTAACTCCCAGCGCTGTGTAGGAACTATGCTTGCTCTCTTGCATCAGTCTGCTGTAGCAACTAAGGAGAAAACTTGAATGTAGAATGTGGAAGGCCCCTAAGTCAAGATAGGTTGAAGCTGTGTTTATCTGTAACATAGAAATGTTTCAAGCGGTCTCGTTGCTTTGTTTGCTAACCTCTTATCTGATCGGGCATTCTGTTGACTGTACTAAAACTGGGAGCCAGAATTTAGACTATGTGCTGAATAAGCACTTATATATGTGCATGTATAGCTGCATTTACTAGTATGTTGAATCAAGAAAATAAGGGTTTACGCTAATATTACCTTTCTAAAATATTAATTTCAAACTTTAATGCTAAATTAGAGAAAACTATAAACCTGCATGTATTTTTTAAACTTTTCTAAAACAGACCATTCAGAAGTTTAAAAGACTAAATTAGGAGATGTTTAGTTGATGACCACAACTGTTTCTTTTCACACTTTTAATGGAAAAAATGTGGTAAGAAGACAGCTGACTACTCTGCCTCTGGTTTTAAGTGGAAATGCTGGTAGCGATTCTGTATTAAGTACTTAAAGTTGATCAACACCCTAAACATGATAAGAAGATTGAGTACTGATTAAATGCCTGTCAGTGGGGTAGTGATCCAACATGACAAGTGCCCTAATCAAAGGCTCATGTTCGTCTGTCACTGGCTCGGTATCAGACACAATCAGTCATTATGTTTTGCTGTTTCCAATACAGCTTATTCAACTTTGATTATTTGTAAACTAAATGTAAAAGCACTTGTTATGATTAGGTGTGTGGATTCCATTTATCTGGTCCTAGGTGAGATGACGGCTTTACATTATAAGGAGAAATCACAGGCTAAGAGCTGCTATGAGGATTAAGTTATTCCTCTCTTCCCCAACAATTAGCAGCACTCTAAGTAGAGATCAATTGTAAATGAGGAACTGGTAAAAGGCAATAAACAAATCACTTGTGCTTTCACCGAAGTCGAAAGAAGCCTGTTGGTTTTCAGAACCGTGTTGTTCAATCCAGAAGCCTGGAGGTTGTAAATTGTCCATTACTGTTGTCACTCTAGACTCTTAAACAGAAGTTATGTACTGCATTAAAGACACGGGAAGAGAAAGTCCTCTGGTCTTTGTCGCATAAAACAGACAACATAAAGTTAGAAAAATTAAAAAATATGACATTGAACACTTCAAATAATGCATCAGCTTAGCAGTTTGATAGAATAAAAAACTGAATTTGGAGCTATTTAATCTTTAACATTAAAATATGATATGGAGGAGCTGGAGAGATAGCCCAGTGGTTAATATCACTTGCTTCTTATGCAAAGGACCCCAGTTCCGTTTCCAGCATTTACACAGTGGCTCATAACCTGTTGCCACTTCAGTCCCAGGGCTATCTGATGCTTTCTTCTTGGTTCCATGGGCATTGCATACACATGGTGGACTTACACAAATGCAGATAAAATGATCACACACATAAAAATAAAAGTAAACAACACTCAAAAATATATGTGAAAAAATATGATATAGAAACTTCATGACATGGTTTTGTTTAACTCCATGATCTTTTTTTTTTTTGAATCCTATAAATACTTCTGTGAATACACCCTGAGAACTTCATACCAACCACAGAGATATTTCTTTCTTATATTTCTTTCTGCCATGTTAACTATAGCAAAGAATTGGGAACAATTTATCTGTCCATCAATAGATAAGTGGATAACTAACACTTTGTGTAAATATATATAAACGAGTGTCCATGACAGAACAGTACAATGAAGAAAAGAAGCAGCAAAAGCTGAACAAAGGGCACGAGGAAGGACGATGCTGGCCGTGGACACCAGTTATAAAAGAGGCTTTTAGAAAACTGATTGTTTTTCTGGTTCTAATTCTGTCACAGTATTTTCAGTGTTGGTCTTTCATAATGCATAAAATAAATTCAACCCAGAACTATAAAGGTTAACCTGAAGTTAACTTTCTGTTCAGAGTGCCTATTCAAACTATGCAGAAGGTCTCTGCATTGTATAGATTAGGGGTCTGCTTAATTTTGCTCTGTGACTTTTATTTATTTGCAAGTTATTATCTATAAAATAATAAAATAGGCATTTTAAATTTTTTAATATCATAGGTTTCTAAAGTCTGTATTAGTATAAGAGTGATACACACACACATATATTTATACATGACAAAAATATTTAATTTCTTTGATTATTCAGGAAAATGACCCGTATATAAAAGCATAAAAAGAAATACAATCTGAAATTTCTTCTGTATTTTAAGCAAATTTTGACTACTTTGTTATTTGAGCTGTCTGATATGTTCAAGGGTCTGATATCAAATTCCTTGGAATTTAAAAAGCAGAATCTAAATACATTTTTGTGGTACAAAATAACATTTTAATTAGAAGTCTTTAAAATATATATATTCAATTGGGCAACAATAACTTTAAATCCTTTCTCATATTGGAATTGCTATCTACTTTGAAAACCGCTAAAATATTCATTAGATGAGTTTGTCATGAGAAGGAAGCTTCCTGGGAAACACGTATGGATTCTAATGTCAAAGAAAAAGGTACAGAATTTTAGAAGAATGCATGTGGAACGTTTGTTACATATCATTTGTTTAAAACTCTGTAAAGGAGCATCTGACTGCTTAACATAAAAATACCTAGTGATGTAAATTCACCATAGTAAATTTTGAAACCATAATATGGAAAAATAATCACCTTGTATGTGACAAATAGATAAGTAAGGCATTTATATAAATATATGTGACATTTGTAAGTCATATAGGAATTAATGAATGCCATAATATGTAAAATACCTAAAAAAGGAAATAAGTTTTGATATGATCCAAAGGCATCAATTTTATACAAACAAAAGTAGTGATTATGCTCCCCCACTGAGCGGCTCAGTCTGGCATGTTTTAAACAAATGAGAAATTATAAAATACAGAGAAAATATACAGCGCATCTCAGACTTGTAGCCTGGCACAAAATACTTAGAATATATATATTTCTCTCAGCAAAATATCTCAAAAATGGCATCAAAACGTGTAAAACAAAAGTGTTCTTTATAGCATAATTATTACTGTCAAAATTAGAAACAATTAAACCATTTCACCTAGGAGGTGAAGAATTTGATTACTATGCATAAAATACACCCACTATGCTGCTGTATGATGGGACAGATTTCAGTCATCTGCTTAGAACTTGATATATTATTGAACATGTACATATTTCATACATTATACTTCATTTACACTCATTTATATAGATACTTCTATGTATCTGAATGTTCACCAACTTATTAGTTTTAGACTATCATAAATTTTCAAGGGAACTTTTTGGATGACAAAATATGAAAGCTGTTACTTACCTATTACTGTACAAAATTACCTATCCCTGGTTAATTTTCATAAGAAATTTGCCATAAATTAATCGATTTAACTTCTTTATTTTTACTGGGAATTTTTGGGCTGAAGTAACTCCCTTATTTATTATTGCACCTTAATCCATTTAGTTGAAAATTTCTTTTTTAATGATCAGAAGATGTGGTTTAAGGACATTTGTCTTTAAAAATGATTTAAAGTGAAAAAAAAAATTAACTTCGAACTTTCTCCTTTCAAGGAATATCCCTTAGAAATGTGCCAGCAGTAACCATCATAAAAAATGTTAAAAATAGCAAAATGTTCATGTAGGATAAAATATAGCCTTGCTTAGAATTTTCCTCTTGTGTTACAGAAATTAAAACATGAGATATTGCTTTTCTTTGATGTCATTAACAAGGAACCCTCTCTGATCTCCAACAAGCTTTACTCTGCACTGCGCTTTTATTTTCCCAGCAGATCTTAATTGAAAAAACAATTCATGGATATGAGAAATGACTGACTGACAGAAGTAACCCCGTAGAACAAGGCAAACTCCCATTTCCCAGTTTGCACTGCAGGCAGATTTTTCTCCCTTTTTCATTTGGTATAAACTGTTTTTTACTGCATATCCTTTTTCTCATCTAATATGCAGACTTGCTGTTTATTGAGGTGTAAGTTTTATTTGTCAAATGAGTATCAGCACAACTGGGAACCACAACATAGTTTTAAAAGTTGTCATGGGAATAGAGGAAGCAAAGCATTATCCACAGTTTGCAATATAGATTTTTTTTATTGCAGCAGAATAGAATAAATAGTAGAAAGTAATATTTTTAAAAAGAGGGATTCCTATGCTCTTGGATGTTGACTATGTCTGGAGGGAAAAAAGAAACTGGATACCAGCAAGGTAAAGAAGAGTACTGTAACCACCAGAGGTCTTGATGATCATGAGTGGCTGAGCATCACATTTAGGAGGGATGGTCTACAGGAGTCATGAAGACAGTTGCGTAGATTATGTGAACGGAATGGGGCACTCTATTGTTCTAGTAAATTTGTTCTAGGTTGGACTAGTAAGTCTTTGAATTACAATCACCACTTTCATATTTCATTTAGTCCTATTTGTCCAAAATTATCAACAAATGGTTTGAAAAGAACTAGCTAAAGAATTAGAGAAAGAGTCTAAAGGCAATTTGCAATGACTTTCTAGCAAACAGGCAATCTTTCCTGTTCTCCCCATTAAAGACCAAACAGTGTATATGCTTAAATCTACATAGGAAAATTTACTCCAGCATGTGGTACTTTCTGTGAAAAGCCTCTTTGGGAGGTAATTAGGTCATGAAGGTGCGGCCCTCATTAATTAGATTGGTGCCTTATGAGTCCAGAGCGCTAGCTAGCTGGCTCTTCCTACTATGTAAGTCTCTGAAACAGATTTGACATTTATCCATTAAGGAACCCACACCAGAGCCTGCCCAAGATGAGTGTCTGCTCTTGATCTTCCAGCCTCCAGCACTGAGTGCATATGTTCCCTACTCCCAGTCTAAGGTGTCATGTTACAGTACCCTGAGCAGATGGTGGTAAAAAGGCAACTCATTCCTTCCTTCCTTCCTTCCTCCCTCCCTCCCTCCCTCCCTCCCTCCCTCCCTCCCTTCCTTCCTTCCTTTCTTTCTTTCTTTCTTTCTTCCTTCTTCCTTTCTCATTTTTATAATTGTAATAATGATAACAACAATGAAGTAATAATAGATAATTTTATGTATCTGGAAAAATTCCATTAAAAAATAAGCACTGTATCTTTAGCTGCATCTACTTTGGAGAATATTTTCCCCATAAAATAGTCACTAGCCAAATAAATATTTTACTTGGTAGAGTTGAAAAAAACTTAAGAAGAAATTTAGAAGGCAAATGTTTGCTTCATCAAGACATGTTTTCAGTAGAAATAAAGATTTTGATCATTTTAGTGAAAGATTGTTTTGCTGTGAAAGCACAATGACCAGCTCATGGTTGCTGACAACTGACTCCAATCCCTATGACATGCTCTTACATGCTAGGAATGTCCATTAGTAGAAACCAAGCATATATGGAGTTCCAAAAGAAGTAAACAAATACTAAAAATATTCTTTCTAATCCATTAAAATCTTTTTGTTAATAATTAAAATGTACATACTTATTTTCTAAAAAAAATGTTTCAAAGCACGGTTTTTGATATTTTAATTCAGAGGGAACTTATATGATATAGTCCATGTGTTAAATGAAGACTTCTGAGACACCTTGTTTCTGTGATGAGGTGGGTAGATAAGAATCTGGCACTGTATTGCTATTGGCATTGGTCAATTTACATTAGAAAGGAAACTATAAGTATGTGGTCGTATTTTCCTGTACTGTAGAGTTGTGCATTAAGCTATACTTGACCTTTCCACTGAGATGTCAACACTTGCACCAAGGTCAAGAGAATTCAGTTGACATGATTGCACTAAGCTAATGGTATCAACTTATCTATTTTTGCTACATTTTAGACATTTATTTGATGTATTTTGTCATTGTATTTTATTTTTTTACTAAAATAACATTAAATATCAAAAACAGAGAAAGAAAGGTAATTCAATTTATTTTACTATCTTCTTCCTGATAAAACTACCAGTGAGGACAATCTGATAGTTGGCAATCTTCTTGTGTTTATCTGTAAGTTGTTCTAAACTATTTATTGTTTTCTAAGCACATTCATTCTTTGGGAAATTCCATTATTTTTAAGAATAATAAATTTTAAACTCCAGGAAACTTTTATATTGCATAAAGGGACACCAAGGAGAATGTAAATTTATTTCTTCTAGATCAATCATACATAAACAAGCAACTAGTTTCCTCAAGTGGAGGAAACTCTGTGGGTCACTTTCCATGGTAATGGAAAAAGGAACTTGCCCCTCTACATCTACTCCCAGCTGAGAGAAGGCCAAGGCCATTCTCAGACCTACTCCACCTGTTTGAATCATGGGTCCCAGTCATTCTGCAAATGAGAATCTGAGAATCTTATACCACAGAAAATGACTTAGGAACTTAAAAAGTCTTCAC